>NC_079228.1:1888125-2202812 GCF_029633865.1 Lampris incognitus
CGGCCTTCAACACCCACCTAGGGCATTTCGAGTACCTCGTTATGCCCTTCGGCCTCACCAACGCCCCGGCCGTCTTCCAGGCATTGGTCAACGACGTGCTCCGGGACATGCTGAACACGTTTGCGGTGGTGTACCTGGATGACATCCTCGTGTTCTCCAGGACTGAGGAGGAACACCACCAGCATGTCCTCCAACGGCTGCTGGAGAACAGGCTCCTCGTGAAAGCCAAGAAGTGCGCGTTCCACTCCGCCTCCGTGGAGTTCCTTGGCCACATCGTGGAGAAGGGGCTCGTCCGCACTGACCCCAGGAAGACCCGAGCGGTGGAGGAGTGGGCAAGGCCCACCAACAGGACGCAACTCCAGCGCTTCCTGGGGTTTACAAACTTCTACCGGCGCTTCATCAGGGGGTTCAGCCGTGTGGCCGCCCCCCTCACTGCACTCACCTCCAACCTCCGCCCCTTCTCCTGGATCTCGGAGGCGGAAGCCGCCTTCTTGGCCCTGAAGAGGCTGTTCACAACGGCTCCGGTGCTCGCCCACCCGGACCCGTGCAGGCAGTTCATCGTGCAGGTGGACGCATCGGACACGGGCATCGGAGCCGTCCTCTCCCAGCGGTCGGAGGAGGACCAGAAGATCCACCCGTGCGCCTTCTTCTCCCTCAACCGGAAGCTGGCTCCCCGCTACGTCGGTCCCTACACCATCGACCGCATCGTCAACCCTTCGGCGGTGCGTCTCCATCTCCCTACCTCACTCAAGATCCATCCCGTCTTCCATGTCTCGCGCCTCAAACCGGTAGCCACCAGCCCCCTGTCCAAGCTCCTCCACCCCCCAGGGTCCTCGACGGTGGTGACATGGTCTGGGATGTCGACCAGCTGCTCGCCGTACGCCGCCGGGGGCGTGGGTACCAATACCTGGTGGACTGGGTTGGCTATGGGCCCGAGGACCGCAGCTGGGTTCCCCGGTCCTACCTGGCCGACCCCGCACTCCTGGAGGAGTTCTATCGGGCCCACCCCAACGCCATCGGACGGTCGCCCGGTGTCTCCCGTAGGAGGGGGGGTCCTGTTGTGGTTACACCGCCCCGAGCTGCCTCCCCGGCACGTTCAAGCCACTCCCCCAGCTCGGACGTGCCGGAAACATCCGAGCGCTCGGCTCGCACTCTGAGGAGACGAGCGCTGCACTGCACCAGGTGTTTGCCATCATCCATCAGGCACACCTGTGGCAATCAGGCAGCCTTCTACAAGAAGCCTCCCAGAACGTCTCTGTGCTTCGACGTACTGAACCCTGCGGTAAAGTTCTGACAAGCCCTCCAGCGGCGTTCCTTGCATTCTGTTTATTCCCCAGTGTCTTATCTTCGTGTCTGTTTCCTCCCAAGACTCTCCCTCCGCGATTTCCACGGCTCCCCTCGTCCTCAGCGACCTTCACGTTTCTCACCGGACCTCTCCTGCGATCATCTCCCTTGTCCCTCTATCTGGACCCCTCCTTTCGGACTCGACTTCCCGGATCTCGGACCTGGACTTTCTCGGACAACCCCTCTTGGATCACGGACTGGACTTTCTCGCCAGGTGCACGCACATTTTTTCAACACCTCCTGGTCATTTACATACCGCACCACACATTGGCTAAAAACACTCACACATAGTTATACACGCAAACCACGGGACACCACACATAGTTTATTTACACATCCCACTGACGGAACCCCTTTTTTCACCATACATTTCCCTCCCACAATAAAACCTCCCTTTGTAGATTTTGAAATCATCTCGTGTCTGTCTGTCTTGGGTTTCGCCACACGGGTCAGGTTCTGGTGCGCGAGCATAACTTCAGCCCATTGCTCAAAGAATGTTTTAAAGATTCCCCCACTGCGCAGAACTTCAAGTGTGCCCGCACAAAAACATCGTGCGTAATAGATGAAGTAGTGGCCCCACATTTGAGAAAGGAATTGGTAATGAAGATGAGGACAAATCCTTTGATCACAGATGGATCAAACGATACAGGTAATTACTTTAACATCTATTGCATCCCCCCATTTTCCACACTTTCCAGCACCCATTTTGGAGATATTATTACACTTACACACCAAAAGATGGATGAGGCCTTGCAAAAGAACGCCATGCCATGGAGAAACTGTGAGTCTGTCTGTTGATAATGCGCCTGTCAATACAGGACCAAGAAATTTCATTGCATCCAGAATTCTCCAAGAAAATGGCAGCATCTACATCCATGGGTGTCCCTGTCACATCATCCACAACACTGCCAAACAGGCTGGGCTGGGGTTTTTGGAGGTGAGTTTAATCACGTATCCTTTCTATGACCTACACAGTATCCATTATGCCCAATGTCAAGTAAAACTGGTTATGCTGTGGTGTAATGAATCTATGACAAAAACGTGATTATAAATCATGTATTGCAGGTGTCTGGATTTGATCCAGAGGATCTGACTGTGGATGTGGGACTCTGGTTTAAAGGTAGCACCAATCGTAAAGGTTACCTGACAGGTATGTGCAGTCTCAATATAGTACAAATGAAATGAATGAATGCAGAAGATTTTGATTGGATTGAAATTAAGATGTACCATTCTTGTCATAGAATTCTGCGAGCTCCATGGAAGTGAGTATATGGAAATACTCATGCACATTTCCATTCGATGGTTGAGCCTGGAGAAGTGTTTGACTCGTATTCTGCAGCAGTATGAGCCACTGGCCAGCTACTTCAAGTCATCAAGTAGGCATATTTCAATGATCCAAATGCACGATTATTGTAAGAGACCGAAAAGTAAACGTATGTAGTATGCACAACCTGTGCTTTTTTATTCACAGATGAGAAACAACTGAGGTTCAGGAGGCTGTTGGACGCATTCTCTAACCCAATGACAGAAGTGTACCTGCTCTTCTATCAAGCAACACTGCCAGTCTTCTCCACCCTCAACCTCCTCCTCCAGAGAGAGAAGTCCTCCATCTTCCTACTACATGATGAGGTAAATTTGGAAGGTTGGGATACAGTATGCTAGTAATAATGAAAAATCATTTTTTCATTAATTGCTAATTTTAGGTTAAATGTCATTTTGAAAATCTTTTCTGAAATACAATTTGTAGATGAGTTTCATCCGCAAGTTGTGCTCAAAGTTTCTGAAGCCTGCAGCACCGGGAATAGCACGAAATCCTCTATAAGCACCCATCAAACCAACTGCCAGGTAATTCTCCAAGTTTCACAAAAGCAGATACACATACACTAGTGAGATCAGTCTAATCCTAATGTTAATTTAAATTCAGATATTCCTCTAAATCCATCTTAAAGGCCAAGTTTTTTTTGGTCGCTGGCAAAAGTCCCCTCGCCAGAGTCTCACTCTTAACTTTTGTTGAAACTTGGCAGCCCTGGTTAAGGCATTCATTAAAGCAGTGAGTGTTGAAACACCAGTCAGAGACAAATGCCTTATGGTCAATGGCCATCTCTGTCAAGAGTCTGCTCGATGCTCAAGATACCTCAGTTGTTTCATTAACACCAGCACAGATACAACAGGATAAAAAAAAAAACGACTCGCATATTGGACCAGTTTTGCAGTACAAAGTGTCTGCAGTGAGGGCCTCACGTCAAGAACTGAGAAACCTCAATGAATGCTCCAGCCATTGTCTCCTCCATGAATGGGATAAACTGGAAGTTGACGAAAATGGAGTCCTCTGGAGAAAGACTGTTATATCAGGTTCACGGAGCATAAAGGAGACGCGTCAGGCATGATGTCTGGAACTAGAAAGCTCTTTTATTTACCCGCTCAGTCTTGGTTATATATCCCACAGCTCCCCCTACGGGTGCCCATAAGTACCTAACACAACATCCCCTTTCTGAGATGAAAACGTTCAGTTTTTACTATTATTACAACTGACAAGAAATCAACATATCAGTATCTGTAAGACTGAAACTCAGACAATAGCATCGAATAAAATCACTTTTCTTTTCATCCAAGAGAATGTTTCCTTTTCTTTTCCTTACAAGAATATAATGTAATTTATCTTTTTACAGAAGATGCAGAACACTTCTTTATTCCTTTTTTCGTTTGAACAAAATAATTCAACAGAATTTTTTTTTCTAAGGGGGGGGGGGTTAGACTGCCCTAGCCCTCAACTGAGTGAGGGGAGTATTCTGCCCCTTTAACCACTCAGTGTGTCCCACAGCACCTGTTTAACTAAGTTACAAAGTCCGTCAGGTGGCGTGGAGGACAACGTTGCCACACAGGGTACCTTCGGGCAGACCCAGTCTGTGGTTGGGGTGAGGTCTCACTGGAGACAGGTGTGGGGTCTGGGGGCACCATCTGCAGCTGTAATCTGAAGATCATCAGGTAGGTCGGCGGGCAGCTCAGGTGCTGCAGGCGTGGCCACCAGGTGACATCTGTTCCTCCGTATGGTCCCTCTAGGTGTGTCGAGCAGGTAGGATCTGGGCGTACCTGCTTCATGAAGCACTGTTGCTTTCTCTTTAGTGTCCCTCACCCACACTCGTTCGCCCGGCTCAAGGTGGGTCAGGTTGCCTGCTCTGTGATGTCTGTTAAAGTTCCTCCATTGATGTTGTCTGCTTGCTTGCTCCTTCCCCTGTAGTTTCTGAAGATCAGGCCAGCCTGGCTTTAGCTGTGCTGGGACAGCGGGAACGGGTGTGCGAATCTTCCGACCCATGAGATGCTCCGCAGCGCTGTGTCCATTTGCTAACGGGGTTGCACGATAAGCCATTAAGGCTAGGTACGGGTCTCCGGATTTCTTGAGAAGGCCTTTTGCTGTCCTCACAGCTCGTTCTACCTTTCTGTTGCTCCGGGGAAAGAGCAGGCTGGAGGTAACGTGACTAAACTTCCAGTCAGCGGCAAACTTCCTGAAGCACTCTGAGGAAAACTGCGGACCATTATCCGTCCGGACAATGTCGGCTCTGCCGTGGCGAGCAAAGATTGACTTGGTGTGTTCTATCACTGCTTCAGCGGTTGTAGTAAGCTTTGCAACCTCAAAAAATCGTGAGAAGTAGTCAACTACTATCAAGTACTGCTTGTCATTAAACTGAAAGAGATCAGCCCCTACCTTAGATCAAGGCCTATCTGGGAATTCGGAGGGCAGCAGTGTTTCTTTGAAGTTCACTCTCTCTCTTGCACACACATCACAGCCCTCAATCATTTTCTGCAGTTGTGTGCTGAGGCCGGGCCACCATACAGACTGTTTTGCCCTCTCTCTACACTTAGTGATGCCAAGGTGTCCCTCGTGCAGCTTCCCTAATATGTCGTCTCGGAGTGACTGTGGTATTACAATTCTATTACCTTTCAGGAGCAGGCCATTTTGTACAGTAAGTTCTCCAGCGAACTGTAAATATGGCTGGAATGCCCTGTCGATTGTAAACTTATCAGGCCATCCTTCTGCACAGAACCTTTTTAGCTGTATGACGACTTCATCGTTGCACTGTGTGTGTATTTCCTGCAGCCTTTTGTCAGTGGCTGGCAGACTGGACATAACAACGTCCACATACAGGTTATTTTCCTCCTCCAGTCTTCTGTCCCCTGTATCCTCCACAGGAGCCCGTGACAGCACGTCCGCTGAGGCTATGCTCTTGCCTGCGACGTGGGAGATGGTGTAGCTGTACCTCATCAATCTCATGCGTAGCCGTTGGATTCGAGGAGGCAACTCGTCCAGGTTCTTGGAGCCCAGGAGTGGAACAAGGGGCTTATGATCAGTTTCTACGTGGAATGTGATGCCAATAAGGAATTCCGAAAACCGCTCACATGCCCACGTGGTAGCGACAGCCTCCTTTTCAACTTGAGCATATCTCTGCTCTGTACTGCTGAGCGCCCTGGATGCGTATGCGACAGGTTTTACCTGTCCGTTTTCCTGTTTCTGGAGGAGGACCGCTCCTAGCCCATATGAAGATGCATCTGCAGACACAGTGGTTTCAGGGTCATACAACGCAAGTCCAGGTGGAGTACTCGGCTCTCTTTTTATCTCCTCAAATGCTTTCTGTTGTGCACACGTCCACATGTTTGTTTTCCTGAGCAGGTCTCTGAGTGGTCTGGTTCGCTCTACTAGGTGTGGCAGGAATTTACCTAAGTGGTTCACCATACCGAGGAAACGCCTGCCTTCGCTGACATTTTGTGGCTCCTTCATTGCAGACACGGCCGTCACCTTATCCGGGTCGGCGCTGACTCCTGAGCCCTCCACTATCTGCCCCAGGAACTTGATTTTCCTCTTGGAGAACTCACACTTCTCATTTAGTGTGACCCCCGCACCTTGCAGTCTAGTCAGCGCTGCTCTCAGATGGTGGTCATGCTCGGCCTTTGTTTTCCCAAACACCAACACGTCATCCATCAGGCACAGCACTCCATCCAGCCCCTCCAGAATCTGGGACATCCGCCTTTGAAAGTGCTCTGGCGCTGACGAGATGCCAAAACAAAGGCGATTGTAACAGTACCTGCCAAAGGGTGTTATAAACGTGGTGAGCAGGGCTGACTCTTGTGAAAGTGGTATTTGCCAGAAGCTTGAATTCGCGTCTAATTTGGAGAACACTCTGGCTCCTTCCAGCTGGCCCCAGAGTGTGTTCTACTGAAGGGAGTATGTGTCTTTCTCTCTTCATAGCGTCATTCAACTTTGTGAGGTCTGAACAGATTCGTATTGTCCCATTAGGCTTTGGTACAACCACCATGCCTGCGCACCAGTCTGTAGGCTGCTCGGCTCTTGAGATCACACCCAACGACTCCATTCTGGTCCGCTTCTGTTTCACTTTCGGTAGGAGAGGGAGAGATGTGCGCCTTGGAGTGGTAAGGGAGAATGGCTCTGCATCTGCTTTTAGCACAATCTTATATTCCCCTTCTAGTTTCCCTAGCCCCTGGAATAGTTTGGGGAACTGTTCTTTTACAGCCTTTGTGCTGTCTAAACTAAGTCTCTACCCTCACAACTAAACCTAGTGCTTTTATGGCTCGGCGGCCCAGTAGTGGGAGTCTGAGACCCGGCACTACATACACATCCTGAGTCGTGTGTCTGTTGTCTCTGATGAGAGTGGTTGAGAGTTTGCATTGTACAAGTAAGTAGCCGTGTGTGTCCTGGCCCTAGCAGTATTTTCCCCGTCTTCTCCATCTCACTAAACTGCCCTGTACTGTACAGACTTGCTGGGGTCACATCAGCTCCTGTGTCGATCTTGAATTCTGTCTCTATGTCGCTAATTTCCGCTTTATCAGCCACGGAGCTTCAGAATCTTCTGCATTAAAAGAGCCTAAGAATGCAACGTCCTCTTCGCTGTCACTGTCGGCCATGTTTACTTCTCATACAGTGTTTGATCAGCAGACTTTTGCATAATGCCCCCTTTTCTTGCAGAAGTTATAGACTGCATCGCGAGCTGGACATAGTTGCATGCTATGCGCATCCTTCCCACATCTTTTGCATTGTGCACGGTATGATGTACTCTGGACTGGCGCCCTTGCCCCTCTCTGCTTCTCTCTCCCGCCATTTCTCCAACTTGCACTAACAGCATCCAGTTTTGTGCCTGCCTCTGCTGCTCTGAAGTTGCTTCTAAGCATGTCTTGCTGCTTTTTGACTTGCTCGCTCTGGCGAACCCTAATGACCGCTCTATCTAGCGTCAACTCCGGGTCCATTTGCAGCTGCTCAGATAGCTTTTTATCTCTTAGCCCCACTACTAGCCTATCACCAATCATCTCACTGTGTAGTTCACGATAACCACAATGCTCTGCTAGGCAATGAAGTGCTGTAATAAGACCATCAGCTGTCTCACCTACTTCTTCGTGTCTCTGATTAAACTTAGCCCGTTCAAATATCACATTCACCCGTACTACAAAGTGCGCATCAAACCTGGCCTTCACCGTGCCGTACGCATTTGCTTCTTCTGGCGTGAGACGGAGTGAAGTTAGCATATCCTCTGCCTCTACTCCCATAGTGTATATAAGGGTGTTGATCTGGTTCTCTTCGGACTGTAGCTCCAAGCCTGAAGCTATACGGAACCTCTCGAATCTCTGAATCCATTTCGGCCACTCCTCTGGCTTGCTGAAATTGAATTGCACCTGTAGAGGAACTTGAAAATGGTCCATCTTCTCCCCTCGTGTGGATGCTAGCCCGTGCTGTGATCAGTGTCCTAACGCTAGTTAGCTTTGAAGCTCGCTAGCTATCGTGCACACACCGCCGAGACTCCGGTTATTAACCCAATTGCTAGGTCCTTTTTTTCCGTTTAGCACCAATGCCGAGATATCTTCATCCCAGTTCATGTAAGTGGCTTACAGTGACCACTTCTGACACCATCAGGTTCATGGAGCATAAAGGAGACGCGTCAGGCATTATGTCTGGAACTAGAAAGCTCTTTTATTTACCCGCTCAGTCTCGGTTATATATCCTACGGGTGCCCATAAGTACCTCACATAACAAAGACAGTGCACAGAACACAACTGGTATTGTCTGGAAAAACACAAAACTGCTGCATTAAAGGAGCTACACAACCAGATGGAGCACCGAGGCACTGAGACTGCTTTTTCTGGCCGTACATGCAGCGGGAAATACAAACCCCTATTCCAATGAAGCTGGGACGTTGTATAAAACGTGAATAAAAACAGAATACAATGATTTGCAAATCCTTTTTGACCTATAATCAATTGAATACACTACAAAGACAAGATATTTAATGTTTAAACTGATAAACTTTATTGTTTTTTGCAAATATTCACTCATTTTGAATTTGATGCCTGCAACACATTCCAAAGAAGCTGGGACAGGGGCAGCAAAAGACTTGGTATGTTGAGGAATGCTCAAAAAACCCCTGTGTGGAACATTCCACAGGTTAACTGGAAACAGGTGAGTGTCATGATTGGGTATTAAAGGAGCATCCCCGAAAGGCTCAGTCGTTCACAAGCAAGGATGGGGCGAGGTTCACCACTTTGTGAACAACTGCATGAACAAATAGTCCGACAGTTTAAGAACGTTTCTCAACGTACAGTTGCAAGGGATTTCATCATCTACAGTCCATAACATCACAAGATTCAGAGAATCCGGAGAAATCTCTGCACGTAAGCAGCAAGGCTGAAAACCAGCTTACAACCCGCACGGCAATGGATGTTGTGAGCGGTTTCATCGGTCTATGAAGGCCGCTCTTCGTGCCAGCCTCACGGACAGCAACTGGGTCGATCACCTCCCGTGGTTCATGCTCGGCCTTATCTCTGCCCCCAAAGAAGACCTCCAGTCCTCGTCTGCCGAGCTGTTTTATGGCCAGCTGCTGCGTGTCCCGGGTGAGTTTCTCCTGGACGCTGTGGCTCCCTGATCAGCAGCTTCTCATCGGGCTGTGGCCCGGGACAGTGCCAGCGCTTTCGCTCCGATCCCTACATCTCACCACTGCCTCCCTCAGTCCTACGTCCCCAAGGATCTGCTGTCGGACAGGTACGTCTTCATCCACCACGACAGCCACCGTACCCCCCTGCAGCCCCCCTACGACAGGCCCTTCCACATCCTGGAAGCGGGGCCTAAGAACTTTGTGGTGGGCAAGCCAGAGCAGGTCTCAGTGGACCATCTCAAGCCTGCCCATTTGGACCTGGATGGGCCGGTCGAACTGGCCCTGCCCTCGCGGCATGGACGCCCCCTTTCTCAGGCCCCTGGTCTAGCCTCGGCCCCTGCCCGGGCTGCGGTTCTGCCCCCACTCCCATACCCGTGCGAACAGGTCGCGGGGCGGCCTGAGGCTGGGCAGGCCGAGGTGGGGAGGGAGATGGCAGGGGAAGCTGAGGCCCAGAAATGTCTGGGGCCCGTGTAGGAGCTGCTGAGGGAATGGCTATGGGTGTGTCACCAGCTGTGTGTGGCAGAGCTGACACTTTCCGTAGACGACTGGAGTGCCACCGAGTGCCATCGCTGAGGAGGTAAGTGGCTGGGCCCAGCTGAAGGGTGACTTGGAGAGGAGAGGACCAGTATGAAGCCATTTTATTGTTCCTGTGGGCCTGCGGACCCTGACCCAGTCTGACACATTGATGTCTGGCACCCTGGTTCGTTTTGACTGGTCAAACCGTTGCTTCATCCGCGTCTGCTGACGAGTGACTGAGGCTCTGACCCCAGAGGGAGGTGCCTGAGGTGTGGAGGGGCGGAGCCTGTCAAGGGGCATGCACAGTTCCCGGCCTAGCATGAGAGAGGCTGGGGAGACGCCTGTGGTCGAGTGCTGTGTGGCCCGATAGTGCAGCAGAGTGTGACGGATGGCCTGCGTGAAAGAGCACCCTTGGGCCATGTGTGCTCTGAGGCCGTTCTTCAGTGACTGGTGAAAACGTTCAACGCCGCCATTGGCCTGGGGGTGGTAGTACGCAGTGCGTATATGACGGATGCCCTTGCTTTCGAGATAAGCAGTGAACTCAGCAGAGACCAGCTGAGGGCCGTTGTCAGTGGTGATGGCCTTTGGGAGGCCCCAGCGAGAGAAAAGAGAGTCCAGGAAGTCGATGATGATCTGTGAGGTCACAGTGCCGGAAGTGGTGAGTTCAGGCCATTTTGAGTGTAGATCGTAGGCGACCACCATGAAGCGTTGGTGGTGGGGAACTCCATGGATCTCACCACAAATGTCCAACTGCAGGTGTTCCCAGGGCTGAGAGGGCCAGGCGAGAGGTTGCAGGGATGGGGGAGCCTGGTGGCCAGTTTTGCCACTCACAAGGCAGGCAGAACAGTCCTTCACCAGAGCCTCAATATCTCTGTCTATCCCCGGCCACCACACCAGGTCTCGGCAGCGCTGTTTCAGTTTCACAATGCCCAGGTGGCCTTCATGCGCCGTATTCAAAACACGTGCACGGAGAGCAGCTGGGACCACTGTGCAAAACCCACGTGCCACGCAGGTGTCGTTCCAGCAGGAGAGCTCCTGTCTGACTCGGGCGAACGCAGCCAGCTCCTCTGGGACCTTGTGAGGCCAGCCGTTCTGGATGTAGGTGCGGAGCTGGGAGAGGACAGGGTCCTGTTCGGAGGCTTCCCTCAGCTCCTGCAGAGAGACAGTGGCCTGGAGGGGTGTGTGTAGCATTTGGACAATGTCCTTTCCACACAGTCAGTGTCCGTCTGTGGAGCTGGGGTGGAGACAGAGCGAGAGAGCAGGTCGGCGACAACATTGTCTCTGCCTGGGGTGAACTGCAGGCTGAAGTTGTACTGGCGGAGGCGGTCAGACCAGCGGTGCAGCCTCAGGGGTTTGTGGCCTGTCCCAGATGTGGACAGCAGCGCTGTCAGGGCCTGGTGATCTGTCCTGAGGGTGAAGGAGCGGCCATAGAGGTAGAGGTGCCACCTTTCACAAGCCCAGATACAGGCTAACGCCTCACACTCACCCACGGAGTACCGCTGCTCGGTCAGGTTGAGGGCACGGGAGACGAAGGCAATGGGCTTCTCCACACCGTTCTGGATTTGAGACAGCACGGCCCCTATCGCTGTGGCTGATGCGTCACAGGTCACAAAGGTGGAGCTGGAGATGTCGAAGTGAGCCAACACTGGTGGTGAAGTCAGTTGAGTCTTGAGATCACGCACAGCGTCACTGCATGCCTTTGACCACACCCATGGCTCGTCCTTACGCAGCAGCTGGCGCAGGGGGGCTGTGGTCGCAGAGTACTGGGGAAGAAACCTCAGGTAGCAACTTGTCATACCCAGGAAGGAGGCGACCTGGGCGGCCGAGCTGGGCTCAGGGATGGCCTGAATGGCGTCCACGTTGGATTGTAGTGGAGTTACACCGCTCGCTGACAGCCGGAACCCCACGAAGTCGATGGCTGGCACAGAGAGGACACATTTCTCAGCATTGAGAGTTAGCTTGTGCTTGGACAGGGCTGCGAAGACCATGTTAAGGCGCTTGTCGTGGATTTCACTGGTGGGCCCGTGTACCACTATATCGTCCAGATAAATGGCCACGCCCAGTATGCCAGCCAGCACGGAGACCATGATTTTCTGGAAGCAGCTAGGGGCGGAGCTGAGACCGAAAGGCATCCCGGTGTAGCGAAACACTCCTGCATGTGTCACAAAGGCTGTGAGGTTTCGGCTGCTGGGGTGGAGGGGCACCTGTAAGTACCCCTGTCTGAGGTCGAGCTTGGAGAACACCTCAGAGCCATAGAACTGAGCAGTGAGTTCTTCTGAGGTGGGCAGTGGATACTTATCAGGGACCACTGCCTTATTTACTGCACGTAGATCGACGCAGACACGCAGGCCCCCCGACTTCTTCTTAGTCACCACGAGGTTTGAGACCCAAGGCGACGCGTCCACCGGTTCAATGATGCCAGCTTCCAGCAGTTGTTGCAGCTCGGCGGAGACCCCATCACGGAGAGCCAACGGGATGCGGCGCAGTGGTTGGATGACAGATTTCACAGCAGGGTTGAGGAGAGGTTGATGGGTGAAGGCGGAGAGGCAGCCCAGCCCCATAAACGGCGATGGCCACTTCTGCTGCCAAGGTGTGGCGACAGTCAGGATTGCTGCCCCCCTTGTGTCTAAGAGGGAGAACCCCAGAGCGGAGAACAGGTCCAGGCCCATCAGGTTGCCCCCACGGCGTGCCACATGAAAAACTGCATTGGGCACCAGCTTGGTTCCATAGCGGACAGTCACTTGGAGAGAGCCAACCAGATCGATTTTGGAGTCACCATACCCACAGAGGACAGCTGAGGGTGCGGACAGTGGCAGTGAACCGAAAAATTGACTGTAGGTATCAACATTCAGGAGAGACACACTTGCACCGGTGTCAAACAGCAGGGGGATGCACACATCATTAATGTTGACTGTGCATGATTTGAATGACACTGGCCCAGAGCTCACCTTGTGAATGACGGCGGTTGAAGACTGGGGGGTGTGGCCCTCTGACCCAGCCGGGGAAGATCGACAGACGTTGGCAAAGTGATTGTGCTTACCGCAGCTACGGCATGTCTGGCCACGGGCAGGGCAGTTCTGAGCCCTTGAAACATGAGACCGAGACCCACAGTTACCACAGGACTGTTGAGGGCGGGGCCGAGAACGCCGTCGTTGCAGTTGCAAGACGTCCCCAGTGGAGTCGGCGCCCGCCTCGCTCTGGTTGGGTTGCGTCCCGAGGGGCAGCCGTGAGTAGAGGGAGGAGTCGTTGGCAGCTTGACTGGAGGTGGCCACTTGCCGTGTATTTAGCATAGCAGCACACTCAGCTGCTCCCTCAACCTGTAGTGCGATGGTAATTGCTCTGGACAGCAGCAGATCGTCTTTTTCCAGCAGGAGAGTCTCACGCACCTTTGCGTTGTTGGTGTGTTCGATTAGCTGGTCGCGAACCATCTCGTCCTGAAGCGCGCTAAACTTGCATGAGCTAGCTAGCCCTCGCAAATTAGCTACGTACTGCCGTACAGACTCAGCAGGCAGTTGGTGTCGCTGACGGAATATAAATCGCCGAAGGAGGGCACTCTGTGGAGCAGCGAAATGGGTGCTCATAAGTCCCACAGCTTCGGCAAAGCTTGTGACGTTCCCCAGAGACCCAAGCACACGATGACCCTCTGCTCCCAAGCAGTGTAGCAACAGAGCCGTCTTCCTAGCCTGGCTCACGTCGTCGAGCCCTGAGGCGATGATGTAATTTTCAAAACTATGTAGCCAGCGAGTCCATGGTACCGGAGGCGCGCCAGGTAATGCCAGGAAGGGGGCAGGTGGTGGGAGAGAGATATCAGCCATCCTCGTCGCCAATATTGTATTTAGAAATCACGTCAGGACACAGCGCTGTCGCTCGACACAACCTCTCCGTGGCATTCTTTATTTAGACTGACACAGCATCAAAGGCAGACCCGATCAAACAACCCAGAGCCCGCAGGCATCACCAATCGATCCCAGCACAATAGAACAGCACCAAATCAAATGCAGCACTGTCGATGTGTGCATACATAACACACCTCCCGTGGTTCATGCTCGGCCTTATCTCTGCCCCCAAAGAAGACCTCCAGTCCTCGTCTGCCGAGCTGTTTTATGGCCAGTTGCTGCGTGTCCCGGGTGAGTTTCTCCTGGACGCTGTGGCTCCCTGGTCAGCAGCTTCTCATCGGGCTGTGGCCCGGGACAGTGCCAGCGCTTTCGCTCCGATCCCTACATCTCACCACTGCCTCCCTCAGTCCTACGTCCCCAAGGATCTGCTGTCGGACAGGTACGTCTTCATCCACCACGACAGCCACCGTACCCCCCTGCAGCCCCCCTACGACAGGCCCTTCCACATCCTGGAAGCGGGGCCTAAGAACTTTGTGGTGGGCAAGCCAGAGTAGGTCTCAGTGGACCGTCTCAAGCCTGCCCATTTGGACCTGGGTGGGCCGGTCGAACTGGCCCTGCCCTCGCGGCATGGACGCCCCCCTTCTCAGGCCCCTGGCCTAGCCTCGGCCCCTGCCTGGGCTGCGGTTCTGTCCCCTGCCCCTGCCCCCACTCCCATACCCATTCAGCGCAGCCGTTTCGGCTGCCTGGTCCACCCCCCGAGACCTTGACTGTTTCACTGGGGACTGTTTGCCTGTTGGCTGTTTGTGTTTCACTGTGTACTTTTGTGTTACATTACTGTTTTGCGTTTTTTCGTGATGATGAATTCTGGGGGAGCCTGTGTGGTGATACACAATTGAGGGTAGCTTCACCAGGGGCTGCTGCTCCTTTAAAGCGGACGTTCAGAGTGCTGACGTAGGCACTGCTTAGCGTTTCCGGGGTGGAGCCATGTTTGCAGCAGCCTAGCGGTTAGCTGGTTGCCAGGAGAGATTGTGCTATATCGATGTTTTGTGTGGCGAGTAAACGGAATTGACTCGACTCAATATCTCCGTCTCCTCATTCCTGCACTCCCACAGTGTGTTTTATTAAAATGATAATATTGTTTTAGTATGTTACAAAAGGCGGTGTATTTTATTAAAAATAACAATATTATTTAAGCATGTTACAAAAGGTGTTTTATTAAAAATAATATTGTTTTAGCATGTTACAAAAGGTGTGTTTTATTAAAAAATGTTTTAGCATGTTACAAAAGGTGTGTTTTATTAAAATATTGTTTTTGCATGTTACAAAAAGAGGTGTATTTTATTAAAAATATTATTTTAGCATGTAACAAAAGGTGTGTATTATTGAAAACTAACTATTATTTTAGCATGTTACAAAAGGTGGTGTTTTATTAATTAACGATTTTTTAGTATGTTACAAAAGGAGGTGTTTTATTGAAAATGATAACATTATTTTAGCATGTTACAAAAGGAGTGTTTTATTAGAATTATTTTAGCATGTTACAAAAGGTGTGTTTTATTAAAGATAATTAAGCATGTTAGAAAAGGTGGTTTGTTTTATTAAAAATAATATTTAGTATGTTACAAAAGGAGGTGTGTTTTATTAAAACTAATATTATTTTAGCATGTAACAAAAGGTGTGTTTTATTAAAAATATTTTTTATCATGTTACAGAAGGTGTGTTTTATTAAAAATAATGTTTTAGCATGTTACAAAAGGTGTGTTTTATTAAAATGTTTTTGCGTGTTACAAAAAGGTATTTTATTAAAAATAATATTTTAGCATGTTACAAAAGGTGTGTATTATTGAAAACAATATTATTTTAGTATGTTACAAAAGGTGGTGTGTTTTATTAAAATTAATAACTACTTTTTAGCATGTTACAAAAGGTGTTTTATTGAAAATATTATTTTAGCATGTTAAAAAAGGAGTTTTATTAAAAATATTATTTTAGCATGTTACAAAAGGTGTGTTTTATTAAAAATAAGTATTTAAGCATGTTAGAAAAGGTGGTTTGTTTTATTAAAAATAGTATGTTACAAAAGGAGGTGTTTTATTAAAACTAATATTATTTTAGCATGTTACAAAAGGTGTGTTTTATTAAAATTAATAACAGTATTTTTTTAGCATGTTACAAAAGGTGTTTTATTAGAAATAATTGTTTTAGCATGTTACAAAAGGTGTGTTTTATTAAAAAATATCATTTAGCATGTTACAAAAGGAGGTGTGTTTTATTTAAATTAACAACAGTATTTTTTTAGCATGTTACAAAAGGTGTGTTTTATTAAAAAATAGTAACAGTATTTTTTTGGCATATTACAAAAGGAGGTGTGTGTCACGTATCGGGAAAGAACCCAAAAGCAGACGGGACAACCAGGTAAGGGAAGAATCCAGTCTTTATTGAAGTGACCGATCTCGGGGGCAGAGCAGGAGGTGGCTCTGTGGCAGGTAGGCAGGCAGGCAGAAGTCCATGAATGGCGACGTTCCAGCGAAGACTGGTCCATAGTGGAGGCCTTTTAAGGGTGAGGGCGATTGCCGGGGTGAAGCAGGTGTCAGCTGGTGTAGCAGGTGTCAAGGGCGATCGCTTTGATGTCAAGGGCGAGAGGCTGTGACAGTACCCCCCCTCCGAGGGACGCCACCGGGCGACCTACCAGGCCCGTCAGGGTGCGTCCTGTGGAAGTCCCGGATGAGGTTCGCGTCCAGGACAAGGCGACGAGGGACCCAACACCTCTCCTCCGGGCCATATCCATCCCAGTCCACGAGATAGTGCAGGCCGCGACCGCGGCGACGAGAGTCCAGGAGACGACGAACGGTGTAAGCCGGATGATCGTTGATCATACGAGGAGGTGGGGGCGGGGGGGCCGGAGGAACTAGAGCGCTGGTAGAGACAGGTTTGAGGCAGGACATGGAAGGAAGGGTGAACCCGGAGAGTGCGGGGCAGCTTCAGACGGACCACAGAGGGGTTAATGACTTTGAAAATGGGAAAAGGACCAATATACCTGGGGGACAGTTTCTTAGCGTCCGATCTCAAGGGTAGATCCTTGGTAGAGAGCCATACCTGATCACCGGGGGAGTAGTCCGGAGCAGGGGTGCAATGACGATCCGCCAAGCGCTGGTAACGGCCGGAGGCCCTGAGCAGTGCAGCACGGGCTCGCCGCCAGGTCCGACGGCACCGACGGACATGGGCCTGGACAGACGGAACCGGAATGTCCACCTCTTGAGAAGGAAAAAGGGGGGGCTGATAGCCATAAAGGCATTGAAAAGGGGACAACCCAGTAGCAGACGATGGCAAGGTGTTATGGGCATATTTTACCCAGGGAAGTTGTGAGGACCAAGAGGATGGCTTGGCAGACACCAGACAGCGGTGTAGGAATTATATTCCCTTCTCGAACAGCAAAGACCACAAAAACCGGATTATAAAACGAATCTTCTTTATATGAAAATGGTTGCAGACATACATTCGACAAAGCTAATGGTAACGTTTTTCTTGCTAATCTCTGAGCGCACTGCTCTCGCACGAGTCTCGACTGTCAACCGAATCAACTTCCTGTTTCCTTGTCGCTAAGCCTGCTGGGAGTTTGAGTTTTACATTACGAAATACAGTAGGCTTTTCTAATATGAACTGTGCGATCTGAACATTCGATCTATTCTTTTTAACATCACAAATATTTCTGTAATCATGTATCACATATAGTAATCAATCATATCTCTAATGATGTATTCAATAGAATAATCAATCAATCAAATAAACAATATAATTCACTTGTTTTCATTAACTAATTATTGAACTACTATTCAACTCAATCATGTGACCAAATAAGTCACAACATTCTCCCCCCCGATGAACTACTAAGTTCATCTAAATCTCCAGACTATACAGTAACTGGATAGGTCTCCTCCACAAAGTCCCTGAAGTAGTGCGCACCATGCACGACCTGACCAGACCATCACGGCCTGGAAACAGTTCCTTGATTCTCCCCAGTTTCCAGGTTTGTCTGGGGGTGTTGTCTTCTCCAATCAGCACAACGTCACCCACTGTCAGAGGGGTGGGCGGCGGTGTGTCACAGCGGTGTGCGGACTTCAGATCTAGTAGGTAGTCCCTTCGCCAGCTGTTCCAGAAGCTGGTAGTGAGTCTTTGTCGGTACTTCCATCTTCGAGTGATCTCCTCCCTCTTTTGCATTAGGATGCTGTGTGTCGGCGGTGAATGGTTTGGGGGGTTGAGATGTCAGTCGTTTACCCACCAGAAAGTGGGCGGGGGTCAACGGTTGTGGTTCATCCACTTCGTTGTGCACAAAGGTCAAAGGTCGAGAGTTTAGGATAGCCTCAACCTCTGTCAGGGCGGTGCACATTTCCTCGTAGTTGAGTGAAGCTCTCCCGAGAACTTTCTTCAGGCATGTTTTTACTGATCTGATGAGCCTCTCCCAGAATCCACCCCACCAAGCTGCTCGCTCGGCGATGAACCTCCAGGTGATACCTCGTTCTGAGAAGAAGTCCAGCAGCTGTGGGTCCTTGATGGCCTTCCACAGCTCCTTCAAATCCTGGTTAGCTCTCTTGAAAGCTTTCGCGTTGTCTGAGTAGATCACCTTACACAATCCTCTTCTTGAGATGAATCTCTTCAGAGCTAACAGGAATGTCTCTGTTGACTGATCTGAGACCAGTTCCAGGTGCACTGCTCTTGTTACAGCACAGGTAAACAGAGCGATGTATGACTTCTTCACAGAACCATCCACTTTCACATAGAGCGGTCCTGCAAAATCCACACCTGTGACTTCGAATGGTGGGGACTCGGTTATTCGGTCCCTTGGGAGAGGCGCTGTGACTTGCTTTCCGGCCTGTGCCTTGAATCTCTTGCATACTGTGCATCTTGCCACAACTCTCTTGACGAGCTGTGGGGCGTGCAAGATCCAGTACCTCTCTCTCACTTGTACTGTAGTATCCCTCACTCCTGAATGCATCACCTTCTCATGGCTGTCACGTATCAACATTTCTGAGTATCTGTGTTTGTTGGGCAGGATCCATGGGTGCTGCTCTCTGTAGGTGAAGTCGGACTGCTGCAGCCTTCCTCCCACGCTGAGTAGTTTGTGATCATCCAGGAATGGTTTGAGTTCTTTGATTTTACTGTCCTTCTCTGCTATGGAGATCTGTAGGAAAGCCTTCTTTATGTCAGCCATGTAGGCAATCCCATGTTGTCTGAACTTAATCAGGACGTCAAGGATGTCTGGGTTCAGATTGGGTCCGGTGAGTAGACAGTCGTTTAGAGACGGACTGCCATCTTCATGGGAGGAAGCGTCAAACACTACTCGCAGTTTCGTCGTCGCCTTGTCCTCTTTGAGTACTGCATGGTTGAGGTAAGTAGTATTTCACATTGTGTGTTGTGTCGTCCTTTGGCACATCCTCCGCCATGTCCTGTTGTAAGTAGTCCTCCACTACTTCGCTGTACCTGCTGTACAATGTCACGTCCTTCTTTAGTCTTTTCTTCAGGCCTTCAAACCTTTTCTTGGCGATTCTGTAGTTGTCCTGGAGTTCTGTGCTTTCTTGTTTCCATGGCAACTCCACCTGGTATCGCCCCTGTTTGAAGGTTGTTGTTCTCTCGAACATCTGTAGAGCCTCTTCTTCTTCTGGGTTCTGTTGTTTCTCGCTTGTGATACCCAGAGACTCCATTTCCCAGAATGCCTTCAGCTGCGTGGAGACAAGTGTGTCTTCATCTGTGTGGATGAACATGGATGTTGCCTCGGAGATGCTCGACATCGACACTGGTCCCTGGACAGACCATCCAAAGGTGCTCTCCAGAGCAACCAAAGTCTCCGTCAGTCCCTCCACTCGTCCCGATACTATTTGCCAGTAATAATCTGCTCCTATGAGGATGGAGAGCTCAGGACCATCTTCATTTTCTGGGAAGTCTGCTAGTTTCAGTCCCTTTCTCTCCAGTTCCTGTTGGATATGATCTCCCGGAACCTTCATCACTGCTGAGCACACCTGGGGTGTTTCGATGGCCTCAATTTCAATTGTCTGCTGGCTGTCCCAGACGTTCCTCAAGATGACTTTCACTGTGTTGCGTTGTGACACGGTTGGGGCAGAGGGGCCAAACGTGTGAAGGGTTAGTGTCTCTTGTCTGATTACTGGTAACTTCAGGCTCTTCACCAGTGTCTCATGTATGAAGCTTCTCTGACTGCCCCCATCTAGTAAGCAACGAGCTATCTTCTTGCCCCCTGGGCCTTCCACCCATGCTTTAGCTGTTTGCAGAAGCACAGTGTTCTGTCCATCTGGTTTCATCTTCACTGACTGAGGAATGACTGAGCAGGCAGAGGCTAGAGTGCCTCCAGAGGTAGCGGTGGGCTGCACTGCTGCCCCCACATCTTCTTTCTTGCCCAGGCATACAGCAATGTGATGTCTTCTCCCACACGTTGCACAAGACACATCCTTCTCCTTACAGTTCTTAGCGACATGTTTCTGTCCCAAGCATACAAAGCATCTTCCCATTTTCTTGATCTTTTCTTTTCTTTCCGCAACGTTGTGGTCTGGGCACTGTTCTGATCTATGTTCTGCACTGTCACAGAATATACAGTTGTGTGTCTTCTGACTGGCTGTGTGCAGAGCAGCGGCGGACTGCATGCTGGGTCTCTTCACTTTGGCCTCGCTGGATGAGCATGCTTGCTTCCATGGCTTGCTCTCTGATTTCTGTGGGCTGGGCGTCGTTGACTGTGTCATCTGTAGTGCTCGTTCTCTGCTCTGAACCTCCTTCTGTAGGAATGTCACTATTTCAGAGACCTTCCATTTATCATTCACTCCCCTCTGACGACTATATTCAAGAGCTACGTCATCTGGAATCATCTGTAGCAGGATTGGGCATAGCAGGCTTCCGTAGGCTTCTGACACTACACCCAGTGACTCCAAGCTCCTTATTTGAATGTTACATTCATCATATAGCTCCCTCAGTGCATTCACGTCGGAGGATTTCTTCACAGGAGTTAGATTCAGGAGCTTTGACATGTCAGCGCTGATCACTAGATCTCTTCTTCCAAATCTGCTTTGTAGCAAGGTGACTGTGGCATCATAATTGTCATTTGTTAAAGTCAGTCCTGCTATTGCCTTTGCAGCTGGTCCTGTGAGGTAAGTTTTCAGGTAGGTAAACTTCTCTTGTTTGCAAAGTGCATCATTGTTGTGAATAGCAGTCTCATACTGGCTCCAGAACTCTTGCCACATGCTAACATCTCCATTGTATCTTTCAATGACCAGCCTCGGTAGTTTTACTGATTGTCTCTGTGAGGATCTGGCTGAGTCATTTGAGTTTGCATCACTCACCCACTGTGGTCTTGCTGCTTGGTTCTGTTCTTCATTTTTTCTTATCATCCGTTGCGCGCGGCTTCTTGTCATGACCACGCGCTCCCTGTACTGCTCCGCAGTTTCAATCTCAGCCTCCAAGTCGTCCATCTCTGTTAGCTGTTCTATTCCTCTGTCCAGTTCGAACAAACTGTCTTCTTTAACGCCCATAGCATCCAATAAAGTTATCAAGTGATCAATGTCTGGGTCTTCCTTTACCATTTCCATGTCAATCTGGTTCAGAATTCTTGTAGCACCACCTCGTATGGTACCGCGCTTTCGTTTCATTCTTTCCATATCGCTCCGGAGTTCTTGGTCCGCCATTTCAGCAGCCTGAGCTGCGTTCTCGTCGGGGTTCTCAATGTCCATATCTCCCGGGTTTCGGCACCAAAAATGTAGGAATTATATTCCCTTCTCGAACAGCAAAGACCACAAAAACCGGATTATAAAACGAAGCTTCTTTATATGAAAATGGTTGCAGACATACATTCGACAAAGCTAATGGTAACGTTTTTCTTGCTAATCTCTGAGCGCACTGCTCTCGCACGAGTCTCGACTGTCAACCGAATCAACTTCCTGTTTCCTTGTCGCTAAGCCTGCTGGGAGTTTGAGTTTTACATTACGAAATACAGTAGGCTTTTCTAATATGAACTGTGCGATCTGAACATTCGATCTATTCTTTTCAACATCACAAATAATATTTCTGTAATCATTTATCACATATAGTAATCAATCATATCTCTAATGATGTATTCAATAGAATAATCAATCAATCAAATAAACAATATAATTCACTTGTTTTCATGAACTAATTATTGAACTACTATTCAACTCAATCATGTGACCAAATAAGTCACAACAAGCGGAGGACAGTCTCCAATGCCTGGTTGGCCCTCTCGGCCTGGCCGTTGGTCTGAGGATGGAACCCCGATGACAGTTTGACGGTGGCACCGATGGCAGAGCAGAAAGCCTTCCAGACAGCAGAAGTGAACTGGGGGCTGTAATGATCTGTGCCCTCTGGCTATGTTAACTTATAACATTAATAAAGCAAGGACGACTTCTCTCGTGCTGGGTGTTTATTCACCGACCGGATTCCGACTGACGTTGTTACGTACATCAAGTGACTTTGTTGTGGCGCTACGGAAAGCCGTAAGGGACATTAGCAAATCAAATAATTCTAGCAAATATTACATCTCCCTTTTTCTGAAAAGTGCTGCTTTCTCTGCAGAGATACAGACCACGTTGAGCACGTTTATAAGCGAATACAATCTTAATAAGAAAGAATATGAAAGTGGAACTCTTATATAACTGGACTGCAACAAAGTAGTGTAAAACATTTCCTTCACTGTCTAAATGTGACACCGTAATAACAGTTCATCTTTTTTTTTTCATTTCATTACTGGTAACTGCAAACAGCAGGTAGGTACACAAGGTAAGTGAACGCTGTAAATATTTCTTTTCAAAACATAGCAGGTATAGTACAGGTTGGTGTAAAATTCTCTCTTTTTTAACATTCATAAGTCAAGGATTTGTCTTGGTTTGATCGTGCGACCTGACCTCGTGGTGTAACCAGGCTGTGTGTCTGGTTGTCGCTGATTGTTCGTGTCTGGAGGTTCAGCATGCTCTTGCTGATGGGCTTGTGTGTTGTTGTTAGCGCTGGTAACAGTCTGCTGTGAAGTGTGTGTGTGTGTAGTGTGAGTGTTCACTCTGCTTTGTCGCAGGTGTTGACGGTTGCGTTGGTAGATCTGACCTTCTTTGGTTTGGATGTGGTAGCTCCTGTCTGTGTTCGCTGGTCTTTCCACAGTTGCAGGTCTCCAGGATCCATCCTCCTGCCGGAAACGGATTGGTGTGCCTGCGGGCAGGTGGGGCAGAGGTTTGGCTGTTCGGTTGTAGTATGCCTGCTGGCGCTGTTGACATACCTCTCTCCTTTTGTGAACATCCTCCTGACTGGCGATCTGTGGCTGCAGGTGTTTTGCTGTTGATGGGAGAATGGACCGCAGCCTCCGACTCATCAGTAGCTGTGCCGGTGATTTCAGGTTGTCCACCGGTGTGTTGCGATACTCCAGTAAGCTCATGTAGGGGTCTTTGTTCTCAGCTTTGGCTTTGTCCAGGATGCGTTTGGCCGTCTGGACAGTCTTCTCGGAGAGGCCGTTGCTCTGTGGGTAGTGGGGGCTTGTGGTGGTGTGTGAGAAACCCCATGTCTGTGAGAAGTTGCGGAACTCACCAGAGCTGTAGCACGGACCGTTGTCGCTGATGATAGTCTCGGGGATTCCGTGTCGAGCCATTGCTGCTTTCAGCTTCATGATGACGGCAGATGAGGTGCAGCTGTAAAGTCTCTCTAGCTCGAAGAATCTGGAGTAGTAGTCCACAGTGACTATGAAGTCCTGTGAGTTCCATGTGAATAGGTCTGTGCCTATCACTTGCCACGGCCGCTCGGGTATGGCGTGTGACATCATTGGTTCCTTTGCATTTGCGCTGCGCCGTTCTTGGCATATGCTGCAGTCTGCTACCGCATCCTCGATCTGTTTCCCCATGCCAGGCCAGAACAGTTAGTCTCTTGCTCGGCATTTGCTTTTTTCCACGCCAAGGTGGCTGGCATGGATGCGCTGTATCATGCCCTTGCGAAGCTTTTGGGGGACAATGATTCTCTCACCTTTGAACAGGATACCGTCCATTTCTGAGATTTCTGCTCTGTGGTTCCAGTATTCCTGGATGCTGGGCGGGCACTTTTTCTTTGTGTCTGGCCAGCCAGTGAGTGTGGCTCGTCTGAGTGCGGTGAGCTGTGGATCTTGCGCTGTTTCCTGCTTGATTTCTGAGTCTTGTGTCGCTCACAGGGATGTTGCTGAGGACTGTGTGCACTTGGGCCTCCATCCCTTCCTGTAGGGCACTGTCGTGGTGTTCTATTGACTTGCGTGATAGTGTGTCGGCCACCGGTATGTCCTTACCGGGGCGGTGGATGATTTGGATGTCGTATTTTTGGAGCGCCAGGATCATCTGTTGCAGCCGGGGTGGTGCTGCTGCCAGTGGCTTTTTTAGTATTGCCTCCAGAGGCTTGTGGTCTGACTCCACAATCACTTTTCGTCCGTACATGTACTCGTGGAACCTCTTGCAGCCGAAGACCACAGCGTAGAGCTCCTTCTCTATCTGTGCGTAGTTTTCTTCAGTGCTGTTGAGTGACTTGGACGCATAGGCAATTGGTTTGCCATCTTGGAGCATGACAGCCCCAAGGCCACTTTTGGATGCATCCACTTGGAGTCGCAGCTCTTTCTGCGGGTCGAAATATGAGAGTACTGGACCTGGGTGCTGTGTAATGAGATTCTTCATCTCTTGGAACGCCTTGTCGTGGACTGCATCCCACACAAACTCACTGTCCTGTTTCAGAAGCTGTCTGAGGGGTGAGTTTATCTGTGAGAGGTGTGGAGCGAATCTGGCGAGGTAGTTGATCATGCCGAGGACTGTCTCCAGCTCTGCTTTGTTCTGTGGGGGTTGCATGTCCTTGACCGCCTTCACCTTGTGTGGGTCTGGTTTGATGCCTTCGTGTGAGAGCGTGTGGCCGAAGTAGCGTACCTCGGACACGCATATGTGACACTTGTCGGGGTTGAGCCTCACCCCTCGCTCCCTTGTGCGCTTCAGCATCGCTCTGAGACGCTGGTCATGTTCCTCTTTAGTCTTGCCGAACACTAGTATGTCGTCCACTATGGCCGTCACACCGTCCAATCCTTCATATGTTTCATCCACGCGTCTCTGGAGCTCGTCTTGAGCGGACACGATTCCGAATGGCAGTCTGAGGAAACGATACCTGCCAAACACTGTGTTAAATGTCGTCAACATTGAGGATTCAGTGCTCAGTTTGATGGCCCAATAGCCTGACCGCGCGTCTAACATGCTAAAGTACTCAGCTCCAGCGAGCTTTGTGGTGGCGTCCTCCAGCGTGGGGAGGGGGTAGTGAGGTCGTTGTATCACTTTGTTAAGAGCTCTGGGGTCTAAACACACTCTAAGTTTGCCTGTCTTTGGCTTCTCAACAATGACGAGTGCGTTCACCCATTCTGTGGGTTCTGTTACCTTACAGATTATGCCGCCTTTCTCCATGCTGTCAAGCTCGTCCCTCAGTTTGCTGCGTAGGGCGATGGGGATTCTGCGTGGCGGGCAGACGACCGGCGTTGCATCTGGTGTGACGCGGAAGGTGCACTCGCCTGGGAACTCTCCTATTCCCTGGAAAACATCTGCATACTCATCCATTATGCTCTGTGTTGTGACATTGTTTTCCTCGCTCACAGCCATCACTATTTTTACCAAGTTTAGGTCACGGCATGTTTTCATTGCCATGACTGGTGGGGCGTTTGTGTCAATGACGTAAAAGTCCAGCATCGTTGCATTGTCTCTGTACTTACATTTGAGTTTGCATGTGCCTTTCACGCTCAGCGTGCCTCCTCCATATTCAGTGAGTCTGTGTATTGCTGGTTTCAGTGTCACATTTTTGAACAGCGCCTGGAACAGGTTGGTGGGAATAGTATTGGCCTGTGCCCCAGTGTCTAGTTTAAACTTTACCTTCTGTGGAGGTGTGCCAATTCCAACCTCTACGTAAGCCTGCTCGTTGCTTTTTCCGTTGTTCTCTATTGAGATGCAGTCTATGTACAGCTCTGTCTGTTCTCCCACAGCGGTGCTCTCCACTGTAATGTTGTCGAAGTACAGTTCTTCCTGCTCTCTGTCAGTGGTGTACTCTTCTGGGTTCTCTCCGACGGCATGTACTGTGCCGCGGTAGTACTTTGTCTGTCCCTGGGAGCTAGACTTGCATACTTTAGCAAAATGATTGAGCTTCTTGCATTTAATGCATTGTTTACCCTTAGCTGGGCAAGTGGCTTTAGCGCCGTGTAGCCCTCCAAAATAGCCACACGCCCTGGCGGCGGTGCTAACGTTACCCTCCCTTTGTCTGAAGTTAGCGTTAGCTGCTTTGGGTGCGTTCAGTTTGTAAGTCTTTCTATTGCGTGCACCGTTTCATGTGTGCTGCCCTGGCCCATAAACTTTAGCTGTTGCTTTGCTAGCTCGTGTGAGCGGGCTACATCTATGGCTTTTTCTAGCGTTAGCTCAGCTCCCTGGCTAAGTAGCTTTTCTCTCACTCTGGGTGAGTTAGTGGCAAACACGATGCGGTCCCTGACCATCTCGTCGGCATTTGGGTAGCCACAGTCTTTGACTAGGAGCTTTAGCTCAGTTACAAATTGTTCGAAGGATTCACTCTCTCCCTGCATCTTTTCATGAAATTTATATCTGGCATAAATCGGGTTTGCTTTGGGGGTGATGTACTCAGTGTACTTATCGTAGTACGTTTCTAGCTTCTTGGCTTGTTCTCCGCTGACTGTCTAAGTGTTGTGCACATCGCGCCCTTTTTCCCCTATCCAGAGCAGGAGGTAGCTGCATTTCTCCTCTTCGTTCTTCCCGCGCAGGGGGCCCTTGAACATTAGCTCCGTTGTTTGTCGAAATCGTCTCCATGCTTCAGGTAAGTTCGCCGATTCCCAGTCCATCCGTGGAGCTGGAACGCCGTACGAATCCATATTGGGTATTTAAACTCCGCTACTCTGACACCATGTAATGATCTGTGCCCTCTGGCTATGTTAACTTATAACATAAATAAAGCAAGGACGACTTCTCTCGTGCTGGGTGTTTATTCACCGACCGGATTCCGACTGACGTTGTTACGTACATCACGTGACTTTGTTGTGGCGCTACGGAAAGCCGTAAGGAACATTAGCAAATCAAATATTACTAGCAAATATTACAGGGGCCACGGTCAGACACTATATCACGGGGAAGACCGTGGACCAGGAAAACCTCCCTGACCAGCAGATCCGCAGTCTCTCGGGCCGAAGGCAGTTTAGACAAGGGCAAAAAGTGAGCAAATTTACTGAAGCGATCAACAACAGTCAGTACGACGGTGTTACCGTCGGAGGCGGGCAGACCAGAGACGAAATCCAAGGACAGATGCGACCAGGGACGGTGTGGAACTGGCAGGGGGCGCAGCAGACCGGCACTGGCCCGAGTGGAGGGCTTATTCTGGGCACAGACAGGACAGGCAGAAACAAAAGACCCAGTATCCTCCGTCATGGAAGGCCACCAGAACCGCCTGCGGAGGAAGGCTAGGGTACGGGTTACTCCAGGATGGCAGGTAAGTTTGGAAGAGTGAGCCCACTGCCACACGCTAGATCTAACAGCGTCTGGAACAAACAAGCGCCCAGGGGGACCGTTACCTGGGTCAGGCTGAGTCTGTTGTGCTGCCATGACCTCCCTTTCAATGTTCCAGGTGACAGCCGCAGCCGCAACCACACAGGTAGAGGGAACGATGGTGTCAGGTTGGAGCTTGGGCTCAGACTCCTCCCCATGCACACGAGACAGAGCATCGGGCTTGGCATTCCTGGAGCCAGGTCTGTACGTCAAAGAAAAATTAAAACGACCAAAAAAGAGCGCCCACCTGGCTTGGCGCGCGGTGAGTCGCTTTGCTGACTGGATGTATTCCAGATTCTTATCGTCAGTCCACACTATAAAAGGAAGCTCAGACCCCTCCAGAAAATGTCGCCATTCCTCCAGTGCCAATTTCACCGCCAGGGGCTCACGATTCCCCACATCATTGTTCCTTTCAGCTGGGGAGAGACGGCGAGACAGGAAGACACAGGGGTGTGTCTTGCCATCCTCACTGGAGCGCTGAGAAAGGACCGCCCCCACCCCAATCTCAGAGGCGTCCACTTCTACAACGAACTGCTTGGTTGGGTCTGGCTGGATGAGGATAGGAGCTGTGGTGAAGCGGTGCTTGAGGGCTTGGAAAGCTGCCTCTGCTACAGGGGTCCACAGGAACGGTCTGGAGGTGGAGGTAAGAGCGGTTAGTGGGGCCGCAACGCGGCTGTAGTTGCGGATGAACCGTCTGTAGAAGTTGGCAAACCCGAGGAACCTCTGAAGCTGCTTACGGCTAGTCGGGCTTGGCCACTCAAGAACCGCTCTGACCTTGGCGGGGTCCATTCTCACCTTCCCGTCGGCCACGATGTAGCCCAGGAAGGTGACTGAAGGGGCATGGAATTCGCACTTCTCTGCTTTTACGAAAAGACGGTTCTGCAGAAGCCGTTGAAGGACTTGGTGGACGTGCATGATATGCTCTGACAGGTCTCTGGAAAAAATCAGGATATCATCCAGGTAAACAAAAACGAAACGATCCAACATGTCACGTAGAACGTCATTGACCAGACTCTGGAAGACAGCTGGGGCATTAGTGAGACCAAACGGCATCACCAGATATTCAAAATGCCCGAGGGGGGTGTTGAAGGCAGTCTTCCATTCATCTCCGTCTCGAACCCGGACCAGGTGGTAAGCATTGCGGAGGTCTAGTTTAGTGAACACTGTGGCTCCCTGGAGAGAATCAAAAGCGGAAGTCATGAGGGGCAGAGGGTACTTATTCTTGACTGTGATGTTATTGAGGCCTCTATAGTCAATACACGGCCGGAGGGTCTTGTCCTTCTTGGCCACAAAAAAGAACCCCGCACCAAGGGGTGATGATGACGGGCGAATAAGACCAGCAGCCAAGGAGTCCTTGATGTACCTCTCCATGGACTCCCGCTCAGGCTTGGAGAGGCTTTATAGGCGGCTGCTGGGGAGGAGAGCGCCCGGCAGCAGGTCAATAGCGCAATCATAGGGGCGATGAGGAGGCAGGGAGAGAGCTTGCTGCTTGTTGAACACGGCTTGGAGGTCATGGTACTCTGGAGGCACCAGTGACAGGTCAGAGGTCTCAGAGCTTGACACCTGACAGGGGACAGACTGAGGCAGAGCAGACTGGAGGCACATGGCATGACAGACGGGACTCCAACTTGAAATTCTGGCCGATGACCAATCAATATGGGGACTATGCTTAACCAGCCAGGGATGACCAAGTATAATGAGAACAAAGGGAGAATTGATAACGAAAAAACTTAACTCCTCTTGAGGGTTTCCCGACAACAGGAGGCGCACAGGCTCGGTCTTAGAGGTTATCTGGGCCAGGAGACGTCCATCCAGGGCATTAGCTTCAAGAGGCTGGTCCAGACTCACAGTGGCAAGACCTAGCTGCTTCACAACACTTGCATCCAAAAAGCTTTCATCAGCTCCAGAGTCAATTAAAGCCAAAAGTTTAGTGGACTGACCTTTAAAACTGATGGTAGCTTGCCACTGGGTACGTGGACGAGGAGACAGAGGGCAGACAGTTGGGCTCACGAGGATCCTCCCCCTCCCTCGTGAGCCTGCTAGTTTGACGGAACGGTGAGGGCAGGAGGCGAGAAAGTGACCAGGCTGACCACAATACAAGCAGCTGTTCTCGGTGATGCGGCGTTGACGCTCCTCCGGGTTGAGCCGGAAGCGGCCGAGTTGCATCGGCTCCGAAGCTGGGGAAGAGTCACGCCTCGGGCTTTCTCGGAGGACGGCAACCTCAGTCGAGCGAGCTCGGCCCCCAGAGTTTGGAGGTGTGGCCCGTGGTAAGTTGTTGTGACCAGGAAAGCGGCGCGTCCTCTCCCGCCTCCGCTCCCGGAGACGGTTGGCCACACGAATGGCCAGGGTAACCAATTCCTCCAACCCTCCAGGTTCGGGGTAGGAAACCAATTCGTCCTTTATGGATTCGCTTAGCCCGTTGGAAAAGCCGGCCTGGAGGGACTCGTTGTTCCATCCGCTCTCCGCTGATAGCGTACGGAACTCAACTGAGTAGTCAGCGACGCTACGGGAACCCTGGCGGAGAGAGATCAGTCTTTTTGACGCATCCTTTTCCCGCACGGGATGATCAAAAACCTGGCGAAAGGCAGTGGTGAACTCAGCGTAGGATGAGGAAGTGGAGGCCCGCATCTCCCACACCGCTGTAGCCCAATCCAGGGCGATTCCCCGGAGAAGACTCATGATGTTAGGCGACTTTGGCTCCATCCGTGGAATATGACCGGGGCTGCTGGTTAAACACAATCTCACACTGCATCAAAAAAGGGCGACGAAGTCCAAAATCTCCATCATACTTATCGGGCGGGGCAACCCATGGTTCCTTAGCCGAAGTTGCTGGCGCTGAGGGTGGCGGAGCTGGAGGGGCGGATCCCGGGCTAGCGGAGGCACTAAGTTGGGTCTGGATTCCGGAGATCTTTGAGCTGAGCCCACGGAGGGCGTCAGCCATCCCCTGTAGCACCTGGCTGTGCTGGCCGAGGACCGATTCCTGGTTGGCTACAGCCTGGCAGACCGTGGCCAGGTCTGTGGTGGAATGGTCTGCTGGGTCCATAGTGGCTGGAACGTACTGTCACGTATCGGGAAAGAACCCAAAAGCAGACGGGACAACCAGGTAAGGGAAGAATCAAGTCTTTATTGAAGTGACCGATCTCGGGGGTAGAGCAGGAGGTGGCTCTGTGGCAGGTAGGTAGGCAGGCAGAAGTCCATGAATGGCGACGTTCCAGCGAAGACTGGTCCATAGTGGAGGCCTTTTAAGGGTGAGGGCGATTGCTGGGGTGAAGGGGGGGTCAGCAGGTGTCAGCTGGCGTTGCGGGTGTCAGCTGGCGTAGCAGGTGTCAGCTGGTGTAGCAGGTGTCAAGGGCGATCGCTTTGATGTCAAGGGCGAGAGGCTGTGACACAATATTATATTAGCATGTTACAAAAGGAGGTGTGTTTTATTACAAATAATATTCTTTAGCATGTTACAAAAGGAGGTGTGTTTTATTAAAAATAATGACAATATTATTTTAGCATGTTACAGAAGGTGTGTTTTAATAAAATAATAAAAATATTAGCATGTTACAAAAGGAGGTGTGTTTTAGTAAAAATAACATTTTTTAGCATGTTACAAAAGGAGGTGTGTTTTATTAAAAATAATAACATTATTTAGCATGTTACAAAAGGAGGTGCGTTTTATTAAAATAATAATATTGTTTATCATGTTACAAAAGGAGGTGTGTTTTATTAAAAAATAATATTATTATTTAGCATTTTACAAAAGGAGGTGTGTTTGATTAAAAATAATAACAATATATTTAATCATGTTACGAGAGGAGGTGTATTTTAGTCCATGTATAGACATCTGTATTTCATTGACGTTGCTGCAACATTTTTTGCCACCTCATGTTTTAAAAAAATGCATTAACTTTTAAAACATGCTGCACGGTGGCGCAGTGGTTAGCGCGGTCCTCTGACAGCAAGAAGGTCCTGGGTTCGAGCCCCGGCGTAGTCCAACCTTGGGGGTCGTCCTTTGTGTGGAGTTTGCATGTTCTCCACCTTTCTGCGTGGGTTTCCTTCCGGGTGCTCTGGTTTCCTCCCACAGTCCAAAGCCATGTAGGTCAGGTGAATCACCAGTACTAAATTGTCCCTAGGTGTGTGTGTGTGTGTGTGTGTGTGTGTGTGTGTGTGTGTGTGTGTGTGTGTGTGTGTGTGTGTGTGTGTGTGTGTGTGTGTGTGTGTGTGTATTCTGTGATATCCTGGTGCCTGTCCAGGGTGTCTCCCTGCCCAGTGACTGCTGAGATTGGCTCCACCATCCCTGCGACCCTGAGGGCATGATAAGCGGCTTGGATAAGGATGGATGAATGGAAGATAAAATGAAAAAAGGGTTAGAAATGTCTGTCCTATGTATTTCAGGATTCAGAATCATTTCCCCTCAAGCCGACAGCAGTGCAACACAAACACAAAACACATATCCAGAAACTACAAGAAAATACATATCCAAACTAACAAACATATTAAAACTAAACAAAAATCACTGTCCAGGAGCACGAACACCAGCCATGATGACTGTCGGAAATGCCGATCTGCATGTGCTGGCAGTTAGCTTAGCCTTTCCCGCTTCAGCGTCCTGTTAGACCGCCCTCGGCATTCCCTTTCGGTTGCAGCTCCTGTCAGGGCCGTGGTCCCCGGGCCCACCAGGTGCAGCGGGCGAGGCTCCCCAGTTATTAACATCTTGTTTCAGAGTGTTGGCCGCTTCATCTGAACTGCAATATTCAGATGTTATGAAAATCTGGTTTCAGAGTGTAGGCCGCTTCATCTGAACTGCAATATTCAGATGTTACGAAAATCTAGTTTCAGAGTGTAGGCCGCTTCATCTGAACTGCAATATTCAGATGTTATGAACATTTGGTTTCAGAGTGTAGGCCAGTTCATCTGAAGTGTAATATTCAAATATTATTGACATCTGGTTTCAGAGTGTAGGCCAGTTCATATGAACTGTAATATTCAAACGTTATGAACAGCTGGTTTCAGAGTGCAGGCGGGTTCATCTGAAGTATAATATTCACATGTTATGAACAGCTGGTTTCAGAGCGCAGGCCAATTCATCTGAAGTGTAATATTCACATGTTATGAACATCTGGCTTCAGAGTGTAGGCCAGTTCATCTTAACTGCAATATTCAAATGTTACGAACATCTGGTTTCAGAGTGTAGGACAGTTCATCTGAACTGCCATATTCAGATGTTATGGACATCTGGTTTCAGAGTGTAGGCCAGTTCATCTGAACTGCAATATTCAGATGTTATGAACATTTGGTTTCAGAGTGTAGGGCAGTTCATCTGAACTGTAATATTCAGATGTCAAAAACATCTGGTTTCAGAGTGTAGGCCAGTTCATCTGAAGTGCAATAACCAAACATTATGGACATCCTGTTTCAGAGTGTAGGCCAGTTCATCTGAAGTGCAACATTCAAACGATATGAACATCTGGTTTCAGAGTGTAGGCCAGTTCATCTGAAGTGTAATATTCAAACGTTATGAACATCTGGTTTCAGAGTGTAGGCCAGTTCATCTGAAGTGTAATATTCAAACGTTATGAACATCTGGTTTAAGAGTGTAGGCCAGTTCATCTGAACTGCAATATTCAAACGTTATGAACATGTGGTTTCAGAGTGTAAGCCAGTTCATCTGAACTGCAATATTCACTTGTTATGAACATCTGGTTTCAGAGGGTAGGCCAGTTAATCTGAAGTGCAATATTCAGATGTAATGAACATCTGGTTTCAGAGTGTAGGCCAGTTCATCTGAACTGCAATATTCACTTGTTAGGAACATCTGGTTTCAGAGTTTAGGCCAGTTCATCTGTACTGCAATATTCAATTGTTATGAACATCCTGTTTCAGAGTGTAGGCCAGTTCATCTGAAGTGCAACATTCAAAGGACATGAACATCTGGTTTCAGAGTGTAGGCCAGTTCATCTGAAGTGTAATATTCAAACGTTATGAACATCTGGTTTCAGAGTGTAGGCCAGTTCATCTGAAGTGTAATATTCAAACGTTATGAACATCTGGTTTCAGAATGTAGGCCAGTTCATCTGAAGCGCAATATTAAACGTTATGAAAATCTGGTTTCAGAGTGTAGGCCAGTTCATCTTAACTGAAATATTCAAACGTTATGAACATCTGGTTTCAGAGTGTAAGCCAGTTCATCTGAAGTGTAATATTCAAACGTTATGAACATCTGGTTTCAGAGTGTAGGCCAGTTCATCGGAACTGCAATATTCAAAGGTTATGAACATCTGGTTTCAGAGTGTAGGCCAGTTCATCTGAAGTGTAATATTCAAACATTATGGACACCTGGTTTCAGAGTGTAGGCCAGTTCATATGAACTGTAATATTCAAACTTTATGAACATCTGGTTTCAGAGTGTAAGCCAATTCATCTGAAGTGTAATATTCACATGTTATGAACAGCTGGTTTCAGAGTGCAGGCCAGTTCATCTGAACTGCAATAATCAAACATTATTGACATCTGGTTTCAGAGTGTAGGCCAGTTCATATTAACTGTAATATTCAAACGTTATGAACATCTGGTTTCAGAGTGTAGGGCAGTTCATCTGATCTGCAATATTCAGATGTCAAAAACATCTGGTTTCAGAGTGTAGGGCAGTTCATCTGAAGTGCAATAACCAAACATTATGGACATCCTGTTTCAGAGTGTAGGCCAGTTCATCTGAACTGTAATATTCAAACGTTATGAACATCTGGTTTCAGAGTGTAAGCCAATTCATCTGAAGTGTAATATTCACATGTTATGAACGGCTGGTTTCAGAGTGTTGGCCGCTTCATCTGAACTGCAATATTCAGATGTTATGAAAATCTGGTTTCAGAGTGTAGGCCGCTTATCTGAACTGCAATGTTCAGATGTTATGAAAATCTAGTTTCAGAGTGTAGGCCGCTTCATCTGAACTGCAATATTCAGATGTTATGAACATTTGGTTTTAGATTGTAGGCCAGTTAATCAGAAGTGCAAAGTCAAACGTTATGAACCTCTGGTTTAAGAGTGTAGGCCAGTTCATCTGAAGTGCAACATTCAAACGATATGAACATCTGGTTTCAGAGTGTAGGCCAGTTCATCTGAAGTGTAATATTCAAACGTTATGAACATCTGGTTTCAGAGTGTAGGCCAGTTCATCTGAAGTGTAATATTCAAACGTTATGAACATCTGGTTTAAGAGTGTAGGCCAGTTCATCTGAACTGCAATATTCAAACGTTATGAACATGTGGTTTCAGAGTGTAAGCCAGTTCATCTGAACTGCAATATTCACTTGTTATGAACATCTGGTTTCAGAGGGTAGGCCAGTTAATCTGAAGTGCAATATTCAGATGTAATGAACATCTGGTTTCAGAGTGTAGGCCAGTTCATCTGAACTGCAATATTCACTTGTTAGGAACATCTGGTTTCAGAGTTTAGGCCAGTTCATCTGTACTGCAATATTCAATTGTTATGAACATCCTGTTTCAGAGTGTAGGCCAGTTCATCTGAAGTGCAACATTCAAAGGACATGAACATCTGGTTTCAGAGTGTAGGCCAGTTCATCTGAAGTGTAATATTCAAACGTTATGAACATCTGGTTTCAGAGTGTAGGCCAGTTCATCTGAAGTGTAATATTCAAACGTTATGAACATCTGGTTTCAGAATGTAGGCCAGTTCATCTGAAGCGCAATATTAAACGTTATGAAAATCTGGTTTCAGAGTGTAGGCCAGTTCATCTTAACTGAAATATTCAAACGTTATGAACATCTGGTTTCAGAGTGTAAGCCAGTTCATCTGAAGTGTAATATTCAAACGTTATGAACATCTGGTTTCAGAGTGTAGGCCAGTTCATCGGAACTGCAATATTCAAAGGTTATGAACATCTGGTTTCAGAGTGTAGGCCAGTTCATCTGAAGTGTAATATTCAAACATTATGGACACCTGGTTTCAGAGTGTAGGCCAGTTCATATGAACTGTAATATTCAAACTTTATGAACATCTGGTTTCAGAGTGTAAGCCAATTCATCTGAAGTGTAATATTCACATGTTATGAACAGCTGGTTTCAGAGTGCAGGCCAGTTCATCTGAACTGCAATAATCAAACATTATTGACATCTGGTTTCAGAGTGTAGGCCAGTTCATATTAACTGTAATATTCAAACGTTATGAACATCTGGTTTCAGAGTGTAGGGCAGTTCATCTGATCTGCAATATTCAGATGTCAAAAACATCTGGTTTCAGAGTGTAGGGCAGTTCATCTGAAGTGCAATAACCAAACATTATGGACATCCTGTTTCAGAGTGTAGGCCAGTTCATCTGAACTGTAATATTCAAACGTTATGAACATCTGGTTTCAGAGTGTAAGCCAATTCATCTGAAGTGTAATATTCACATGTTATGAACGGCTGGTTTCAGAGTGTTGGCCGCTTCATCTGAACTGCAATATTCAGATGTTATGAAAATCTGGTTTCAGAGTGTAGGCCGCTTATCTGAACTGCAATGTTCAGATGTTATGAAAATCTAGTTTCAGAGTGTAGGCCGCTTCATCTGAACTGCAATATTCAGATGTTATGAACATTTGGTTTTAGATTGTAGGCCAGTTAATCAGAAGTGCAAAGTCAAACGTTATGAACCTCTGGTTTAAGAGTGTAGGCCAGTTCATCTGAACTGCAATATTCAAACGTTATGAACATCTGGTTTCAGAGTGTAGGCCAGTTCATCTGAAGTGTAATATTCAAACGTTATGAACATCTGGCTTCAAAGTGTAGGCCAGTTAATCTGAAGTGCAATATTCAGATGTTATGAACATCTGGTTTCAGAGTGTAGGCCAGTTCACCTGAACTGCAATATTCACTTGTTATGAACATCTGGTTTCAGAGTTTAGGCCAGTTCATCTGTACTGCAATATTCACTTGATATGAACATCCGGTTTAGAGTGTAGGCCAGTTCATCTGAAGTGTAATATTCAAACGATATGAACATCTGGTTTCAAAGTGTAGGCCAGTTCATCTGAAGTGTAATATTCAAACGTTATGAACATCTGGTTTCAGAGTGTAGGCCAATTCATCTGAAGTGTAATATTCACATGTTATGAACATCTGGTTTCAGAGTGTAGGCCAGTTCATCTGAAGTGTAATAATCAAACATTATTGACATCTGGTTTCAGAGTGTAGGCCAGTTCATATGAACTGTAATATTCAAACGTTATGAACATCTGGTTTCAGAGTGTAAGCCAGTTCATCTGAAGTGTAATATTCACATGTTATGAACATCTGGTTTCAGAGTGCAGGCCAGTTCATCTTAACTGCAATATTCAGATGTTATGAAAGTCTGGTTTCAGAGTGTAGGCCGCTTATCTGAGCTGCAATATTCAGATGTTATGAAAATCTAGTTTCAGAGTGTAGGCCGCTTCATCTGAACTGCAATATTCAGATGTTATGAACATTTGGTTTTAGATTGTAGGCCAGTTCCTCAGAAGTGCAAAGTCAAACGTTATGAACCTCTGGTTTAAGAGTGTAGGCCAGTTCATCTGAACTGCAATATTCAAACGTTATGAACATCTGGTTTCAGAGTGTAGGCCAGTTCATCTGAAGTGTAATATTCAAACGTTATGAACATCTGGCTTCAAAGTGTAGGCCAGTTCATCTGAAGTGCAATATTCAGATGTTATGAACATCTGGTTTCAGAGTGTAGGCCAGTTCATCTGAACTGCAATATTCACTTATTTTGAACATCTGGTTTCAGAGTTTAGGCCAGTTCATCTGTACTGCAATATTCACTTGATATGAACATCCTGTTTTAGAGTGTAGGCCAGTTCATCTGAAGAGCAATATTAAAACGTTATGAACATCTGGCTTGAAAGTGTAGGCCAGTTCATCTTAACTGCAATATTCAAACGTTATGAACGTCTGGTTTCAGAGTGTAAGCCAGTTCATCTGAAGTGCAATATTCAAACGATATGAACATCTGGTTTCAGAGTGTAGGCCAGTTCATCTGAAGTGTAATATTCAAACGTTATGAACATCTGGTTTCAGAGTGTAGGCCAGTTCATCTGAAGTGCAATATTAAAACGTTATGAACATCTGGCTTCAAAGTGTAGGCCAGTTCATCTTAACTGCAATATTCAAACGTTATGAACGTCTGGTTTCAGAGTGTAAGCCAGTTCATCTGAAGTGCAATATTCAGATGTTATGAAAATCTGGTTTCAGAGTGTAGGCCAGTTCATCTGAACTGCAATATTGACTTGTTATGGACATCTGGTTTTAGAGTGTAGGCCAGTTCAGCTCAAGTGCAATGTTCAGATGTTATGAAAATCTGGTTTCTGAGTGTAGGCCACTTCATCTGAACTGCAATATTCAGATGTTATGAAAATCTAGCTTCAGAGAGTAGGCCGCTTCATCTGAACTGCAATATTCAGATGTTATGAACATTTGGTTTTAGAATGTAGGCCAGTTCATCAGAAGTGCAAAGTCAAACGTTATGAACATCTGGTTTAAGAGTTTAGGCCAGTTCATCTGAACTGCAATATTCAAACGTTATGAACATCTGGTTTCAGAGTGTAGGCCAGTTCATCTGAAGTGTAATATTCAAACGTTATGAACATCTGGCTTCAAAGTGTAGGCCAGTTCATCTGAAGTGCAATATTCAGATGTTATGAACATCTGGTTTCAGAGTGTAGGCCAGTTCACCTGAACTGCAATATTCACTTGTTATGAACATCTGGTTTCAGAGTTTAGGCCAGTTCATCTGTACTGCAATATTCACTTGATATGAACATCCGGTTTAGAGTGTAGGCCAGTTCATCTGAAGTGTAATATTCAAACGATATGAACATCTGGTTTCAGAGTGTAGGCCAGTTCATCTGAAGTGTAATATTCAAACGTTATGAACATCTGGTTTCAGAGTGTAGGCCAATTCATCTGAAGTGTAATATTCACATGTTATGAACATCTGGTTTCAGAGTGTAGGCCAGTTCATCTGAAGTGTAATATTCAAACATTATTGACATCTGGTTTCAGAGTGTAGGCCAGTTCATATGAACTGTAATATTCAAACGTTATGAACATCTGGTTTCAGAGTGTAAGCCAGTTCATCTGAAGTGTAATATTCACATGTTATGAACCTCTGGTTTCAGAGTGTAGGCCAGTTCATATGAACTGTAATATTCAAACGTTATGAACATCTGGTTTCAGAATGTAGGCCAGTTCATCTGAAGTGCAATATCCAGATGTTATGAACATCTGGTTTCAGAGTGTAGGCCAGTTCATCTGAACTGCAATATTGACTTGTTATGGACATCTGGTTTTAGAGTGTAGGCCAGTTCAGCTCAAGTGCAATGTTCAGATGTTATGAAAATCTGGTTTCTGAGTGTAGGCCACTTCATCTGAACTGCAATATTCAGATGTTATGAAAATCTAGCTTCAGAGAGTAGGCCGCTTCATCTGAACTGCAATATTCAGATGTTATGAACATTTGGTTTTAGAATGTAGGCCAGTTCATCAGAAGTGCAAAGTCAAACGTTATGAACATCTGGTTTAAGAGTTTAGGCCAGTTCATCTGAACTGCAATATTCAAACGTTATGAACATCTGGTTTCAGAGTGTAGGCCAGTTCATCTGAAGTGTAATATTCAAACGTTATGAACATCTGGCTTCAAAGTGTAGGCCAGTTCATCTGAAGTGCAATATTCAGATGTTATGAACATCTGGTTTCAGAGTGTAGGCCAGTTCACCTGAACTGCAATATTCACTTGTTATGAACATCTGGTTTCAGAGTTTAGGCCAGTTCATCTGTACTGCAATATTCACTTGATATGAACATCCGGTTTAGAGTGTAGGCCAGTTCATCTGAAGTGTAATATTCAAACGATATGAACATCTGGTTTCAGAGTGTAGGCCAGTTCATCTGAAGTGTAATATTCAAACGTTATGAACATCTGGTTTCAGAGTGTAGGCCAATTCATCTGAAGTGTAATATTCACATGTTATGAACATCTGGTTTCAGAGTGTAGGCCAGTTCATCTGAAGTGTAATATTCAAACATTATTGACATCTGGTTTCAGAGTGTAGGCCAGTTCATATGAACTGTAATATTCAAACGTTATGAACATCTGGTTTCAGAGTGTAAGCCAGTTCATCTGAAGTGTAATATTCACATGTTATGAACCTCTGGTTTCAGAGTGCAGGCCAATTCATCTGAACTGCAATATTCACTTGTTATGAACATCTGGTTTCAGAGTTTAGGCCAGTTCATCTGTACTGCAATATTCACTTGATATGAACATCCGGTTTAGAGTGTAGGCCAGTTCATCTGAAGTGTAATATTCAAACGATATGAACATCTGGTTTCAGAGTGTAGGCCAGTTCATCTGAAGTGTAATATTCAAACGTTATGAACATCTGGTTTCAGAGTGTAGGCCAATTCATCTGAAGTGTAATATTCACATGTTATGAACATCTGGTTTCAGAGTGTAGGCCAGTTCATCTGAAGTGTAATATTCAAACATTATTGACATCTGGTTTCAGAGTGTAGGCCAGTTCATATGAACTGTAATATTCAAACGTTATGAACATCTGGTTTCAGAGTGTAAGCCAGTTCATCTGAAGTGTAATATTCACATGTTATGAACCTCTGGTTTCAGAGTGCAGGCCAATTCATCTGAACTACAATAATCAAACGTTATGAACATCTGGCTTCAGAGTGTAGGCCAGTTCATCTTAACTGCAATATTCAGATGTTATGAACTTCTGGTTTCAGAGTGTAGGGCAGTTCATCTGATCTGCAATATTCAGATGTCAAAAACATCTGGTTTCAGAGTGTAGGGCAGTTCATCTGAAGTGCAATAACCAAACATTATGGACATCCTGTTTCAGAGTGTAGGCCAGTTCATCTGAACTGCAATATTCAAACGTTATGAACATCTGGTTTCAGAGTGTAAGCCAGTTCATCTGAAGTGTAATATTCAAACGTTATGAACATCTGGTTTCAGAGTGTAGGCCAGTTCATCTGAAGTGTAATATTCAAACGTTATGAACATCTGGTTTCAGAGTATAGGCCATTTCATCTGAACTGTAATATTAAGATGTTATGAACATTTGGTTTCAGAGTGTAAGCCAGTTCATCTGAAGTGTAATATTCAAACGATATGAAAATCTGGTTTCAAAGTGTAGGCAGTTCGTGTTAACTGCAATATTCAAACGTTATGAACATCTGGTTTCAGACGGTAGGCCAGTTCATCTGAAGTGCAATATTCAGATGTTATGAACATCTGGTTTCAGAGTGTAGGCCAGTTCATTTGAACTGCAATATTCACTTGTTACGAACATGTGTTTTCAGAGTGTAAGCCAGTTCATCTGAAGTGCAATATTCAGATGTTATGAACATCTGGTTTCAGAGTGTAAGCCAGTTCATCTGAAGCGTAATATTCAAACGATATGAACATCTGGTTTCAGAATGTAGGCCAGTTCATCTGAAGTGCAATATCCAGATGTTATGAACATCTGGTTTCAGAGTGTAGGCCAGTTCATCTGAACTGCAATATTCACTTGTTATGAACATCTGGTTTCAGAGTGTAGGCCAGTTCATCTGAACTGCAATATTCATTTGTTATGAATATCTGGTTTCAGAGGGTAGGCCAGTTCATCCGAAGTGTAATATTCAAACGTTATGAACATCTGGTTTCAGAGTGTAGGCCAGTTCATCTGCAGTGTAATATTCAAACATTATTGACATCTGGTTTCAGAGTATAGGCCAGTTCATATGAACTGTAATATTCAAACGTTATGAACATCTGGTTTCAGAGTGTAAGCCAATTCATCTGAAGTGTAATATTCACATGTTATGAACAGCTGGTTTCAGAGTGCAGGCCAATTCATCTGAACTGCAATAATCAAACGTTATGAACATCTGGCATCAGAGTGTAGGCCAGTTCATCTTAACTGCAATATTCAGATGTTATGAACATCTGGTTTCAGAGTGTAGGGCCGTTCATCTGAACTGCAATATTCAGATGTTATGGACATCTGGTGTCAGAGTGTAGGCCAGTTCATCTGAAGTGCAATATTCAGATGTTATGAAAATCTAGCTTCAGAGAGTAGGCCGCTTCATCTGAACTGCAATATTCAGATGTTATGAACATTTGGTTTTAGAATGTAGGCCAGTTCATCAGAAGTGCAAAGTCAAACGTTATGAACATCTGGTTTAAGAGTGTAGGCCAGTTCATCTGAACTGCAATATTCAAACGTTATGAACATCTGGTTTCAGAGTGTAGGCCAGTTCATCTGAAGTGTAATATTCAAACGTTATGAACATCTGGCTTCAAAGTGTAGGCCAGTTCATCTGAAGTGCAATATTCAGATGTTATGAACATCTGGTTTCAGAGTGTAGGCCAGTTCACCTGAACTGCAATATTCACTTGTTATGAACATCTGGTTTCAGAGTTTAGGCCAGTTCATCTGTACTGCAATATTCACTTGATATGAACATCCGGTTTAGAGTGTAGGCCAGTTCATCTGAAGTGTAATATTCAAACGATATGAACATCTGGTTTCAGAGTGTAGGCCAGTTCATCTGAAGTGTAATATTCAAACGTTATGAACATCTGGTTTCAGAGTGTAGGCCAATTCATCTGAAGTGTAATATTCACATGTTATGAACATCTGGTTTCAGAGTGTAGGCCAGTTCATCTGAAGTGTAATATTCAAACATTATTGACATCTGGTTTCAGAGTGTAGGCCAGTTCATATGAACTGTAATATTCAAACGTTATGAACATCTGGTTTCAGAGTGTAAGCCAGTTCATCTGAAGTGAAATATTCACATGTTATGAACCTCTGGTTTCAGAGTGCAGGCCAATTCATCTGAACTGCAATAATCAAACGTTATGAACATCTGGCTTCAGAGTGTAGGCCAGTTCATCTTATCTGCAATATTCAGATGTTATGAACTTCTGGTTTCAGAGTGTAGGGCAGTTCATCTGATATGCAATATTCAGATGTCAAAAACATCTGGTTTCAGAGTGTAGGGCAGTTCATCTGAAGTGCAATAACCAAACATTATGGACATCCTGTTTCAGAGTGTAGGCCAGTTCATCTGAACTGCAATATTCAAACGTTATGAACATCTGGTTTCAGAGTGTGAGCCAGTTCATCTGAAGTGTAATATTCAAACGTTATGAACATCTGGTTTCAGAGTGTAGGCCAGTTCATCTGAAGTGTAATATTCAAACGTTATGAACATCTGGTTTCAGAGTATAGGCCAGTTCATCTGAACTGTAATATTAAGATGTTATGAACATTTGGTTTCAGAGTGTAAGCCAGTTCATCTGAAGTGTAATATTCAAACGATATGAAAATCTGGTTTCAAAGTGTAGGCAGTTCGTGTTAACTGCAATATTCAAACGTTATGAACATCTGGTTTCAGACGGTAGGCCAGTTCATCTGAAGTGCAATATTCAGATGTTATGAACATCTGGTTTCAGAGTGTAGGCCAGTTCATTTGAACTGCAATATTCACTTGTTACGAACATGTGTTTTCAGAGTGTAAGCCAGTTCATCTGAAGTGCAATATTCAGATGTTATGAACATCTGGTTTCAGAGTGTAAGCCAGTTCATCTGAAGCGTAATATTCAAACGATATGAACATCTGGTTTCAGAATGTAGGCCAGTTCATCTGAAGTGCAATATCCAGATGTTATGAACATCTGGTTTCAGAGTGTAGGCCAGTTCATCTGAACTGCAATATTCACTTGTTATGAACATCTGGTTTCAGAGTGTAGGCCAGTTCATCTGAACTGCAATATTCACTTGTTATGAACATCTGGTTTCAGAGGGTAGGCCAGTTCATCCGAACTGTAATATTCAAACGTTATGAACATCTGGTTTCAGAGTGTAGACCAGTTCATCTGCAGTGTAATATTCAAACATTATTGACATCTGGTTTCAGAGTATAGGCCAGTTCATATGAACTGTAATATTCAAACGTTATGAACATCTGGTTTCAGAGTGTAAGCCAATTCATCTGAAGTGTAATATTCACATGTTATGAACAGCTGGTTTCAGAGTGCAGGCCAATTCATCTGAACTGCAATAATCAAACGTTATGAACATCTGGCATCAGAGTGTAGGCCAGTTCATCTTAACTGCAATATTCAGATGTTATGGACATCTGGTTTCAGAGTGTAGGGCCGTTCATCTGAACTGCAATATTCAGATGTTATGGACATCTGGTGTCAGAGTGTAGGCCAGTTCATCTGAAGTGCAATATTCAAACGTTATGAATATCTGGTTTTAGAGTGTAGGCCTTTCATCTGAACTGCAATATTCAAACGTTAGAACATTTGGTTTCAGAGGGTAGGCCAGTTCAAATGACCTTCAATATTCAAACGATATGAACATCTGGTTTCAGAGTTTAGGCCAGTTCATCTGTACTGCAATATTCACTTGATATGAACATCCGGTTTAGAGTGTAGGCCAGTTCATCTGAAGTGTAATATTCAAACGATATGAACATCTGGTTTCAGAGTGTAGGCCAGTTCATCTGAAGTGTGATATTCAAACGTTATGAACATCTGGTTTCAGAGTGTAGGCCAATTCATCTGAAGTGTAATATTCACATGTTATGAACATCTGGTTTCAGAGTGTAGGCCAGTTCATCTGAAGTGTAATATTCAAACATTATTGACATCTGGTTTCAGAGTGTAGGCCAGTTCATATGAACTGTAATATTCAAACGTTATGAACATCTGGTTTCAGAGTGTAAGCCAGTTCATCTGAAGTGAAATATTCACATGTTATGAACCTCTGGTTTCAGAGTGCAGGCCAATTCATCTGAACTGCAATAATCAAACGTTATGAACATCTGGCTTCAGAGTGTAGGCCAGTTCATCTTAACTGCAATATTCAGATGTTATGAACTTCTGGTTTCAGAGTGTAGGGCAGTTCATCTGATCTGCAATATTCAGATGTCAAAAACATCTGGTTTCAGAGTGTAGGGCAGTTCATCTGAAGTGCAATAACCAAACATTATGGACATCCTGTTTCAGAGTGTAGGCCAGTTCATCTGAACTGCAATATTCAAACGTTATGAACATCTGGTTTCAGAGTGTAAGCCAGTTCATCTGAAGTGTAATATTCAAACGTTATGAACATCTGGTTTCAGAGTGTAGGCCAGTTCATCTGAAGTGTAATATTCAAACGTTATGAACATCTGGTTTCAGAGTATAGGCCAGTTCATCTGAACTGTAATATTAAGATGTTATGAACATTTGGTTTCAGAGTGTAAGCCAGTTCATCTGAAGTGTAATATTCAAACGATATGAAAATCTGGTTTCAAAGTGTAGGCAGTTCGTGTTAACTGCAATATTCAAACGTTATGAACATCTGGTTTCAGACGGTAGGCCAGTTCATCTGAAGTGCAATATTCAGATGTTATGAACATCTGGTTTCAGAGTGTAGGCCAGTTCATTTGAACTGTAATATTCACTTGTTACGAACATGTGTTTTCAGAGTGTAAGCCAGTTCATCTGAAGTGCAATATTCAGATGTTATGAACATCTGGTTTCAGAGTGTAAGCCAGTTCATCTGAAGCGTAATATTCAAACGATATGAACATCTGGTTTCAGAATGTAGGCCAGTTCATCTGAAGTGCAATATCCAGATGTTATGAACATCTGGTTTCAGAGTGTAGGCCAGTTCATCTGAACTGCAATATTCACTTGTTATGAACATCTGGTTTCAGAGTGTAGGCCAGTTCATCTGAACTGCAATATTCACTTGTTATGAACATCTGGTTTCAGAGGGTAGGCCAGTTCATCCGAAGTGTAATATTCAAACGTTATGAACATCTGGTTTCAGAGTGTAGACCAGTTCATCTGCAGTGTAATATTCAAACATTATTGACATCTGGTTTCAGAGTATAGGCCAGTTCATATGAACTGTAATATTCAAACGTTATGAACATCTGGTTTCAGAGTGTAAGCCAATTCATCTGAAGTGTAATATTCACATGTTATGAACAGCTGGTTTCAGAGTGCAGGCCAATTCATCTGAACTGCAATAATCAAACGTTATGAACATCTGGCATCAGAGTGTAGGCCAGTTCATCTTAACTGCAATATTCAGATGTTATGAACATCTGGTTTCAGAGTGTAGGGCCGTTCATCTGAACTGCAATATTCAGATGTTATGGACATCTGGTGTCAGAGTGTAGGCCAGTTCATCTGAAGTGCAATATTCAAACGTTATGAACATCTGGTTTTAGAGTGTAGGCCTTTCATCTGAACTGCAATATTCAAACGTTATGAACATTTGGTTTCAGAGGGTAGGCCAGTTCAAATGACCTTCAATATTCAAACGATATGAACAACTGGTTTCAGAGTGTAGGCCAGTTCATCTGAAGTGTAAAATTCAAAGGATATGAACATCTGGTTTCAGAGTGTAGGCCAGTTCATCTGACGTGTAATATTCAAACGTTATGAACATCTGGTTTCAGAGTGTAGGCCAGTTCATATGAACTGTAATATTAAAACGTTATGACATCTGGTTTCAGAGTGCAGGCCAGTTCATCTGAAGTGTAATATTCACATGTTATGAACAGCTGGTTTCAGAGTGCAGGCCAGTTCATCTGAACTGCAATATTCAAACGTTATGAACATCTGGCTTCAGAGTGTAGGCCAGTTCATCTTAACTGCAATATTCAGATGTTATGGACATCTGGTTTCAGAGTATAGGCCAGTTCATCGGAACTGCAATATTCAGATGCTATGGACATCTGGTTTCAGAGTATAGGCCAGTTCATCTGAACTGTAATATTAACATGTTATGAACATTTGGTTTCAGAGTGTAAGCCAGTTCATCTGAAGTGTAATATTCAAACGATATGAAAATCTGGTTTCAAAGTGTAGGCAGTTCGTGTTAACTGCAATATTCAAACGTTATGAACATCTGGTTTCAGAGTGTAGGCCAGTTCATCTGAAGTGCAATATTCAGATGTTATGAACATCTGGTTTCAGAGTGTAGGCCAGTTCATCTGAACTGCAATATTCACTTGTTACGAACATGTGGTTTCAGAGTGTAAGCCAGTTCATCTGAAGTGCAATATTCAGATGTTATGAACATCTGGTTTCAGAGTGTAAGCCAGTTCATCTGAAGCGTAATATTCAAACGATATGAACATCTGGTTTCAGAATGTAGGCCAGTTCATCTGAAGTGCAATATTCAGATGTTATGAACATCTGGTTTCAGAGTGTAGGCCAGTTCATCTGAACTGCAATATTCACTTGTTATGAACAACTGGTTTCAGAGTGTAGGCCAGTTCATTTGAAGTGTAATATTCACATGTTATGAACAGCTGGTTTCAGAGTGCAGGCCAGTTCATCTGAAGTGTAATATTCACATGTTATGAACAGCTGGTTTCAGAGTGCAGGCCAGTTCATCTGAACTGCGATATTCAAACGTTATGAACATCTGGCTTCAGAGTGTAGGCCAGTTCATCTTAACTGCAATATTCAGATGTTATGGACATCTGGTTTCAGAGTATAGGCCAGTTCATCAGAACTGCAATATTCAGATGCTATGGACATCTGGTTTCAGAGTATAGGCCAGTTCATCTGAACTGTAATATTAAGATGTTATGAACATTTGGTTTCAGAGTGTAAGCCAGTTCATCTGAAGTGTAATATTCAAACGATATGAAAATCTGCTTTCAAAGTGGAGGCAGTTCGTGTTAACTGCAATATTCAAACGTTATGAACATCTGGTTTCAGACGGTAGGCCAGTTCATCTGAAGTGCAATATTCAGATGTTATGAACATCTGGTTTCAGAGTGTAGGCCAGTTCATCTGAACTGCAATATTCACTTGTTACGAACATGTGGTTTCAGAGTGTAAGCCAGTTCTTCTGAAGTGCAATATTCAGATGTTATGAACATCTGGTTTCAGAGTGTAGGCCAGTTCATCTGAACTGCAATATTCACTTGTTATGAACATCTGGTTTCAGAGGGTAGGCCAGTTCATCTGAAGTGTAATATTCAAACGTTATGAACATCTGGTTTCAAAGTGTATGCCAGTTCATCTGAAGTGTAATATTCAAACGTTATGAACATCTGGTTTCAGAGTGTAGGCCAGTTCATCTGCAGTGTAATATTCAGACATTATTGACATCTGGTTTCAGAGTGTAGGCCAGTTCATATGAACTGTAATATTCAAACGTTATGAACATCTGGTTTCAGAGTGTAAGCCAATTCATCTGAAGTGTAATATTCACATGTTATGAACAGCTGGTTTCAGAGTAGAGGCCAATTCATCTGAACTGCAATAATCAAACGTTATGAACATCTGGCATCAGAGTGTAGGCCAGTTCATCTTAACTGCAATATTCAGATGTTATGGACATCTGGTTTCAGAGTGTAGGGCCGTTTATCTGAACTGCAATATTAAGATGTTACGAACATTTGGTTTCAGAGTGTAAGCCAGTTCATCTGAAGTGTAATATTCAAACGATATGAAAATCTGGTTTCAAAGTGTAGGCAGTTCGTGTTAACTGCAATATTCAAACGTTATGAACATCGGGTTTCAGACGGTAGGCCAGTTCATCTGAAGTGCAATATTCAGATGTTATGAACATCTGGTTTCAGAGTGTAGGCCAGTTCATCTGAACTGCAATATTCACTTGTTACGAACATGTGGTTTCAGAGTGTAAGCCAGTTCATCTGAAGTGCAATATTCAGATGTTATGAACATCTGGTTTCAGAGTGTAAGCCAGTTCATCTGAAGCGTAATATTCAAACGATATGAACATCTGGTTTCAGAATGTAGGCCAGTTCATCTGAAGTGCAATATTCAGATGATATGAACATCTGGTTTCAGAGTGTAGGCCAGTTCATCTGAACTGCAATATTCACTTGTTATGAACATCTGGTTTCAGAGTGTAGGCCAGTTCATCTGAACTGCAATATTCGCTTGTTATGAACATCTGGTTTCAGAGGGTAGGCCAGTTCATCCGAAGTGTAATATTCAAACGTTATGAACATCTGGTTTCAGAGTGTAGGCCAGTTCATCTTAACTGCAATATTCAGATGTTATGAACATCTGGTTTAAGAGTGTAGGGCCGTTCATCTGAACTGCAATATTCAGATGTTATGGACATCTGGTGTCAGAGTGTAGGCCAGTTCATCTGAAGTGCAATATTCAAACGTTATGAACATCTGGTTTTAGAGTTTAGGCCTTTCATCTGAACTGCATGATTCAGACGTTATGAACATTTGGTTTCAGAAGGTAGGCCAGTTCATATGACCTTCAATATTCAAACGATATGAACAACTGGTTTCAGAGTGTAGGCCCGTTCATCTGAACTGCAATATTCAGATGTTATGGACATCTGGTGTCAGAGTGTAGGCCAGTTCATCTGAAGTGCAATATTCAAACGTTATGAACATCTGGTTTTAGAGTGTAGGCCTTTCATCTGAACTGCATGATTCAGACGTTATGAACATTTGGTTTCAGAGGGTAGGCCAGTTCATATGACCTTCAATATTCAAACGATATGAACAACTGGTTTCAGAGTGTAGGCCAGTTCATCTGAAGTGTAATATTCAAAGGATATGAACATCTGGTTTCAGAGTGTAGGCCAGTTCATCTGACGTGTAATATTCAAACGTTATGAACATCTGGTTTCAGAGTGTAGGCCAGTTCATCTGAAGTGTAATATTCAAACGTTATGAACATTTGGTTTCAGAGTGTAGGCCAGTTCATCTGAAGTGTAATATTCAAACGTTATGAACATCTGGTTTCAGAGTGTAGGCCAGTTCATCTGAAGTGTAATATTCAAACGTTATGAACATCTGGTTTCAGAGTGTAGGCCAGTTCATCTGAAGTGTAATATTCAAACATTATTGACATCTGGTTTCACAGTGTAGGCCAGTTCATATGAACTGTAATATTAAAACGTTATTGACATCTGGTTTCAGAGTGCAGGCCAGTTCATCTGAAGTGTAATATTCACATGTTATGAACAGCTGGTTTCAGAGTGCAGGCCAGTTCATCTGAAGTGTAATATTCACATGTTATGAACAGCTGGTTTCAGAGTGCAGGCCAGTTCATCTGAACTGCAATATTCAAACGTTATGAACATCTGGCTTCAGAGTGTAGGCCAGTTCATCTTAACTGCAATATTCAGATGTTATGGACATCTGGTTTCAGAGTATAGGCCAGTTCATCGGAACTGCAATATTCAGATGCTATGGACATCTGGTTTCAGAGTATAGGCCAGTTCATCTGAACTGTAATATTAAGATGTTATGAACATTTGGTTTCAGAGTGTAAGCCAGTTCATCTGAAGTGTAATATTCAAACGATATGAAAATCTGGTTTCTAAGTGTAGGCAGTTCGTGTTAACTGCAATATTCAAACGTTATGAACATCTGGTTTCAGACGGTAGGCCAGTTCATCTGAAGTGCAATATTCAGATGTTATGAACATCTGGTTTCAGAGTGTAGGCCAGTTCATCTGAACTGCAATATTCACTTGTTACGAACATGTGGTTTCAGAGTGTAAGCCAGTTCATCTGAAGTGCAATATTCAGATGTTATGAACATCTGGTTTCAGAGTGTAGGCCAGTTCATCTGAACTGCAATATTCACTTGTTATGAACATCTGGTTTCAGAGGGTAGGCCAGTTCATCTGAAGTGTAATATTCAAACGTTATGAACATCTGGTTTCAAAGTGTATGCCAGTTCATCTGAAGTGTAATATTCAAACATTATTGACATCTGGTTTCAGAGTGTAGGCCAGTTCATATGAACTGTAATATTCAAACGTTATGAACATCTGGTTTCAGAGTGTAAGCCAATTCATCTGAAGTGTAATATTCACATGTTATGAACAGCTGGTTTCAGAGTGCAGGCCAATTCATCTGAACTGCAATAATCAAACGTTATGAACATCTGGCATCAGAGTGTAGGCCAGTTCATCTTAACTGCAATATTCAGATGTTATGGACATCTGGTTTCAGAGTGTAGGGCCGTTCATCTGAACTGCAATATTCAGATGTTATGGACATCTGGTGTCAGAGTGTAGGCCAGTTCATCTGAAGTGCAATATTCAAACGTTATGAACATCTGGTTTTAGAGTGTAGGCCTTTCATCTGAACTGCATGATTCAGACGTTATGAACATTTGGTTTCAGAGGGTAGGCCAGTTCAAATGACCTTCAATATTCAAACGATATGAAAAACTGGTTTCAGAGTGTAGGCCAGTTCATCTGAAGTGTAATATTCAAAGGATATGAACACCTGGTTTCAGAGTGTAGGCCAGTTCATCTGACGTGTAATATTCAAACGTTATGAACATCTGGTTTCAGAGTGTAGGCCAGTTCATCTGAAGTGTAATATTCAAACGTTATGAACATTTGGTTTCAGAGTGTAGGCCAGTTCATCTGAAGTGTAATATTCAAACGTTATGAACATCTGGTTTCAGAGTGTAGGCCAGTTCATCTGAAGTGTAATATTCAAACGTTATGAACATCTGGTTTCAGAGTGTAGGCCAGTTCATCTGAAGTGTAATATTCAAACATTATTGACATCTGGTTTCAGAGTGTAGGCCAGTTCATATGAACTGTAATATTAAAACGTTATGACATCTGGTTTCAGAGTGCAGGCCAGTTCATCTGAATTGTAATATTCACATGTTACGAACAGCTGGTTTCAGAGTGCAGGCCAGTTCATCTGAAGTGTAATATTCACATGTTATGAACAGCTGGTTTCAGAGTGCAGGCCAGTTCATCTGAACTGCAATATTCAAACGTTATGAACATCTGGCTTCAGAGTATAGGCCAGTTCATCGGAACTGCAATATTCAGATGCTATGGACATCTGGTTTCAGAGTGTAAGCCAGTTCATCTGAAGTGTAATATTCAAACGATATGAAAATCTGGTTTCAAAGTGTAGGCATTTCGTGTTAACTGCAATATTCAAACGTTATGAACATCGGGTTTCAGACGGTAGGCCAGTTCATCTGAAGTGCAATATTCAGATGTTATGAACATCTGGTTTCAGAGTGTAGGCCAGTTCATCTGAACTGCAATATTCACTTGTTACGAACATGTGGTTTCAGAGTGTAAGCCAGTTCATCTGAAGTGCAATATTCACTTGTTATGAACATCTGGTTTCAGAGGGTAGGCCAGTTCATCCGAAGTGTAATATTCAAACGTTATGAACATCTGGTTTCAAAGTGTATGCCAGTTCATCTGAAGTGTAATATTCAAACATTATTGACATCTGGTTTCAGAGTGTAGGCCAGTTCATATGAACTGTAATATTCAAACGTTATGAACATCTGGTTTCAGAGTGTAAGCCAATTCATCTGAAGTGTAATATTCACATGTTATGAACAGCTGGTTTCAGAGTGCAGGCCAATTCATCTGAACTGCAATAATCAAACGTTATGAACATCTGGCATCAGAGTGTAGGCCAGTTCATCTTAACTGCAATATTCAGATGTTATGGACATCTGGTTTCAGAGTGTAGGGCCGTTCATCTGAACTGCAATATTCAGATGTTATGGACATCTGGTGTCAGAGTGTAGGCCAGTTCATCTGAAGTGCAATATTCAAACGTTATGAACATCTGGTTTTAGAGTGTAGGCCTTTCATCTGAACTGCATGATTCAGACGTTATGAACATTTGGTTTCAGAGGGTAGGCCAGTTCAAATGACCTTCAATATTCAAACGATATGAAAAACTGGTTTCAGAGTGTAGGCCAGTTCATCTGAAGTGTAATATTCAAAGGATATGAACACCTGGTTTCAGAGTGTAGGCCAGTTCATCTGACGTGTAATATTCAAACGTTATGAACATCTGGTTTCAGAGTGTAGGCCAGTTCATCTGAAGTGTAATATTCAAACGTTATGAACATTTGGTTTCAGAGTGTAGGCCAGTTCATCTGAAGTGTAATATTCAAACGTTATGAACATCTGGTTTCAGAGTGTAGGCCAGTTCATCTGAAGTGTAATATTCAAACGTTATGAACATCTGGTTTCAGAGTGTAGGCCAGTTCATCTGAAGTGTAATATTCAAACATTATTGACATCTGGTTTCAGAGTGTAGGCCAGTTCATATGAACTGTAATATTAAAACGTTATGACATCTGGTTTCAGAGTGCAGGCCAGTTCATCTGAATTGTAATATTCACATGTTACGAACAGCTGGTTTCAGAGTGCAGGCCAGTTCATCTGAAGTGTAATATTCACATGTTATGAACAGCTGGTTTCAGAGTGCAGGCCAGTTCATCTGAACTGCAATATTCAAACGTTATGAACATCTGGCTTCAGAGTATAGGCCAGTTCATCGGAACTGCAATATTCAGATGCTATGGACATCTGGTTTCAGAGTGTAAGCCAGTTCATCTGAAGTGTAATATTCAAACGATATGAAAATCTGGTTTCAAAGTGTAGGCATTTCGTGTTAACTGCAATATTCAAACGTTATGAACATCGGGTTTCAGACGGTAGGCCAGTTCATCTGAAGTGCAATATTCAGATGTTATGAACATCTGGTTTCAGAGTGTAGGCCAGTTCATCTGAACTGCAATATTCACTTGTTACGAACATGTGGTTTCAGAGTGTAAGCCAGTTCATCTGAAGTGCAATATTCACTTGTTATGAACATCTGGTTTCAGAGGGTAGGCCAGTTCATCCGAAGTGTAATATTCAAACGTTATGAACATCTGGTTTCAGAGTGTAGGCCAGTTCATCTGCAGTGTAATATTCAAACATTATTGACATCTGGGTTCAGAGTATAGGCCAGTTCATATGAACTGTAATATTCAAACGTTATGAAGTTCTGGTTTCAGAGTGTAAGCTAATTCATCTGAAGTGTAATATTCACATGTTATGAACAGCTGGTTTCAGAGTGCAGGCCAGTTCATCTGAACTGCAATATTCAAACGTTATGAACATCTGGCTTCAGAGTGTAGGCCAGTTCATCTTAACTGCAATATTCAGATGTTATGGACATCTGGTTTCAGAGTATAGGCCAGTTCATCGGAACTGCAATATTCAGATGCTATGGACATCTGGTTTCAGAGTATAGGCCAGTTCATCTGAACTGTAATATTAAGATGTTATGAACATTTGGTTTCAGAGTGTAAGCCAGTTCATCTGAAGTGTAATATTCAAGCGATATGAAAATCTGGTTTCTAAGTGTAGGCAGTTCGTGTTAACTGCAATATTCAAACGTTATGAACATCTGGTTTCAGACGGTAGGCCAGTTCATCTGAAGTGCAATATTCAGATGTTATGAACATCTGGTTTCAGAGTGTAGGCCAGTTCATCTGAACTGCAATATTCACTTGTTACGAACATGTGGTTTCAGAGTGTAAGCCAGTTCATCTGAAGTGCAATATTCAGATGTTATGAACATCTGGTTTCAGAGTGTAGGCCAGTTCATCTGAACTGCAATATTCACTTGTTATGAACATCTGGTTTCAGAGGGTAGGCCAGTTCATCTGAAGTGTAATATTCAAACGTTATGAACATCTGGTTTCAAAGTGTATGCCAGTTCATCTGAAGTGTAATATTCAAACATTATTGACATCTGGTTTCAGAGTGTAGGCCAGTTCATATGAACTGTAATATTCAAACGTTATGAACATCTGGTTTCAGAGTGTAAGCCAATTCATCTGAAGTGTAATATTCACATGTTATGAACAGCTGGTTTCAGAGTGCAGGCCAATTCATCTGAACTGCAATAATCAAACGTTATGAACATCTGGCATCAGAGTGTAGGCCAGTTCATCTTAACTGCAATATTCAGATGTTATGGACATCTGGTTTCAGAGTGTAGGGCCGTTCATCTGAACTGCAATATTCAGATGTTATGGACATCTGGTGTCAGAGTGTAGGCCAGTTCATCTGAAGTGCAATATTCAAACGTTATGAACATCTGGTTTTAGAGTGTAGGCCTTTCATCTGAACTGCATGATTCAGACGTTATGAACATTTGGTTTCAGAGGGTAGGCCAGTTCAAATGACCTTCAATATTCAAACGATATGAAAAACTGGTTTCAGAGTGTAGGCCAGTTCATCTGAAGTGTAATATTCAAAGGATATGAACACCTGGTTTCAGAGTGTAGGCCAGTTCATCTGACGTGTAATATTCAAACGTTATGAACATCTGGTTTCAGAGTGTAGGCCAGTTCATCTGAAGTGTAATATTCAAACGTTATGAACATTTGGTTTCAGAGTGTAGGCCAGTTCATCTGAAGTGTAATATTCAAACGTTATGAACATCTGGTTTCAGAGTGTAGGCCAGTTCATCTGAAGTGTAATATTCAAACGTTATGAACATCTGGTTTCAGAGTGTAGGCCAGTTCATCTGAGGTGTAATATTCAAACATTATTGACATCTGGTTTCAGAGTGTAGGCCAGTTCATATGAACTGTAATATTAAAACGTTATGACATCTGGTTTCAGAGTGCAGGCCAGTTCATCTGAATTGTAATATTCACATGTTACGAACAGCTGGTTTCAGAGTGCAGGCCAGTTCATCTGAAGTGTAATATTCACATGTTATGAACAGCTGGTTTCAGAGTGCAGGCCAGTTCATCTGAACTGCAATATTCAAACGTTATGAACATCTGGCTTCAGAGTATAGGCCAGTTCATCGGAACTGCAATATTCAGATGCTATGGACATCTGGTTTCAGAGTGTAAGCCAGTTCATCTGAAGTGTAATATTCAAACGATATGAAAATCTGGTTTCAAAGTGTAGGCATTTCGTGTTAACTGCAATATTCAAACGTTATGAACATCGGGTTTCAGACGGTAGGCCAGTTCATCTGAAGTGCAATATTCAGATGTTATGAACATCTGGTTTCAGAGTGTAGGCCAGTTCATCTGAACTGCAATATTCACTTGTTACGAACATGTGGTTTCAGAGTGTAAGCCAGTTCATCTGAAGTGCAATATTCACTTGTTATGAACATCTGGTTTCAGAGGGTAGGCCAGTTCATCCGAAGTGTAATATTCAAACGTTATGAACATCTGGTTTCAGAGTGTAGGCCAGTTCATCTGCAGTGTAATATTCAAACATTATTGACATCTGGGTTCAGAGTATAGGCCAGTTCATATGAACTGTAATATTCAAACGTTATGAAGTTCTGGTTTCAGAGTGTAAGCTAATTCATCTGAAGTGTAATATTCACATGTTATGAACAGCTGGTTTCAGAGTGCAGGCCAATTCATCTGAACTGCAATAATCAAACGTTATGAACATCTGGCATCAGAGTGTAGGCCAGTTCATCTTAACTGCAATATTCAGATGTTATGAACATCTGGTTTAAGAGTGTAGGGCCGTTCATCTGAACTGCAATATTCAGATGTTATGGACATCTGGTGTCAGAGTGTAGGCCAGTTCATCTGAAGTGCAATATTCAAACGTTATGAACATCTGGTTTTAGAGTTTAGGCCTTTCATCTGAACTGCATGATTCAGACGTTATGAACATTTGGTTTCAGAAGGTAGGCCAGTTCATATGACCTTCAATATTCAAACGATATGAACAACTGGTTTCAGAGTGTAGGCCAGTTCATCTGAAGTGTAATATTCAAAGGATATGAACATCTGGTTTCAGAGTGTAGGCCAGTTCATCTGACGTGTAATATTCAAACGTTATGAACATCTGGTTTCAGAGTGTAGGCCAGCTCATCTGAAGTGTAATATTCAAACGTTATGAACATTTGGTTTCAGAGTGTAGGCCAGTTCATCTGAAGTGTAATATTCAAACGTTATGAACATCTGGTTTCAGAGTGTAGGCCAGTTCATCTGAAGTGTAATATTCAAACGTTATGAACATCTGGTTTCAGAGTGTAGGCCAGTTCATCTGAAGTGTAATATTCAAACATTATTGACATCTGGTTTCACAGTGTAGGCCAGTTCATATGAACTGTAATATTAAAACGTTATTGACATCTGGTTTCAGAGTGCAGGCCAGTTCATCTGAAGTGTAATATTCACATGTTATGAACAGCTGGTTTCAGAGTGCAGGCCAGTTCATCTGAAGTGTAATATTCACATGTTATGAACAGCTGGTTTCAGAGTGCAGGCCAGTTCATCTGAACTGCAATATTCAAACGTTATGAACATCTGGCTTCAGAGTGTAGGCCAGTTCATCTTAACTGCAATATTCAGATGTTATGGACATCTGGTTTCAGAGTATAGGCCAGTTCATCGGAACTGCAATATTCAGATGCTATGGACATCTGGTTTCAGAGTATAGGCCAGTTCATCTGAACTGTAATATTAAGATGTTATGAACATTTGGTTTCAGAGTGTAAGCCAGTTCATCTGAAGTGTAATATTCAAGCGATATGAAAATCTGGTTTCTAAGTGTAGGCAGTTCGTGTTAACTGCAATATTCAAACGTTATGAACATCTGGTTTCAGACGGTAGGCCAGTTCATCTGAAGTGCAATATTCAGATGTTATGAACATCTGGTTTCAGAGTGTAGGCCAGTTCATCTGAACTGCAATATTCACATGTTATGAACAGCTGGTTTCAGAGTGCAGGCCAGTTCATCTGAACTGCAATATTCAAACGTTATGAACATCTGGCTTCAGAGTGTAGGCCAGTTCATCTTAACTGCAATATTCAGATGTTATGGACATCTGGTTTCAGAGTAAAGGCCAGTTCATCGGAACTGCAATATTCAGATGCTATGGACATCTGGTTTCAGAGTATAGGCCAGTTCATCTGAACTGTAATATTAAGATGTTATGAACATTTGGTTTCAGAGGGTAGGCCAGTTCATCTGAAGTGTAATATTCAAACATTATTGACATCTGGTTTCAGAGTGTAGGCCAGTTCATATGAACTGTAATATTAAAACGTTATGACATCTGGTTTCAGAGTGCAGGCCAGTTCATCTGAATTGTAATATTCACATGTTACGAACAGCTGGTTTCTGAGTGCAGGCCAGTTCATCTGAAGTGTAATATTCACATGTTATGAACAGCTGGTTTCAGAGTGCAGGCCAGTTCATCTTAACTGCAATATTCAGATGTTATGGACATCTGGTTTCAGAGTGTAGGGCCGTTCATCTGAACTGCAATATTCAGATGTTATGGACATCTGGTGTCAGAGTGTAGGCCAGTTCATCTGAAGTGCAATATTCAAACGTTATGAACATCTGGTTTTAGAGTGTAGGCCTTTCATCTGAACTGCATGATTCAGACGTTATGAACATTTGGTTTCAGAGGGTAGGCCAGTTCAAATGACCTTCAATATTCAAACGATATGAAAAACTGGTTTCAGAGTGTAGGCCAGTTCATCTGAAGTGTAATATTCAAAGGATATGAACACCTGGTTTCAGAGTGTAGGCCAGTTCATCTGACGTGTAATATTCAAACGTTATGAACATCTGGTTTCAGAGTGTAGGCCAGTTCATCTGAAGTGTAATATTCAAACGTTATGAACATTTGGTTTCAGAGTGTAGGCCAGTTCATCTGAAGTGTAATATTCAAACGTTATGAACATCTGGTTTCAGAGTGTAGGCCAGTTCATCTGAAGTGTAATATTCAAACGTTATGAACATCTGGTTTCAGAGTGTAGGCCAGTTCATCTGAAGTGTAATATTCAAACATTATTGACATCTGGTTTCAGAGTGTAGGCCAGTTCATATGAACTGTAATATTAAAACGTTATGACATCTGGTTTCAGAGTGCAGGCCAGTTCATCTGAATTGTAATATTCACATGTTACGAACAGCTGGTTTCAGAGTGCAGGCCAGTTCATCTGAAGTGTAATATTCACATGTTATGAACAGCTGGTTTCAGAGTGCAGGCCAGTTCATCTGAACTGCAATATTCAAACGTTATGAACATCTGGCTTCAGAGTATAGGCCAGTTCATCGGAACTGCAATATTCAGATGCTATGGACATCTGGTTTCAGAGTGTAAGCCAGTTCATCTGAAGTGTAATATTCAAACGATATGAAAATCTGGTTTCAAAGTGTAGGCATTTCGTGTTAACTGCAATATTCAAACGTTATGAACATCGGGTTTCAGACGGTAGGCCAGTTCATCTGAAGTGCAATATTCAGATGTTATGAACATCTGGTTTCAGAGTGTAGGCCAGTTCATCTGAACTGCAATATTCACTTGTTACGAACATGTGGTTTCAGAGTGTAAGCCAGTTCATCTGAAGTGCAATATTCACTTGTTATGAACATCTGGTTTCAGAGGGTAGGCCAGTTCATCCGAAGTGTAATATTCAAACGTTATGAACATCTGGTTTCAGAGTGTAGGCCAGTTCATCTGCAGTATAATATTCAAACATTATTGACATCTGGGTTCAGAGTATAGGCCAGTTCATATGAACTGTAATATTCAAACGTTATGAAGTTCTGGTTTCAGAGTGTAAGCTAATTCATCTGAAGTGTAATATTCACATGTTATGAACAGCTGGTTTCAGAGTGCAGGCCAATTCATCTGAACTGCAATAATCAAACGTTATGAACATCTGGCATCAGAGTGTAGGCCAGTTCATCTTAACTGCAATATTCAGATGTTATGAACATCTGGTTTAAGAGTGTAGGGCCGTTCATCTGAACTGCAATATTCAGATGTTATGGACATCTGGTGTCAGAGTGTAGGCCAGTTCATCTGAAGTGCAATATTCAAACGTTATGAACATCTGGTTTTAGAGTGTAGGCCTTTCATCTGAACTGCATGATTCAGACGTTATGAACATTTGGTTTCAGAAGGTAGGCCAGTTCATATGACCTTCAATATTCAAACGATATGAACAACTGGTTTCAGAGTGTAGGCCAGTTCATCTGAAGTGTAATATTCAAAGGATATGAACATCTGGTTTCAGAGTGTAGGCCAGTTCATCTGACGTGTAATATTCAAACGTTATGAACATCTGGTTTCAGAGTGTAGGCCAGCTCATCTGAAGTGTAATATTCAAACGTTATGAACATTTGGTTTCAGAGTGTAGGCCAGTTCATCTGAAGTGTAATATTCAAACGTTATGAACATCTGGTTTCAGAGTGTAGGCCAGTTCATCTGAAGTGTAATATTCAAACGTTATGAACATCTGGTTTCAGAGTGTAGGCCAGTTCATCTGAAGTGTAATATTCAAACATTATTGACATCTGGTTTCACAGTGTAGGCCAGTTCATATGAACTGTAATATTAAAACGTTATTGACATCTGGTTTCAGAGTGCAGGCCAGTTCATCTGAAGTGTAATATTCACATGTTATGAACAGCTGGTTTCAGAGTGCAGGCCAGTTCATCTGAAGTGTAATATTCACATGTTATGAACAGCTGGTTTCAGAGTGCAGGCCAGTTCATCTGAACTGCAATATTCAAACGTTATGAACATCTGGCTTCAGAGTGTAGGCCAGTTCATCTTAACTGCAATATTCAGATGTTATGGACATCTGGTTTCAGAGTATAGGCCAGTTCATCGGAACTGCAATATTCAGATGCTATGGACATCTGGTTTCAGAGTATAGGCCAGTTCATCTGAACTGTAATATTAAGATGTTATGAACATTTGGTTTCAGAGTGTAAGCCAGTTCATCTGAAGTGTAATATTCAAGCGATATGAAAATCTGGTTTCTAAGTGTAGGCAGTTCGTGTTAACTGCAATATTCAAACGTTATGAACATCTGGTTTCAGACGGTAGGCCAGTTCATCTGAAGTGCAATATTCAGATGTTATGAACATCTGGTTTCAGAGTGTAGGCCAGTTCATCTGAACTGCAATATTCACATGTTATGAACAGCTGGTTTCAGAGTGCAGGCCAGTTCATCTGAACTGCAATATTCAAACGTTATGAACATCTGGCTTCAGAGTGTAGGCCAGTTCATCTTAACTGCAATATTCAGATGTTATGGACATCTGGTTTCAGAGTAAAGGCCAGTTCATCGGAACTGCAATATTCAGATGCTATGGACATCTGGTTTCAGAGTATAGGCCAGTTCATCTGAACTGTAATATTAAGATGTTATGAACATTTGGTTTCAGAGGGTAGGCCAGTTCATCTGAAGTGTAATATTCAAACATTATTGACATCTGGTTTCAGAGTGTAGGCCAGTTCATATGAACTGTAATATTAAAACGTTATGACATCTGGTTTCAGAGTGCAGGCCAGTTCATCTGAATTGTAATATTCACATGTTACGAACAGCTGGTTTCAGAGTGCAGGCCAGTTCATCTGAAGTGTAATATTCACATGTTATGAACAGCTGGTTTCAGAGTGCAGGCCAGTTCATCTGAACTGCAATATTCAAACGTTATGAACATCTGGCTTCAGAGTATAGGCCAGTTCATCGGAACTGCAATATTCAGATGCTATGGACATCTGGTTTCAGAGTGTAAGCCAGTTCATCTGAAGTGTAATATTCAAACGATATGAAAATCTGGTTTCAAAGTGTAGGCATTTCGTGTTAACTGCAATATTCAAACGTTATGAACATCGGGTTTCAGACGGTAGGCCAGTTCATCTGAAGTGCAATATTCAGATGTTATGAACATCTGGTTTCAGAGTGTAGGCCAGTTCATCTGAACTGCAATATTCACTTGTTACGAACATGTGGTTTCAGAGTGTAAGCCAGTTCATCTGAAGTGCAATATTCACTTGTTATGAACATCTGGTTTCAGAGTGTAGGCCAGTTCATCTGCAGTGTAATATTCAAACATTATTGACATCTGGGTTCAGAGTATAGGCCAGTTCATATGAACTGTAATATTCAAACGTTATGAAGTTCTGGTTTCAGAGTGTAAGCTAATTCATCTGAAGTGTAATATTCACATGTTATGAACAGCTGGTTTCAGAGTGCAGGCCAATTCATCTGAACTGCAATAATCAAACGTTATGAACATCTGGCATCAGAGTGTAGGCCAGTTCATCTTAACTGCAATATTCAGATGTTATGAACATCTGGTTTAAGAGTGTAGGGCCGTTCATCTGAACTGCAATATTCAGATGTTATGGACATCTGGTGTCAGAGTGTAGGCCAGTTCATCTGAAGTGCAATATTCAAACGTTATGAACATCTGGTTTTAGAGTGTAGGCCTTTCATCTGAACTGCATGATTCAGACGTTATGAACATTTGGTTTCAGAGGGTAGGCCAGTTCATATGACCTTCAATATTCAAACGATATGAACAACTGGTTTCAGAGTGTAGGCCAGTTCATCTGAAGTGTAATATTCAAAGGATATGAACATCTGGTTTCAGAGTGTAGGCCAGTTCATCTGACGTGTAATATTCAAACGTTATGAACATCTGGTTTCAGAGTGTAGGCCAGCTCATCTGAAGTGTAATATTCAAACGTTATGAACATTTGGTTTCAGAGTGTAGGCCAGTTCATCTGAAGTGTAATATTCAAACGTTATGAACATCTGGTTTCAGAGTGTAGGCCAGTTCATCTGAAGTGTAATATTCAAACGTTATGAACATCTGGTTTCAGAGTGTAGGCCAGTTCATCTGAAGTGTAATATTCAAACATTATTGACATCTGGTTTCACAGTGTAGGCCAGTTCATATGAACTGTAATATTAAAACGTTATTGACATCTGGTTTCAGAGTGCAGGCCAGTTCATCTGAAGTGTAATATTCACATGTTATGAACAGCTGGTTTCAGAGTGCAGGCCAGTTCATCTGAAGTGTAATATTCACATGTTATGAACAGCTGGTTTCAGAGTGCAGGCCAGTTCATCTGAACTGCAATATTCAAACGTTATGAACATCTGGCTTCAGAGTGTAGGCCAGTTCATCTTAACTGCAATATTCAGATGTTATGGACATCTGGTTTCAGAGTATAGGCCAGTTCATCGGAACTGCAATATTCAGATGCTATGGACATCTGGTTTCAGAGTATAGGCCAGTTCATCTGAACTGTAATATTAAGATGTTATGAACATTTGGTTTCAGAGTGTAAGCCAGTTCATCTGAAGTGTAATATTCAAACGATATGAAAATCTGGTTTCAAAGTGTAGGCAGTTCGTGTTAACTGCAATATTCAAACGTTATGAACATCTGGTTTCAGACGGTAGGCCAGTTCATCTGAAGTGCAATATTCAGATGTTATGAACATCTGGTTTCAGAGTGTAGGCCAGTTCATCTGAACTGCAATATTCACATGTTATGAACAGCTGGTTTCAGAGTGCAGGCCAGTTCATCTGAACTGCAATATTCAAATGTTATGAACATCTGGCTTCAGAATGTAGGCCAGTTCATCTTAACTGCAATATTCAGATGTTATGGACATCTGGTTTCAGAGTAAAGGCCAGTTCATCGGAACTGCAATATTCAGATGCTATGGACATCTGGTTTCAGAGTATAGGCCAGTTCATCTGAACTGTAATATTAAGATGTTATGAACATTTGGTTTCAGAGTGTAAGCCAGTTCATCTGAAGTGTAATATTCAAACGATATGAAAATCTGGTTTCAAAGTGTAGGCAGTTCGTGTTAACTGCAATATTCAAACGTTATGAACATCTGGTTTCAGACGGTAGGCCAGTTCATCTGAAGTGCAATATTCAGATGTTATGAACATCTGGTTTCAGAGTGTAGGCCAGTTCATCTGAATTGCAATATTCACTTGTTACAAACATGTGGTTTCAGAGTGTAAGCCAGTTCATCTGAAGTGCAATATTCAGATGTTATGAACATCTGGTTTCAGAGTGTAAGCCAGTTCATCTGAAGCGTAATATTCAAACGATATGAACATCTGGTTTCAGAATGTAGGCCAGTTCATCTGAAGTGCAATATTCAGATGTTATGAACATCTGGTTTCAGAGTGTAGGCCAGTTCATCTGAACTGCAATATTCACTTGTTATGAACATCTGGTTTCAGAGTGTAGGCCAGTTCATCTGCAGTGTAATATTCAAACATTATTGACATCTGGTTTCAGAGTATAGGCCAGTTCATATGAACTGTAATATTCAAACGTTATGAACATCTGGTTTCAGAGTGTAAGCCAATTCATCTGAAGTGTAATATTCACATGTTATGAACAGCTGGTTTCAGAGTGCAGGCCAATTCATCTGAACTGCAATAATCAAACGTTATGAACATCTGGCATCAGAGTGTAGGCCAGTTCATCATAACTGCAATATTCAGATGTTATGAACATCTGGTTTCAGAGTGTAGGGCTGTTCATCTGAACTGCAATATTCAGATGTTATGGACATCTGGTGTCAGAGTGTAGGCCAGTTCATCTGAAGTGCAATATTCAAACGTTATGAACATCTGGTTTTAGAGTGTAGGCCTTTCATCTGAACTGCATGATTCAGACGTTATGAACATTTGGTTTCAGAGGGTAGGCCAGTTCAAATGACCTTCAATATTCAAACGATATGAACAACTGGTTTCAGAGTGTAGGCCAGTTCATCTGAAGTGTAAAATTCAAAGGATATGAACATCTGGTTTCAGAGTGTAGGCCAGTTCATCTGACGTGTAATATTCAAACGTTATGAACATCTGGTTTCAGAGTGTAGGCCAGTTCATCTGAAGTGTAATATTCAAACGTTATGAACATTTGGTTTCAGAGTGTAGGCCAGTTCATCTGAAGTGTAATATTCACATGTTATGAACAGCTGGTTTCAGAGTGCAGGCCAGTTCATCTGAAGTGTAATATTCACATGTTATGAACAGCTGGTTTCAGAGTGCAGGCCAGTTCATCTGAACTGCAATATTCAAACGTTATGAACATCTGGCTTCAGAGTGTAGGCCAGTTCATCTTAACTGCAATATTCAGATGTTATGGACATCTGGTTTCAGAGTATAGGCCAGTTCATCGGAACTGCAATATTCAGATGCTATGGACATCTGGTTTCAGAGTATAGGCCAGTTCATCTGAACTGTAATATTAAGATGTTATGAACATTTGGTTTCAGAGTGTAAGCCAGTTCATCTGAAGTGTAATATTCAAACGATATGAAAATCTGGTTTCAAAGTGTAGGCAGTTCGTGTTAACTGCAATATTCAAACGTTATGAACATCTGGTTTCAGACGGTAGGCCAGTTCATCTGAAGTGCAATATTCAGATGTTATGAACATCTGGTTTCAGAGTGTAGGCCAGTTCATCTGAACTGCAATATTCACATGTTATGAACAGCTGGTTTCAGAGTGCAGGCCAGTTCATCTGAACTGCAATATTCAAATGTTATGAACATCTGGCTTCAGAATGTAGGCCAGTTCATCTTAACTGCAATATTCAGATGTTATGGACATCTGGTTTCAGAGTAAAGGCCAGTTCATCGGAACTGCAATATTCAGATGCTATGGACATCTGGTTTCAGAGTATAGGCCAGTTCATCTGAACTGTAATATTAAGATGTTATGAACATTTGGTTTCAGAGTGTAAGCCAGTTCATCTGAAGTGTAATATTCAAACGATATGAAAATCTGGTTTCAAAGTGTAGGCAGTTCGTGTTAACTGCAATATTCAAACGTTATGAACATCTGGTTTCAGACGGTAGGCCAGTTCATCTGAAGTGCAATATTCAGATGTTATGAACATCTGGTTTCAGAGTGTAGGCCAGTTCATCTGAATTGCAATATTCACTTGTTACAAACATGTGGTTTCAGAGTGTAAGCCAGTTCATCTGAAGTGCAATATTCAGATGTTATGAACATCTGGTTTCAGAGTGTAAGCCAGTTCATCTGAAGCGTAATATTCAAACGATATGAACATCTGGTTTCAGAATGTAGGCCAGTTCATCTGAAGTGCAATATTCAGATGTTATGAACATCTGGTTTCAGAGTGTAGGCCAGTTCATCTGAACTGCAATATTCACTTGTTATGAACATCTGGTTTCAGAGTGTAGGCCAGTTCATCTGCAGTGTAATATTCAAACATTATTGACATCTGGTTTCAGAGTATAGGCCAGTTCATATGAACTGTAATATTCAAACGTTATGAACATCTGGTTTCAGAGTGTAAGCCAATTCATCTGAAGTGTAATATTCACATGTTATGAACAGCTGGTTTCAGAGTGCAGGCCAATTCATCTGAACTGCAATAATCAAACGTTATGAACATCTGGCATCAGAGTGTAGGCCAGTTCATCATAACTGCAATATTCAGATGTTATGAACATCTGGTTTCAGAGTGTAGGGCTGTTCATCTGAACTGCAATATTCAGATGTTATGGACATCTGGTGTCAGAGTGTAGGCCAGTTCATCTGAAGTGCAATATTCAAACGTTATGAACATCTGGTTTTAGAGTGTAGGCCTTTCATCTGAACTGCATGATTCAGACGTTATGAACATTTGGTTTCAGAGGGTAGGCCAGTTCAAATGACCTTCAATATTCAAACGATATGAACAACTGGTTTCAGAGTGTAGGCCAGTTCATCTGAAGTGTAAAATTCAAAGGATATGAACATCTGGTTTCAGAGTGTAGGCCAGTTCATCTGACGTGTAATATTCAAACGTTATGAACATCTGGTTTCAGAGTGTAGGCCAGTTCATCTGAAGTGTAATATTCAAACGTTATGAACATTTGGTTTCAGAGTGTAGGCCAGTTCATCTGAAGTGTAATATTCAAACGTTATGAACATCTGGTTTCAGAGTGTAGGCCAGTTCATCTGAAGTGTAATATTCAAACGTTATGAACATCTGGTTTCAGAGTGTAGGCCAGTTCATCTGAAGTGTAATATTCAAACATTATTGACATCTGGTTTCAGAGTGTAGGCCAGTTCATATGAACTGTAATATTAAAACGTTATGACATCTGGTTTCAGAGTGCAGGCCAGTTCATCTGAAGTGTAATATTCACATGTTACGAACAGCTGGTTTCAGAGTGCAGGCCAGTTCATCTGAAGTGTAATATTCATATGTTATGAACAGCTGGTTTCAGAGTGCAGGCCAGTTCATCTGAACTGCAATATTCAAACGTTATGAACATCTGGCTTCAGAGTGCAGGCCAGTTCATCTGAACTGCAATATTCAAACGTTATGAACATCTGGCTTCAGAGTGTAGGCCAGTTCATCTTAACTGCAATATTCAGATGTTATGGACATCTGGTTTCAGAGTATAGGCCAGTTCAGCGGAACTGCAATATTCAGATGCTATGGACATCTGGTTTCAGAGTATAGGCCAGTTCATCTGAACTGTAATATTAAGATGTTATGAACATTTGGTTTCAGAGTGTAAGCCAGTTCATCTGAAGTGTAATATTCAAACGATATGAAAATCTGGTTTCAAAGTGTAGGCAGTTCGTGTTAACTGCAATATTCAAACGTTATGAACATCTGGTTTCAGACGGTAGGCCAGTTCATCTGAAGTGCAATATTCAGATGTTATGAACATCTGGTTTCAGAGTGTAGGCCAGTTCATCTGAACTGCAATATTCACTTGTTACGAACATGTGGTTTCAGAGTGTAAGCCAGTTCATCTGAAGTGCAATATTCAGATGTTATGAACATCTGGTTTCAGAGTGTAAGCCAGTTCATCTGAAGCGTAATATTCAAACGATATGAACATCTGGTTTCAGAATGTAGGCCAGTTCATCTGAAGTGCAATATTCAGATGTTATGAACATCTGGTTTCAGAGTGTAGGCCAGTTCATCTGAACTGCAATATTCACTTGTTATGAACATCTGGTTTCAGAGTGTAGGCCAGTTCATCTGCAGTGTAATATTCAAACATTATTGACATCTGGTTTCAGAGTATAGGCCAGTTCATATGAACTGTAATATTCAAACGTTATGAACATCTGGTTTCAGAGTGTAAGCCAATTCATCTGAAGTGTAATATTCACATGTTATGAACAGCTGGTTTCAGAGTGCAGGCCAATTCATCTGAACTGCAATAATCAAACGTTATGAACATCTGGCATCAGAGTGTAGGCCAGTTCATCATAACTGCAATATTCAGGTGTTATGAACATCTGGTTTCAGAGTGTAGGGCCGTTCATCTGAACTGCAATATTCAGATGTTATGGACATCTGGTGTCAGAGTGTAGGCCAGTTCATCTGAAGTGCAATATTCAAACGTTATGAACATCTGGTTTTAGAGTGTAGGCCTTTCATCTGAACTGCATGATTCAGACGTTATGAACATTTGTTTTCAGAGGGTAGGCCAGTTCAAATGACCTTCAATATTCAAACGATATGAACAACTGGTTTCAGAGTGTAGGCCAGTTCATCTGAAGTGTAAAATTCAAAGGATATGAACATCTGGTTTCAGAGTGTAGGCCAGTTCATCTGACGTGTAATATTCAAACGTTATGAACATCTGGTTTCAGAGTGTAGGCCAGTTCATCTGAAGTGTAATATTCAAACGTTATGAACATTTGGTTTCAGAGTGTAGGCCAGTTCATCTGAAGTGTAATATTCAAACGTTATGAACATCTGGTTTCAGAGTGTAGGCCAGTTCATCTGAAGTGTAATATTCAAACGTTATGAACATCTGGTTTCAGAGTGTAGGCCAGTTCATCTGAAGTGTAATATTCAAACATTATTGACATCTGGTTTCAGAGTGTAGGCCAGTTCATATGAACTGTAATATTAAAACGTTATGACATCTGGTTTCAGAGTGCAGGCCAGTTCATCTGAAGTGTAATATTCACATGTTACGAACAGCTGGTTTCAGAGTGCAGGCCAGTTCATCTGAAGTGTAATATTCACATGTTATGAACAGCTGGTTTCAGAGTGCAGGCCAGTTCATCTGAACTGCAATATTCAAACGTTATGAACATCTGGCTTCAGAGTGTAGGCCAGTTCATCTTAACTGCAATATTCAGATGTTATGGACATCTGGTTTCAGAGTATAGGCCAGTTCATCGGAACTGCAATATTCAGATGCTATGGACATCTGGTTTCAGAGTATAGGCCAGTTCATCTGAACTGTAATATTAAGATGTTATGAACATTTGGTTTCAGAGTGTAAGCCAGTTCATCTGAAGTGTAATATTCAAACGATATGAAAATCTGGTTTCAAAGTGTAGGCAGTTCGTGTTAACTGCAATATTCAAACGTTATGAACATCTGGTTTCAGACGGTAGGCCAGTTCATCTGAAGTGCAATATTCAGATGTTATGAACATCTGGTTTCAGAGTGTAAGCCAGTTCATCTGAAGCGTAATATTCAAACGATATGAACATCTGGTTTCAGAATGTAGGCCAGTTCATCTGAAGTGCAATATTCAGATGTTATGAACATCTGGTTTCAGAGTGTAGGCCAGTTCATCTGAACTGCAATATTCACTTGTTATGAACATCTGGTTTCAGAGTGTAGGCCAGTTCATCTGCAGTGTAATATTCAAACATTATTGACATCTGGTTTCAGAGTATAGGCCAGTTCATATGAACTGTAATATTCAAACGTTATGAACATCTGGTTTCAGAGTGTAAGCCAATTCATCTTTAGTGTAATATTCACATGTTATGAACAGCTGGTTTCAGAGTGCAGGCCAATTCATCTGAACTGCAATAATCAAACGTTATGAACATCTGGCATCAGAGTGTAGGCCAGTTCATCATAACTGCAATATTCAGATGTTATGAACATCTGGTTTCAGAGTGTAGGGCTGTTCATCTGAACTGCAATATTCAGATGTTATGGACATCTGGTGTCAGAGTGTAGGCCAGTTCATCTGAAGTGCAATATTCAAACGTTATGAACATCTGGTTTTAGAGTGTAGGCCTTTCATCTGAACTGCATGATTCAGACGTTATGAACATTTGGTTTCAGAGGGTAGGCCAGTTCAAATGACCTTCAATATTCAAACGATATGAACAACTGGTTTCAGAGTGTAGGCCAGTTCATCTGAAGTGTAAAATTCAAAGGATATGAACATCTGGTTTCAGAGTGTAGGCCAGTTCATCTGACGTGTAATATTCAAACGTTATGAACATCTGGTTTCAGAGTGTAGGCCAGTTCATCTGAAGTGTAATATTCAAACGTTATGAACATTTGGTTTCAGAGTGTAGGCCAGTTCATCTGAAGTGTAATATTCAAACGTTATGAACATCTGGTTTCAGAGTGTAGGCCAGTTCATCTGAAGTGTAATATTCAAACGTTATGAACATCTGGTTTCAGAGTGTAGGCCAGTTCATCTGAAGTGTAATATTCAAACATTATTGACATCTGGTTTCAGAGTGTAGGCCAGTTCATATGAACTGTAATATTAAAACGTTATGACATCTGGTTTCAGAGTGCAGGCCAGTTCATCTGAAGTGTAATATTCACATGTTACGAACAGCTGGTTTCAGAGTGCAGGCCAGTTCATCTGAAGTGTAATATTCACATGTTATGAACAGCTGGTTTCAGAGTGCAGGCCAGTTCATCTGAACTGCAATATTCAAACGTTATGAACATCTGGCTTCAGAGTGCAGGCCAGTTCATCTGAACTGCAATATTCAAACGTTATGAACATCTGGCTTCAGAGTGTAGGCCAGTTCATCTTAACTGCAATATTCAGATGTTATGGACATCTGGTTTCAGAGTATAGGCCAGTTCATCGGAACTGCAATATTCAGATGCTATGGACATCTGGTTTCAGAGTATAGGCCAGTTCATCTGAACTGTAATATTAAGATGTTATGAACATTTGGTTTCAGAGTGTAAGCCAGTTCATCTGAAGTGTAATATTCAAACGATATGAAAATCTGGTTTCAAAGTGTAGGCAGTTCGTGTTAACTGCAATATTCAAACGTTATGAACATCTGGTTTCAGACGGTAGGCCAGTTCATCTGAAGTGCAATATTCAGATGTTATGAACATCTGGTTTCAGAGTGTAGGCCAGTTCATCTGAACTGCAATATTCACTTGTTACGAACATGTGGTTTCAGAGTGTAAGCCAGTTCATCTGAAGTGCAATATTCAGATGTTATGAACATCTGGTTTCAGAGTGTAAGCCAGTTCATCTGAAGCGTAATATTCAAACGATATGAACATCTGGTTTCAGAATGTAGGCCAGTTCATCTGAAGTGCAATATTCAGATGTTATGAACATCTGGTTTCAGAGTGTAGGCCAGTTCATCTGAACTGCAATATTCACTTGTTATGAACATCTGGTTTCAGAGTGTAGGCCAGTTCATCTGCAGTGTAATATTCAAACATTATTGACATCTGGTTTCAGAGTATAGGCCAGTTCATATGAACTGTAATATTCAAACGTTATGAACATCTGGTTTCAGAGTGTAAGCCAATTCATCTGAAGTGTAATATTCACATGTTATGAACAGCTGGTTTCAGAGTGCAGGCCAATTCATCTGAACTGCAATAATCAAACGTTATGAACATCTGGCATCAGAGTGTAGGCCAGTTCATCATAACTGCAATATTCAGGTGTTATGAACATCTGGTTTCAGAGTTTAGGGCCGTTCATCTGAACTGCAATATTCAGATGTTATGGACATCTGGTGTCAGAGTGTAGGCCAGTTCATCTGAAGTGCAATATTCAAACGTTATGAACATCTGGTTTTAGAGTGTAGGCCTTTCATCTGAACTGCATGATTCAGACGTTATGAACATTTGGTTTCAGAGGGTAGGCCAGTTCAAATGACCTTCAATATTCAAACGATATGAACAACTGGTTTCAGAGTGTAGGCCAGTTCATCTGAAGTGTAAAATTCAAAGGATATGAACATCTGGTTTCAGAGTGTAGGCCAGTTCATCTGACGTGTAATATTCAAACGTTATGAACATCTGGTTTCAGAGTGTAGGCCAGTTCATCTGAAGTGTAATATTCAAACGTTATGAACATTTGGTTTCAGAGTGTAGGCCAGTTCATCTGAAGTGTAATATTCAAACGTTATGAACATCTGGTTTTAGAGTGTAGGCCAGTTCATCTGAAGTGTAATATTCAAACGTTATGAACATCTGGTTTCAGAGTGTAGGCCAGTTCATCTGAAGTGTAATATTCAAACATTATTGACATCTGGTTTCAGAGTGTAGGCCAGTTCATATGAACTGTAATATTAAAACGTTATGACATCTGGTTTCAGAGTGCAGGCCAGTTCATCTGAAGTGTAATATTCACATGTTACGAACAGCTGGTTTCAGAGTGCAGGCCAGTTCATCTGAAGTGTAATATTCACATGTTATGAACAGCTGGTTTCAGAGTGCAGGCCAGTTCATCTGAACTGCAATATTCAAACGTTATGAACATCTGGCTTCAGAGTGTAGGCCAGTTCATCTTAACTGCAATATTCAGATGTTATGGACATCTGGTTTCAGAGTATAGGCCAGTTCATCGGAACTGCAATATTCAGATGCTATGGACATCTGGTTTCAGAGTATAGGCCAGTTCATCTGAACTGTAATATTAAGATGTTATGAACATTTGGTTTCAGAGTGTAAGCCAGTTCATCTGAAGTGTAATATTCAAACGATATGAAAATCTGGTTTCAAAGTGTAGGCAGTTCGTGTTAACTGCAATATTCAAACGTTATGAACATCTGGTTTCAGACGGTAGGCCAGTTCATCTGAAGTGCAATATTCAGATGTTATGAACATCTGGTTTCAGAGTGTAAGCCAGTTCATCTGAAGCGTAATATTCAAACGATATGGACATCTGGTTTCAGAATGTAGGCCAGTTCATCTGAAGTGCAATATTCAGATGTTATGAACATCTGGTTTCAGAGTGTAGGCCAGTTCATCTGAACTGCAATATTCACTTGTTATGAACATCTGGTTTCAGAGTGTAGGCCAGTTCATCTGAACTGCAATATTCACTTGTTATGAACATCTGGTTTCAGAGGGTAGGCCAGTTCATCCGAAGTGTAATATTCAAACGTTATGAACATCTGGTTTCAGAGTGTAGGCCAGTTCATCTGCAGTGTAATATTCAAACATTATTGACATCTGGTTTCAGAGTATAGGCCAGTTCATATGAACTGTAATATTCAAACGTTATGAACATCTGGTTTCAGAGTGTAGGCCAGTTCATCTTAACTGCAATATTCAGATGTTATGAACATCTGGTTTCAGAGTGTAGGGCCGTTCATCTGAACTGCAATATTCAGATGTTATGGACATCTGGTGTCAGAGTGTAGGCCAGTTCATCTGAAGTGCAATATTCAAACGTTATGAACATCTGGTTTTAGAGTGTAGGCCTTTCATCTGAACTGCATGATTCAGACGTTATGAACATTTGGTTTCAGAGGGTAGGCCAGTTCAAATGACCTTCAATATTCAAACGATATGAACAACTGGTTTCAGAGTGTAGGCCAGTTCATCTGAAGTGTAAAATTCAAAGGATATGAACATCTGGTTTCAGAGTGTAGGCCAGTTCATCTGACGTGTAATATTCAAACGTTATGAACATCTGGTTTCAGAGTGTAGGCCAGTTCATCTGAAGTGTAATATTCAAATGTTATGAACATTTGGTTTCAGAGTGTAGGCCAGTTCATCTGAAGTGTAATATTCAAACGTTATGAACATCTGGTTTCAGAGTGTAGGCCAGTTCATCTGAAGTGTAATATTCAAACGTTATGAACATCTGGTTTCAGAGTGTAGGCCAGTTCATCTGAAGTGTAATTTTCAAACATTATTGACATCTGGTTTCAGAGTGTAGGCCAGTTCATATGAACTGTAATATTAAAACGTTATGACATCTGGTTTCAGAGTGCAGGCCAGTTCATCTGAAGTGTAATATTCACATGTTATGAACAGCTGGTTTCAGAGTGCAGGCCAGTTCATCTGAACTGCAATATTCAAACGTTATGAACATCTGGTGTCAGAGTGTAGGCCAGTTCATCTTAACTGCAATATTCAGATGTTATGGACATCTGGTTTCAGAGTATAGGCCAGTTCATCGGAACTGCAATATTCAGATGCTATGGACATCTGGTTTCAGAGTATAGGCCAGTTCATCTGAACTGTAATATTAAGATGTTATGAACATTTGGTTTCAGAGTGTAAGCCAGTTCATCTGAAGTGTAATATTCAAACGATATGAAAATCTGGTTTCAAAGTGTAGGCAGTTCGTGTTAACTGCAATATTCAAACGTTATGAACATCTGGTTTCAGACGGTAGGCCAGTTCATCTGAAGTGCAATATTCAGATGTTATGAACATCTGGTTTCAGAGTGTAGGCCAGTTCATCTGAACTGCAATATTCACTTGTTACGAACATGTGGTTTCAGAGTGTAAGCCAGTTCATCTGAAGTGCAATATTCAGATGTTATGAACATCTGGTTTCAGAGTGTAAGCCAGTTCATCTGAAGCGTAATATTCAAACGATATGAACATCTGGTTTCAGAATGTAGGCCAGTTCATCTGAACTGCAATATTCAGATGTTATGGACATCTGGTGTCAGAGTGTAGGCCAGTTCATCTGAAGTGCAATATTCAAACGTTATGAACATCTGGTTTTAGAGTGTAGGCCTTTCATCTGAACTGCATGATTCAGACGTTATGAACATTTGGTTTCAGAGGGTAGGCCAGTTCAAATGACCTTCAATATTCAAACGATATGAACAACTGGTTTCAGAGTGTAGGCCAGTTCATCTGAAGTGTAAAATTCAAAGGATATGAACATCTGGTTTCAGAGTGTAGGCCAGTTCATCTGACGTGTAATATTCAAACGTTATGAACATCTGGTTTCAGAGTGTAGGCCAGTTCATCTGAAGTGTAATATTCAAACGTTATGAACATTTGGTTTCAGAGTGTAGGCCAGTTCATCTGAAGTGTAATATTCAAACGTTATGAACATCTGGTTTTAGAGTGTAGGCCAGTTCATCTGAAGTGTAATATTCAAACGTTATGAACATCTGGTTTCAGAGTGTAGGCCAGTTCATATGAACTGTAATATTAAAACGTTATGACATCTGGTTTCAGAGTGCAGGCCAGTTCATCTGAAGTGTAATATTCACATGTTACGAACAGCTGGTTTCAGAGTGCAGGCCAGTTCATCTGAAGTGTAATATTCACATGTTATGAACAGCTGGTTTCAGAGTGCAGGCCAGTTCATCTGAACTGCAATATTCAAACGTTATGAACATCTGGCTTCAGAGTGTAGGCCAGTTCATCTTAACTGCAATATTCAGATGTTATGGACATCTGGTTTCAGAGTATAGGCCAGTTCATCGGAACTGCAATATTCAGATGCTATGGACATCTGGTTTCAGAGTATAGGCCAGTTCATCTGAACTGTAATATTAAGATGTTATGAACATTTGGTTTCAGAGTGTAAGCCAGTTCATCTGAAGTGTAATATTCAAACGATATGAAAATCTGGTTTCAAAGTGTAGGCAGTTCGTGTTAACTGCAATATTCAAACGTTATGAACATCTGGTTTCAGACGGTAGGCCAGTTCATCTGAAGTGCAATATTCAGATGTTATGAACATCTGGTTTCAGAGTGTAAGCCAGTTCATCTGAAGCGTAATATTCAAACGATATGGACATCTGGTTTCAGAATGTAGGCCAGTTCATCTGAAGTGCAATATTCAGATGTTATGAACATCTGGTTTCAGAGTGTAGGCCAGTTCATCTGAACTGCAATATTCACTTGTTATGAACATCTGGTTTCAGAGTGTAGGCCAGTTCATCTGAACTGCAATATTCACTTGTTATGAACATCTGGTTTCAGAGGGTAGGCCAGTTCATCCGAAGTGTAATATTCAAACGTTATGAACATCTGGTTTCAGAGTGTAGGCCAGTTCATCTGCAGTGTAATATTCAAACATTATTGACATCTGGTTTCAGAGTATAGGCCAGTTCATATGAACTGTAATATTCAAACGTTATGAACATCTGGTTTCAGAGTGTAGGCCAGTTCATCTTAACTGCAATATTCAGATGTTATGAACATCTGGTTTCAGAGTGTAGGGCCGTTCATCTGAACTGCAATATTCAGATGTTATGGACATCTGGTGTCAGAGTGTAGGCCAGTTCATCTGAAGTGCAATATTCAAACGTTATGAACATCTGGTTTTAGAGTGTAGGCCTTTCATCTGAACTGCATGATTCAGACGTTATGAACATTTGGTTTCAGAGGGTAGGCCAGTTCAAATGACCTTCAATATTCAAACGATATGAACAACTGGTTTCAGAGTGTAGGCCAGTTCATCTGAAGTGTAATATTAAAACGTTATGACATCTGGTTTCAGAGTGCAGGCCAGTTCATCTGAAGTGTAATATTCACATGTTATGAACAGCTGGTTTCAGAGTGCAGGCCAGTTCATCTGAACTGCAATATTCAAACGTTATGAACATCTGGTGTCAGAGTGTAGGCCAGTTCATCTTAACTGCAATATTCAGATGTTATGGACATCTGGTTTCAGAGTATAGGCCAGTTCATCGGAACTGCAATATTCAGATGCTATGGACATCTGGTTTCAGAGTATAGGCCAGTTCATCTGAACTGTAATATTAAGATGTTATGAACATTTGGTTTCAGAGTGTAAGCCAGTTCATCTGAAGTGTAATATTCAAACGATATGAAAATCTGGTTTCAAAGTGTAGGCAGTTCGTGTTAACTGCAATATTCAAACGTTATGAACATCTGGTTTCAGACGGTAGGCCAGTTCATCTGAAGTGCAATATTCAGATGTTATGAACATCTGGTTTCAGAGTGTAGGCCAGTTCATCTGAACTGCAATATTCACTTGTTACGAACATGTGGTTTCAGAGTGTAAGCCAGTTCATCTGAAGTGCAATATTCAGATGTTATGAACATCTGGTTTCAGAGTGTAAGCCAGTTCATCTGAAGCGTAATATTCAAACGATATGAACATCTGGTTTCAGAATGTAGGCCAGTTCATCTGAACTGCAATATTCAGATGTTATGGACATCTGGTGTCAGAGTGTAGGCCAGTTCATCTGAAGTGCAATATTCAAACGTTATGAACATCTGGTTTTAGAGTGTAGGCCTTTCATCTGAACTGCATGATTCAGACGTTATGAACATTTGGTTTCAGAGGGTAGGCCAGTTCAAATGACCTTCAATATTCAAACGATATGAACAACTGGTTTCAGAGTGTAGGCCAGTTCATCTGAAGTGTAAAATTCAAAGGATATGAACATCTGGTTTCAGAGTGTAGGCCAGTTCATCTGACGTGTAATATTCAAACGTTATGAACATCTGGTTTCAGAGTGTAGGCCAGTTCATCTGAAGTGTAATATTCAAACGTTATGAACATTTGGTTTCAGAGTGTAGGCCAGTTCATCTGAAGTGTAATATTCAAACGTTATGAACATCTGGTTTTAGAGTGTAGGCCAGTTCATCTGAAGTGTAATATTCAAACGTTATGAACATCTGGTTTCAGAGTGTAGGCCAGTTCATCTGAAGTGTAATATTCAAACATTATTGACATCTGGTTTCAGAGTGTAGGCCAGTTCATATGAACTGTAATATTAAAACGTTATGACATCTGGTTTCAGAGTGCAGGCCAGTTCATCTGAAGTGTAATATTCACATGTTACGAACAGCTGGTTTCAGAGTGCAGGCCAGTTCATCTGAAGTGTAATATTCACATGTTATGAACAGCTGGTTTCAGAGTGCAGGCCAGTTCATCTGAACTGCAATATTCAAACGTTATGAACATCTGGCTTCAGAGTGTAGGCCAGTTCATCTTAACTGCAATATTCAGATGTTATGGACATCTGGTTTCAGAGTATAGGCCAGTTCATCGGAACTGCAATATTCAGATGCTATGGACATCTGGTTTCAGAGTATAGGCCAGTTCATCTGAACTGTAATATTAAGATGTTATGAACATTTGGTTTCAGAGTGTAAGCCAGTTCATCTGAAGTGTAATATTCAAACGATATGAAAATCTGGTTTCAAAGTGTAGGCAGTTCGTGTTAACTGCAATATTCAAACGTTATGAACATCTGGTTTCAGACGGTAGGCCAGTTCATCTGAAGTGCAATATTCAGATGTTATGAACATCTGGTTTCAGAGTGTAAGCCAGTTCATCTGAAGCGTAATATTCAAACGATATGGACATCTGGTTTCAGAATGTAGGCCAGTTCATCTGAAGTGCAATATTCAGATGTTATGAACATCTGGTTTCAGAGTGTAGGCCAGTTCATCTGAACTGCAATATTCACTTGTTATGAACATCTGGTTTCAGAGTGTAGGCCAGTTCATCTGAACTGCAATATTCACTTGTTATGAACATCTGGTTTCAGAGGGTAGGCCAGTTCATCCGAAGTGTAATATTCAAACGTTATGAACATCTGGTTTCAGAGTGTAGGCCAGTTCATCTGCAGTGTAATATTCAAACATTATTGACATCTGGTTTCAGAGTATAGGCCAGTTCATATGAACTGTAATATTCAAACGTTATGAACATCTGGTTTCAGAGTGTAGGCCAGTTCATCTTAACTGCAATATTCAGATGTTATGAACATCTGGTTTCAGAGTGTAGGGCCGTTCATCTGAACTGCAATATTCAGATGTTATGGACATCTGGTGTCAGAGTGTAGGCCAGTTCATCTGAAGTGCAATATTCAAACGTTATGAACATCTGGTTTTAGAGTGTAGGCCTTTCATCTGAACTGCATGATTCAGACGTTATGAACATTTGGTTTCAGAGGGTAGGCCAGTTCAAATGACCTTCAATATTCAAACGATATGAACAACTGGTTTCAGAGTGTAGGCCAGTTCATCTGAAGTGTAAAATTCAAAGGATATGAACATCTGGTTTCAGAGTGTAGGCCAGTTCATCTGACGTGTAATATTCAAACGTTATGAACATCTGGTTTCAGAGTGTAGGCCAGTTCATCTGAAGTGTAATATTCAAATGTTATGAACATTTGGTTTCAGAGTGTAGGCCAGTTCATCTGAAGTGTAATATTCAAACGTTATGAACATCTGGTTTCAGAGTGTAGGCCAGTTCATCTGAAGTGTAATATTCAAACGTTATGAACATCTGGTTTCAGAGTGTAAGCCAGTTCATCTGAAGCGTAATATTCAAACGATATGGACATCTGGTTTCAGAATGTAGGCCAGTTCATCTGAAGTGCAATATTCAGATGTTATGAACATCTGGTTTCAGAGTGTAGGCCAGTTCATCTGAACTGCAATATTCACTTGTTATGAACATCTGGTTTCAGAGTGTAGGCCAGTTCATCTGAACTGCAATATTCACTTGTTATGAACATCTGGTTTCAGAGGGTAGGCCAGTTCATCCGAAGTGTAATATTCAAACGTTATGAACATCTGGTTTCAGAGTGTAGGCCAGTTCATCTGCAGTGTAATATTCAAACATTATTGACATCTGGTTTCAGAGTATAGGCCAGTTCATATGAACTGTAATATTCAAACGTTATGAACATCTGGTTTCAGAGTGTAGGCCAGTTCATCTTAACTGCAATATTCAGATGTTATGAACATCTGGTTTCAGAGTGTAGGGCCGTTCATCTGAACTGCAATATTCAGATGTTATGGACATCTGGTGTCAGAGTGTAGGCCAGTTCATCTGAAGTGCAATATTCAAACGTTATGAACATCTGGTTTTAGAGTGTAGGCCTTTCATCTGAACTGCATGATTCAGACGTTATGAACATTTGGTTTCAGAGGGTAGGCCAGTTCAAATGACCTTCAATATTCAAACGATATGAACAACTGGTTTCAGAGTGTAGGCCAGTTCATCTGAAGTGTAAAATTCAAAGGATATGAACATCTGGTTTCAGAGTGTAGGCCAGTTCATCTGACGTGTAATATTCAAACGTTATGAACATCTGGTTTCAGAGTGTAGGCCAGTTCATCTGAAGTGTAATATTCAAATGTTATGAACATTTGGTTTCAGAGTGTAGGCCAGTTCATCTGAAGTGTAATATTCAAACGTTATGAACATCTGGTTTCAGAGTGTAGGCCAGTTCATCTGAAGTGTAATATTCAAACGTTATGAACATCTGGTTTCAGAGTGTAGGCCAGTTCATCTGAAGTGTAATTTTCAAACATTATTGACATCTGGTTTCAGAGTGTAGGCCAGTTCATATGAACTGTAATATTAAAACGTTATGACATCTGGTTTCAGAGTGCAGGCCAGTTCATCTGAAGTGTAATATTCACATGTTATGAACAGCTGGTTTCAGAGTGCAGGCCAGTTCATCTGAACTGCAATATTCAAACGTTATGAACATCTGGTGTCAGAGTGTAGGCCAGTTCATCTTAACTGCAATATTCAGATGTTATGGACATCTGGTTTCAGAGTATAGGCCAGTTCATCGGAACTGCAATATTCAGATGCTATGGACATCTGGTTTCAGAGTATAGGCCAGTTCATCTGAACTGTAATATTAAGATGTTATGAACATTTGGTTTCAGAGTGTAAGCCAGTTCATCTGAAGTGTAATATTCAAACGATATGAAAATCTGGTTTCAAAGTGTAGGCAGTTCGTGTTAACTGCAATATTCAAACGTTATGAACATCTGGTTTCAGACGGTAGGCCAGTTCATCTGAAGTGCAATATTCAGATGTTATGAACATCTGGTTTCAGAGTGTAGGCCAGTTAATCTGAACTGCAATATTCACTTGTTACGAACATGTGGTTTCAGAGTGTAAGCCAGTTCATCTGAAGTGCAATATTCAGATGTTATGAACATCTGGTTTCAGAGTGTAAGCCAGTTCATCTGAAGCGTAATATTCAAACGATATGAACATCTGGTTTCAGAATGTAGGCCAGTTCATCTGAAGTGCAATATTCAGATGTTATGAACATCTGGTTTCAGAGTGTAGGCCAGTTCATCTGAACTGCAATATTCACTTGTTATGAACATCTGGTTTCAGAGTGTAGGCCAGTTCATCTGAAGTGCAATATTCAAACGTTATGAACATCTGGTTTTAGAGTGTAGGCCTTTCATCTGAACTGCATGATTCATACGTTATGAACATTTGGTTTCAGAGGGTAGGCCAGTTCAAATGACCTTCAATATTCAAACGATATGAACAACTGGTTTCAGAGTGTAGGCCAGTTCATCTGAACTGTAATATTAAGATGTTATGAACATTTGGTTTCAGAGTGTAAGCCAGTTCATCTGAAGTGTAATATTCAAACGATATGAAAATCTGGTTTCAAAGTGTAGGCAGTTCGTGTTAACTGCAATATTCAAACGTTATGAACATCTGGTTTCAGACGGTAGGCCAGTTCATCTGAAGTGCAATATTCAGATGTTATGAACATCTGGTTTCAGAGTGTAGGCCAGTTAATCTGAACTGCAATATTCACTTGTTACGAACATGTGGTTTCAGAGTGTAAGCCAGTTCATCTGAAGTGCAATATTCAGATGTTATGGACATCTGGTTTCAGAATGTAGGCCAGTTCATCTGAAGTGCAATATTCAGATGTTATGAACATCTGGTTTCAGAGTGTAGGCCAGTTCATCTGAACTGCAATATTCACTTGTTATGAACATCTGGTTTCAGAGTGTAGGCCAGTTCATCTGAACTGCAATATTCACTTGTTATGAACATCTGGTTTCAGAGGGTAGGCCAGTTCATCCGAAGTGTAATATTCAAACGTTATGAACATCTGGTTTCAGAGTGTAGGCCAGTTCATCTGCAGTGTAATATTCAAACATTATTGACATCTGGTTTCAGAGTATAGGCCAGTTCATATGAACTGTAATATTCAAACGTTATGAACATCTGGTTTCAGAGTGTAGGCCAGTTCATCTTAACTGCAATATTCAGATGTTATGAACATCTGGTTTCAGAGTGTAGGGCCGTTCATCTGAACTGCAATATTCAGATGTTATGGACATCTGGTGTCAGAGTGTAGGCCAGTTCATCTGAAGTGCAATATTCAAACGTTATGAACATCTGGTTTTAGAGTGTAGGCCTTTCATCTGAACTGCATGATTCAGACGTTATGAACATTTGGTTTCAGAGGGTAGGCCAGTTCAAATGACCTTCAATATTCAAACGATATGAACAACTGGTTTCAGAGTGTAGGCCAGTTCATCTGAAGTGTAATATTAAAACGTTATGACATCTGGTTTCAGAGTGCAGGCCAGTTCATCTGAAGTGTAATATTCACATGTTATGAACAGCTGGTTTCAGAGTGCAGGCCAGTTCATCTGAACTGCAATATTCAAACGTTATGAACATCTGGTGTCAGAGTGTAGGCCAGTTCATCTTAACTGCAATATTCAGATGTTATGGACATCTGGTTTCAGAGTATAGGCCAGTTCATCGGAACTGCAATATTCAGATGCTATGGACATCTGGTTTCAGAGTATAGGCCAGTTCATCTGAACTGTAATATTAAGATGTTATGAACATTTGGTTTCAGAGTGTAAGCCAGTTCATCTGAAGTGTAATATTCAAACGATATGAAAATCTGGTTTCAAAGTGTAGGCAGTTCGTGTTAACTGCAATATTCAAACGTTATGAACATCTGGTTTCAGACGGTAGGCCAGTTCATCTGAAGTGCAATATTCAGATGTTATGAACATCTGGTTTCAGAGTGTAGGCCAGTTCATCTGAACTGCAATATTCACTTGTTACGAACATGTGGTTTCAGAGTGTAAGCCAGTTCATCTGAAGTGCAATATTCAGATGTTATGAACATCTGGTTTCAGAGTGTAAGCCAGTTCATCTGAAGCGTAATATTCAAACGATATGAACATCTGGTTTCAGAATGTAGGCCAGTTCATCTGAACTGCAATATTCAGATGTTATGGACATCTGGTGTCAGAGTGTAGGCCAGTTCATCTGAAGTGCAATATTCAAACGTTATGAACATCTGGTTTTAGAGTGTAGGCCTTTCATCTGAACTGCATGATTCAGACGTTATGAACATTTGGTTTCAGAGGGTAGGCCAGTTCAAATGACCTTCAATATTCAAACGATATGAACAACTGGTTTCAGAGTGTAGGCCAGTTCATCTGAAGTGTAAAATTCAAAGGATATGAACATCTGGTTTCAGAGTGTAGGCCAGTTCATCTGACGTGTAATATTCAAACGTTATGAACATCTGGTTTCAGAGTGTAGGCCAGTTCATCTGAAGTGTAATATTCAAACGTTATGAACATTTGGTTTCAGAGTGTAGGCCAGTTCATCTGAAGTGTAATATTCAAACGTTATGAACATCTGGTTTTAGAGTGTAGGCCAGTTCATCTGAAGTGTAATATTCAAACGTTATGAACATCTGGTTTCAGAGTGTAGGCCAGTTCATCTGAAGTGTAATATTCAAACATTATTGACATCTGGTTTCAGAGTGTAGGCCAGTTCATATGAACTGTAATATTAAAACGTTATGACATCTGGTTTCAGAGTGCAGGCCAGTTCATCTGAAGTGTAATATTCACATGTTACGAACAGCTGGTTTCAGAGTGCAGGCCAGTTCATCTGAAGTGTAATATTCACATGTTATGAACAGCTGGTTTCAGAGTGCAGGCCAGTTCATCTGAACTGCAATATTCAAACGTTATGAACATCTGGCTTCAGAGTGTAGGCCAGTTCATCTTAACTGCAATATTCAGATGTTATGGACATCTGGTTTCAGAGTATAGGCCAGTTCATCGGAACTGCAATATTCAGATGCTATGGACATCTGGTTTCAGAGTATAGGCCAGTTCATCTGAACTGTAATATTAAGATGTTATGAACATTTGGTTTCAGAGTGTAAGCCAGTTCATCTGAAGTGTAATATTCAAACGATATGAAAATCTGGTTTCAAAGTGTAGGCAGTTCGTGTTAACTGCAATATTCAAACGTTATGAACATCTGGTTTCAGACGGTAGGCCAGTTCATCTGAAGTGCAATATTCAGATGTTATGAACATCTGGTTTCAGAGTGTAAGCCAGTTCATCTGAAGCGTAATATTCAAACGATATGGACATCTGGTTTCAGAATGTAGGCCAGTTCATCTGAAGTGCAATATTCAGATGTTATGAACATCTGGTTTCAGAGTGTAGGCCAGTTCATCTGAACTGCAATATTCACTTGTTATGAACATCTGGTTTCAGAGTGTAGGCCAGTTCATCTGAACTGCAATATTCACTTGTTATGAACATCTGGTTTCAGAGGGTAGGCCAGTTCATCCGAAGTGTAATATTCAAACGTTATGAACATCTGGTTTCAGAGTGTAGGCCAGTTCATCTGCAGTGTAATATTCAAACATTATTGACATCTGGTTTCAGAGTATAGGCCAGTTCATATGAACTGTAATATTCAAACGTTATGAACATCTGGTTTCAGAGTGTAGGCCAGTTCATCTTAACTGCAATATTCAGATGTTATGAACATCTGGTTTCAGAGTGTAGGGCCGTTCATCTGAACTGCAATATTCAGATGTTATGGACATCTGGTGTCAGAGTGTAGGCCAGTTCATCTGAAGTGCAATATTCAAACGTTATGAACATCTGGTTTTAGAGTGTAGGCCTTTCATCTGAACTGCATGATTCAGACGTTATGAACATTTGGTTTCAGAGGGTAGGCCAGTTCAAATGACCTTCAATATTCAAACGATATGAACAACTGGTTTCAGAGTGTAGGCCAGTTCATCTGAAGTGTAAAATTCAAAGGATATGAACATCTGGTTTCAGAGTGTAGGCCAGTTCATCTGACGTGTAATATTCAAACGTTATGAACATCTGGTTTCAGAGTGTAGGCCAGTTCATCTGAAGTGTAATATTCAAATGTTATGAACATTTGGTTTCAGAGTGTAGGCCAGTTCATCTGAAGTGTAATATTCAAACGTTATGAACATCTGGTTTCAGAGTGTAGGCCAGTTCATCTGAAGTGTAATATTCAAACGTTATGAACATCTGGTTTCAGAGTGTAAGCCAGTTCATCTGAAGCGTAATATTCAAACGATATGGACATCTGGTTTCAGAATGTAGGCCAGTTCATCTGAAGTGCAATATTCAGATGTTATGAACATCTGGTTTCAGAGTGTAGGCCAGTTCATCTGAACTGCAATATTCACTTGTTATGAACATCTGGTTTCAGAGTGTAGGCCAGTTCATCTGAACTGCAATATTCACTTGTTATGAACATCTGGTTTCAGAGGGTAGGCCAGTTCATCCGAAGTGTAATATTCAAACGTTATGAACATCTGGTTTCAGAGTGTAGGCCAGTTCATCTGCAGTGTAATATTCAAACATTATTGACATCTGGTTTCAGAGTATAGGCCAGTTCATATGAACTGTAATATTCAAACGTTATGAACATCTGGTTTCAGAGTGTAGGCCAGTTCATCTTAACTGCAATATTCAGATGTTATGAACATCTGGTTTCAGAGTGTAGGGCCGTTCATCTGAACTGCAATATTCAGATGTTATGGACATCTGGTGTCAGAGTGTAGGCCAGTTCATCTGAAGTGCAATATTCAAACGTTATGAACATCTGGTTTTAGAGTGTAGGCCTTTCATCTGAACTGCATGATTCAGACGTTATGAACATTTGGTTTCAGAGGGTAGGCCAGTTCAAATGACCTTCAATATTCAAACGATATGAACAACTGGTTTCAGAGTGTAGGCCAGTTCATCTGAAGTGTAAAATTCAAAGGATATGAACATCTGGTTTCAGAGTGTAGGCCAGTTCATCTGACGTGTAATATTCAAACGTTATGAACATCTGGTTTCAGAGTGTAGGCCAGTTCATCTGAAGTGTAATATTCAAATGTTATGAACATTTGGTTTCAGAGTGTAGGCCAGTTCATCTGAAGTGTAATATTCAAACGTTATGAACATCTGGTTTCAGAGTGTAGGCCAGTTCATCTGAAGTGTAATATTCAAACGTTATGAACATCTGGTTTCAGAGTGTAGGCCAGTTCATCTGAAGTGTAATTTTCAAACATTATTGACATCTGGTTTCAGAGTGTAGGCCAGTTCATATGAACTGTAATATTAAAACGTTATGACATCTGGTTTCAGAGTGCAGGCCAGTTCATCTGAAGTGTAATATTCACATGTTATGAACAGCTGGTTTCAGAGTGCAGGCCAGTTCATCTGAACTGCAATATTCAAACGTTATGAACATCTGGTGTCAGAGTGTAGGCCAGTTCATCTTAACTGCAATATTCAGATGTTATGGACATCTGGTTTCAGAGTATAGGCCAGTTCATCGGAACTGCAATATTCAGATGCTATGGACATCTGGTTTCAGAGTATAGGCCAGTTCATCTGAACTGTAATATTAAGATGTTATGAACATTTGGTTTCAGAGTGTAAGCCAGTTCATCTGAAGTGTAATATTCAAACGATATGAAAATCTGGTTTCAAAGTGTAGGCAGTTCGTGTTAACTGCAATATTCAAACGTTATGAACATCTGGTTTCAGACGGTAGGCCAGTTCATCTGAAGTGCAATATTCAGATGTTATGAACATCTGGTTTCAGAGTGTAGGCCAGTTAATCTGAACTGCAATATTCACTTGTTACGAACATGTGGTTTCAGAGTGTAAGCCAGTTCATCTGAAGTGCAATATTCAGATGTTATGAACATCTGGTTTCAGAGTGTAAGCCAGTTCATCTGAAGCGTAATATTCAAACGATATGAACATCTGGTTTCAGAATGTAGGCCAGTTCATCTGAAGTGCAATATTCAGATGTTATGAACATCTGGTTTCAGAGTGTAGGCCAGTTCATCTGAACTGCAATATTCACTTGTTATGAACATCTGGTTTCAGAGTGTAGGCCAGTTCATCTGAAGTGCAATATTCAAACGTTATGAACATCTGGTTTTAGAGTGTAGGCCTTTCATCTGAACTGCATGATTCATACGTTATGAACATTTGGTTTCAGAGGGTAGGCCAGTTCAAATGACCTTCAATATTCAAACGATATGAACAACTGGTTTCAGAGTGTAGGCCAGTTCATCTGAAGTGTAAAATTCAAAGGATATGAACATCTGGTTTCAGAGTGTAGGCCAGTTCATCTGACGTGTAATATTCAAACGTTATGAACATCTGGTTTCAGAGTGTAGGCCAGTTCATCTGAAGTGTAATATTCAAACGTTATGAACATTTGGTTTCAGAGTGTAGGCCAGTTCATCTGAAGTGTAATATTCAAACGTTATGAACATCTGGTTTCAGAGTGTAGGCCAGTTCATCTGAAGTGTAATATTCAAACGTTATGAACATCTGGTTTCAGAGTGTAGGCCAGTTCATCTGAAGTGTAATATTCAAACATTATTGACATCTGGTTTCAGAGTGTAGGCCAGTTCATATGAACTGTAATATTAAAACGTTATGACATCTGGTTTCAGAGTGCAGGCCAGTTCATCTGAAGTGTAATATTCACATGTTATGAACAGCTGGTTTCAGAGTGCAGGCCAGTTCATCTGAACTGCAATATTCAAACGTTATGAACATCTGGTGTCAGAGTGTAGGCCAGTTCATCTTAACTGCAATATTCAGATGTTATGGACATCTGGTTTCAGAGTATAGGCCAGTTCATCGGAACTGCAATATTCAGATGCTATGGACATCTGGTTTCAGAGTATAGGCCAGTTCATCTGAACTGTAATATTAAGATGTTATGAACATTTGGTTTCAGAGTGTAAGCCAGTTCATCTGAAGTGTAATATTCAAACGATATGAAAATCTGGTTTCAAAGTGTAGGCAGTTCGTGTTAACTGCAATATTCAAACGTTATGAACATCTGGTTTCAGACGGTAGGCCAGTTCATCTGAAGTGCAATATTCAGATGTTATGAACATCTGGTTTCAGAGTGTAGGCCAGTTCATCTGAACTGCAATATTCACTTGTTACGAACATGTGGTTTCAGAGTGTAAGCCAGTTCATCTGAAGTGCAATATTCAGATGTTATGAACATCTGGTTTCAGAGTGTAAGCCAGTTCATCTGAAGCGTAATATTCAAACGATATGAACATCTGGTTTCAGAATGTAGGCCAGTTCATCTGAAGTGCAATATTCAGATGTTATGAACATCTGGTTTCAGAGTGTAGGCCAGTTCATCTGAACTGCAATATTCACTTGTTATGAACATCTGGTTTCAGAGTGTAGGCCAGTTCATCTGAACTGCAATATTCACTTGTTATGAACATCTGGTTTCAGAGGGTAGGCCAGTTCATCCGAAGTGTAATATTCAAACGTTATGAACATCTGGTTTCAGAGTGTAGGCCAGTTCATCTGTAGTGTAATATTCAAACATTATTGACATCTGGTTTCAGAGTATAGGCCAGTTCATATGAACTGTAATATTCAAACGTTATGAACATCTGGTTTCAGAGTGTAAGCCAATTCATCTGAAGTGTAATATTCACATGTTATGAACAGCTGGTTTCAGAGTGCAGGCCAATTCATCTGAACTGCAATAATCAAATGTTATGAATATCTGGCATCAGAGTGTAGGCCAGTTCATCTTAACTGCAATATTCAGATGTTATGAACATCTGGTTTCAGAGTGTAGGGCCGTTCATCTGAACTGCAATATTCAGATGTTATGGACATCTGGTGTCAGAGTGTAGGCCAGTTCATCTGAAGTGCAATATTCAAACGTTATGAACATCTGGTTTTAGAGTGTAGGCCTTTCATCTGAACTGCATGATTCAGACGTTATGAACATTTGGTTTCAGAGGGGTAGGCCAGTTCAAATGACCTTCAATATTCAAACGATATGAACAACTGGTTTCAGAGTGTAGGCCAGTTCATCTGAAGTGTAATATTCAAAGGATATGAACACCTGGTTTCAGAGTGTAGGCCAGTTCATCTGACGTGTAATATTCAAACGTTATGAACATCTGGTTTCAGAGTGTAGGCCAGTTCATCTGAAGTGTAATATTCAAACGTTATGAACATTTGGTTTCAGAGTGTAGGCCAGTTCATCTGAAGTGTAATATTCAAACGTTATGAACATCTGGTTTCAGAGTGTAGGCCAGTTCATCTGAAGTGTAATATTCAAACGTTATGAACATCTGGTTTCAGAGTGTAGGCCAGTTCATCTGAAGTGTAATATTCAAACATTATTGACATCTGGTTTCAGAGTGTAGGCCAGTTCATATGAACTGTAATATTAAAACGTTATTGACATCTGGTTTCAGAGTGCAGGCCAGTTCATTTGAAGTGTAATATTCACATGTTATGAACAGCTGGTTTCAGAGTGCAGGCCAGTTCATCTGAAGTGTAATATTCACATGTTATGAACAGCTGGTTTCAGAGTGCAGGCCAGTTCATCTGAACTGCAATATTCAAACGTTATGAACATCTGGCTTCAGAGTGTAGGCCAGTTCATCTTAACTGCAATATTCAGATGTTATGGACATCTGGTTTCAGAGTATAGGCCAGTTCATCAGAACTGCAATATTCAGATGCTATGGACATCTGGTTTCAGAGTATAGGCCAGTTCATCTGAACTGTAATATTAAGATGTTATGAACATTTGGTTTCAGAGTGTAAGCCAGTTCATCTGAAGTGTAATATTCAAACGATATGAAAATCTGCTTTCAAAGTGTAGGCAGTTCGTGTTAACTGCAATATTCAAACGTTATGAACATCTGGTTTCAGACGGTAGGCCAGTTCATCTGAAGTGCAATATTCAGATGTTATGAACATCTGGTTTCAGAGTGTAGGCCAGTTCATCTGAACTGCAATATTCACTTGTTACGAACATGTGGTTTCAAAGTGTAAGCCAGTTCATCTGAAGTGCAATATTCAGATGTTATGAACATCTGGTTTCAGAGTGTAGGCCAGTTCATCTGAACGGAAATATTCACTTATTATGAACATCTGGTTTCAGAGGGTAGGCCAGTTCATCTGAAGTGTAATATTCAAACGTTATGAACATCTGGTTTCAGAGTGTATGCCAGTTCATCTGAAGTGTAATATTCAAACATTATTGACATCTGGTTTCAGAGTGTAGGCCAGTTCATATGAACTGTAATATTCAAACGTTATGAACATCTGGTTTCAGAGTGTAAGCCAATTCATCTGAAGTGTAATATTCACATGTTATGAACAGCTGGTTTCAGAGTGCAGGCCAATTCATCTGAACTACAATAATCAAACGTTATGAATATCTGGCATCAGAGTGTAGGCCAGTTCATCTTAACTGCAATATTCAGATGTTATGAACATCTGGTTTCAGAGTGTAGGGCCGTTCATCTGAACTGCAATATTCAGATGTTATGGACATCTGGTGTCAGAGTGTAGGCCAGTTCATCTGAAGTGCAATATTCAAACGTTATGAACATCTGGTTTTAGAGTGTAGGCCTTTCATCTGAACTGCATGATTCAGACGTTATGAACATTTGGTTTCAGAGGGTAGGCCAGTTCAAATGACCTTCAATATTCAAAGGATATGAACACCTGGTTTCAGAGTGTAGGCCAGTTCATCTGACGTGTAATATTCAAACGTTATGAACATCTGGTTTCAGAGTGTAGGCCAGTTCATCTGAAGTGTAATATTCAAACGTTATGAACATTTGGTTTCAGAGTGTAGGCCAGTTCATCTGAAGTGTAATATTCAAACGTTATGAACATCTGGTTTCAGAGTGTAGGCCAGTTCATCTGAAGTGTAATATTCAAACGTTATGAACATCTGGTTTCAGAGTGTAGGCCAGTTCATCTGAAGTGTAATATTCAAACATTATTGACATCTGGTTTCAGAGTGTAGGCCAGTTCATATGAACTGTAATATTAAAACGTTATGACATCTGGTTTCAGAGTGCAGGCCAGTTCATCTGAATTGTAATATTCACATGTTACGAACAGCTGGTTTCAGAGTGCAGGCCAGTTCATCTGAAGTGTAATATTCACATGTTATGAACAGCTGGTTTCAGAGTGCAGGCCAGTTCATCTGAACTGCAATATTCAAACGATATGAACATCTGGCTTCAGAGTGTAGGCCAGTTCATCTTAACTGCAATATTCAGATGTTATGGACATCTGGTTTCAGAGTATAGGCCAGTTCATCGGAACTGCAATATTCAGATGCTATGGACATCTGGTTTCAGAGTATAGGCCAGTTCATCTGAACTGTAATATTAAGATGTTATGGACATTTGGTTTCAGAGTGTAAGCCAGTTCATCTGAAGTGTAATATTCAAACGATATGAAAATCTGGTTTCAAAGTGTAGGCAGTTCGTGTTAACTGCAATATTCAAACGTTATGAACATCTGGTTTCAGACGGTAGGCCAGTTCATCTGAAGTGCAATATTCAGATGTTATGAACATCTGGTTTCAGAGTGTAGGCCAGTTCATCTGAACTGCAATATTCACTTGTTACGAACATGTGGTTTCAGAGTGTAAGCCAGTTTATCTGAAGTGCAATATTCAGATGTTATGAACATCTGGTTTCAGAGTGTAAGCCAGTTCATCTGAAGCGTAATATTCAAACGATATGAACATCTGGTTTCAGAATGTAGGCCAGTTCATCTGAAGTGCAATATTCAGATGATATGAACATCTGGTTTCAGAGTGTAGGCCAGTTCATCTGAACTGCAATATTCACTTGTTATGAACATCTGGTTTCAGAGTGTAGGCCAGTTCATCTGAACTGCAATATTCACTTGTTATGAACATCTGGTTTCAGAGGGTAGGCCAGTTCATCCGAAGTGTAATATTCAAACGTTATGAACATCTGGTTTCAGAGTGTAGGCCAGTTCATCTGCAGTGTAATATTCAAACATTATTGACATCTGGGTTCAGAGTATAGGCCAGTTCATCTGAAGTGTAATATTCAAAGGATATGAACATCTGGTTTCAGAGTGTAGGCCAGTTCATCTGACGTGTAATATTCAAACGTTATGAACATCTGGTTTCAGAGTGTAGGCCAGTTCATCTGAAGTGTAATATTCAAACGTTATGAACATTTGGTTTCAGAGTGTAGGCCAGTTCATCTGAAGTGTAATATTCAAACGTTATGAACATCTGGTTTCAGAGTGTAGGCCAGTTCATCTGAAGTGTAATATTCAAACGTTATGAACATCTGGTTTCAGAGTGTAGGCCAGTTCATCTGAAGTGTAATATTCAAACATTATTGACATCTGGTTTCAGAGTGTAGGCCAGTTCATATGAACTGTAATATTAAAACGTTATTGACATCTGGTTTCAGAGTGCAGGCCAGTTCATCTGAAGTGTAATATTCACATGTTATGAACAGCTGGTTTCAGAGTGCAGGCCAGTTCATCTGAACTGCAATATTCAAACGTTATGAACATCTGGCTTCAGAGTGTAGGCCAGTTCATCTTAACTGCAATATTCAGATGTTATGGACATCTGGTTTCAGAGTATAGGCCAGTTCATCGGAACTGCAATATTCAGATGCTATGGACATCTGGTTTCAGAGTATAGGCCAGTTCATCTGAACTGTAATATTACGATGTTATGAACATTTGGTTACAGAGTGTAAGCCAGTTCATCTGAAGTGTAATATTCAAACGATATGAAAATCTGGTTTCTAAGTGTAGGCAGTTCGTGTTAACTGCAATATTCAAACGTTATGAACATCTGGTTTCAGACGGTAGGCCAGTTCATCTGAAGTGCAATATTCAGATGTTATGAACATCTGGTTTCAGAGTGTAGGCCAGTTCATCTGAACTGCAATATTCACTTGTTACGAACATGTGGTTTCAGAGTGTAAGCCAGTTCATCTGAAGTGCAATATTCAGATGTTATGAACATCTGGTTTCAGAGTGTAGGCCAGTTCATCTGAACGGCAATATTCACTTGTTATGAACATCTGGTTTCAGAGGGTAGGCCAGTTCATCTGAAGTGTAATATTCAAACGTTATGAACATCTGGTTTCAGAGTGTATGCCAGTTCATCTGAAGTGTAATATTCAAACATTATTGACATCTGGTTTCAGAGTGTAGGCCAGTTCATATGAACTGTAATATTCAAACGTTATGAACATCTGGTTTCAGAGTGTAAGCCAATTCATCTGAAGTGTAATATTCACATGTTATGAACAGCTGGTTTCAGAGTGCAGGCCAATTCATCTGAACTGCAATAATCAAACGTTATGAATATCTGGCATCAGAGTGTAGGCCAGTTCATCTTAACTGCAATATTCAGATGTTATGAACATCTGGTTTCAGAGTGTAGGGCCGTTCATCTGAACTGTAATATTAAGATGTTATGAACATTTGGTTTCAGAGTGTAAGCCAGTTCATCTGAAGTGTAATATTCAAACGTTATGAACATCTGGTTTCAAAGTGTAGGCAGTTCGTGTTAACTGCAATATTCAAACGTTATGAACATCTGGTTTCAGACGGTAGGCCAGTTCATCTGAAGTGCAATATTCAGATGTTATGAACATCTGGTTTCAGAGTGTAGGCCAGTTCATCTGAATTGCAATATTCACTTGTTACAAACATGTGGTTTCAGAGTGTAAGCCAGTTCATCTGAAGTGCAATATTCAGATGTTATGAACATCTGGTTTCAGAGTGTAAGCCAGTTCATCTGAAGCGTAATATTCAAACGATATGAACATCTGGTTTCAGAATGTAGGCCAGTTCATCTGAAGTGCAAAATACAGATGTTATGAACATCTGGTTTCAGAGTGTAGGCCAGTTCATCTGAACTGCAATATTCACTTGTTATGAACATCTGGTTTCAGAGTGTAGGCCAGTTCATCTGCAGTGTAATATTCAAACATTATTGACATCTGGTTTCAGAGTATAGGCCAGTTCATATGAACTGTAATATTCAAACGTTATGAACATCTGGTTTCAGCGTGTAAGCCAATTCATCTGAAGTGTAATATTCACATGTTATGAACAGCTGGTTTCAGAGTGCAGGCCAATTCATCTGAACTGCAATAATCAAACGTTATGAACATCTGGCATCAGAGTGTAGGCCAGTTCATCATAACTGCAATATTCAGATGTTATGAACATCTGGTTTCAGAGTGTAGGGCTGTTCATCTGAACTGCAATATTCAGATGTTATGGACATCTGGTGTCAGAGTGTAGGCCAGTTCATCTGAAGTGCAATATTCAAACGTTATGAACATCTGGTTTTAGAGTGTAGGCCTTTCATCTGAACTGCATGATTCAGACGTTATGAACATTTGGTTTCAGAGGGTAGGCCAGTTCAAATGACCTTCAATATTCAAACGATATGAACAACTGGTTTCAGAGTGTAGGCCAGTTCATCTGAAGTGTAAAATTCAAAGGATATGAACATCTGGTTTCAGAGTGTAGGCCAGTTCATCTGACGTGTAATATTCAAACGTTATGAACATCTGGTTTCAGAGTGTAGGCCAGTTCATCTGAAGTGTAATATTCAAACGTTATGAACATTTGGTTTCAGAGTGTAGGCCAGTTCATCTGAAGTGTAATATTCAAACGTTATGAACATCTGGTTTCAGAGTGTAGGCCAGTTCATCTGAAGTGTAATATTCAAACGTTATGAACATCTGGTTTCAGAGTGTAGGCCAGTTCATCTGAAGTGTAATATTCAAACATTATTGACATCTGGTTTCAGAGTGTAGGCCAGTTCATATGAACTGTAATGTTAAAACGTTATGACATCTGGTTTCAGAGTGCAGGCCAGTTCATCTGAAGTGTAATATTCACATGTTACGAACAGCTGGTTTCAGAGTGCAGGCCAGTTCATCTGAAGTGTAATATTCACATGTTATGAACAGCTGGTTTCAGAGTGCAGGCCAGTTCATCTGAACTGCAATATTCAAACGTTATGAACATCTGGCTTCAGAGTGCAGGCCAGTTCATCTGAACTGCAATATTCAAACGTTATGAACATCTGGCTTCAGAGTGTAGGCCAGTTCATCTTAACTGCAATATTCAGATGTTATGGACATCTGGTTTCAGAGTATAGGCCAGTTCATCGGAACTGCAATATTCAGATGCTATGGACATCTGGTTTCAGAGTATAGGCCAGTTCATCTGAACTGTAATATTAAGATGTTATGAACATTTGGTTTCAGAGTGTAAGCCAGTTCATCTGAAGTGTAATATTCAAATGATATGAAAATCTGGTTTCAAAGTGTAGGCAGTTCGTGTTAACTGCAATATTCAAACGTTATGAACATCTGGTTTCAGACGGTAGGCCAGTTCATCTGAAGTGCAATATTCAGATGTTATGAACATCTGGTTTCAGAGTGTAGGCCAGTTCATCTGAACTGCAATATTCACTTGTTACGAACATGTGGTTTCAGAGTGTAAGCCAGTTCATCTGAAGTGCAATATTCAGATGTTATGAACATCTGGTTTCAGAGTGTAAGCCAGTTCATCTGAAGCGTAATATTCAAACGATATGAACATCTGGTTTCAGAATGTAGGCCAGTTCATCTGAAGTGCAATATTCAGATGTTATGAACATCTGGTTTCAGAGTGTAGGCCAGTTCATCTGAACTGCAATATTCACTTGTTATGAACATCTGGTTTCAGAGTGTAGGCCAGTTCATCTGCAGTGTAATATTCAAACATTATTGACATCTGGTTTCAGAGTATAGGCCAGTTCATATGAACTGTAATATTCAAACGTTATGAACATCTGGTTTCAGAGTGTAAGCCAATTCATCTGAAGTGTAATATTCACATGTTATGAACAGCTGGTTTCAGAGTGCAGGCCAATTCATCTGAACTGCAATAATCAAACGTTATGAACATCTGGCATCAGAGTGTAGGCCAGTTCATCATAACTGCAATATTCAGGTGTTATGAACATCTGGTTTCAGAGTGTAGGGCCGTTCATCTGAACTGCAATATTCAGATGTTATGGACATCTGGTGTCAGAGTGTAGGCCAGTTCATCTGAACTGTAATATTAAGATGTTATGAACATTTGGTTTCAGAGTGTAAGCCAGTTCATCTGAAGTGTAATATTCAAACGATATGAAAATCTGGTTTCAAAGTGTAGGCAGTTCGTGTTAACTGCAATATTCAAACGTTATGAACATCTGGTTTCAGACGGTAGGCCAGTTCATCTGAAGTGCAATATTCAGATGTTATGAACATCTGGTTTCAGAGTGTAAGCCAGTTCATCTGAAGCGTAATATTCAAACGATATGGACATCTGGTTTCAGAATGTAGGCCAGTTCATCTGAAGTGCAATATTCAGATGTTATGAACATCTGGTTTCAGAGTGTAGGCCAGTTCATCTGAACTGCAATATTCACTTGTTATGAACATCTGGTTTCAGAGTGTAGGCCAGTTCATCTGAACTGCAATATTCACTTGTTATGAACATCTGGTTTCAGAGGGTAGGCCAGTTCATCCGAAGTGTAATATTCAAACGTTATGAACATCTGGTTTCAGAGTGTAGGCCAGTTCATCTGCAGTGTAATATTCAAACATTATTGACATCTGGTTTCAGAGTATAGGCCAGTTCATATGAACTGTAATATTCAAACGTTATGAACATCTGGTTTCAGAGTGTAGGCCAGTTCATCTTAACTGCAATATTCAGATGTTATGAACATCTGGTTTCAGAGTGTAGGGCCGTTCATCTGAACTGCAATATTCAGATGTTATGGACATCTGGTGTCAGAGTGTAGGCCAGTTCATCTGAAGTGCAATATTCAAACGTTATGAACATCTGGTTTTAGAGTGTAGGCCTTTCATCTGAACTGCATGATTCATACGTTATGAACATTTGGTTTCAGAGGGTAGGCCAGTTCAAATGACCTTCAATATTCAAACGATATGAACAACTGGTTTCAGAGTGTAGGCCAGTTCATCTGAAGTGTAAAATTCAAAGGATATGAACATCTGGTTTCAGAGTGTAGGCCAGTTCATCTGACGTGTAATATTCAAACGTTATGAACATCTGGTTTCAGAGTGTAGGCCAGTTCATCTGAAGTGTAATATTCAAATGTTATGAACATTTGGTTTCAGAGTGTAGGCCAGTTCATCTGAAGTGTAATATTCAAACGTTATGAACATCTGGTTTCAGAGTGTAGGCCAGTTCATCTGAAGTGTAATATTCAAACGTTATGAACATCTGGTTTCAGAGTGTAGGCCAGTTCATCTGAAGTGTAATTTTCAAACATTATTGACATCTGGTTTCAGAGTGTAGGCCAGTTCATATGAACTGTAATATTAAAACGTTATGACATCTGGTTTCAGAGTGCAGGCCAGTTCATCTGAAGTGTAATATTCACATGTTATGAACAGCTGGTTTCAGAGTGCAGGCCAGTTCATCTGAACTGCAATATTCAAACGTTATGAACATCTGGTGTCAGAGTGTAGGCCAGTTCATCTTAACTGCAATATTCAGATGTTATGGACATCTGGTTTCAGAGTATAGGCCAGTTCATCGGAACTGCAATATTCAGATGCTATGGACATCTGGTTTCAGAGTATAGGCCAGTTCATCTGAACTGTAATATTAAGATGTTATGAACATTTGGTTTCAGAGTGTAAGCCAGTTCATCTGAAGTGTAATATTCAAACGATATGAAAATCTGGTTTCAAAGTGTAGGCAGTTCGTGTTAACTGCAATATTCAAACGTTATGAACATCTGGTTTCAGACGGTAGGCCAGTTCATCTGAAGTGCAATATTCAGATGTTATGAACACCTGGTTTCAGAGTGTAGGCCAGTTCATCTGAACTGCAATATTCACTTGTTACGAACATGTGGTTTCAGAGTGTAAGCCAGTTCATCTGAAGTGCAATATTCAGATGTTATGAACATCTGGTTTCAGAGTGTAAGCCAGTTCATCTGAAGCGTAATATTCAAACGATATGAACATCTGGTTTCAGAATGTAGGCCAGTTCATCTGAAGTGCAATATTCAGATGTTATGAACATCTGGTTTCAGAGTGTAGGCCAGTTCATCTGAACTGCAATATTCACTTGTTATGAACATCTGGTTTCAGAGTGTAGGCCAGTTCATCTGAAGTGCAATATTCAAACGTTATGAACATCTGGTTTTAGAGTGTAGGCCTTTCATCTGAACTGCATGATTCATACGTTATGAACATTTGGTTTCAGAGGGTAGGCCAGTTCAAATGACCTTCAATATTCAAACGATATGAACAACTGGTTTCAGAGTGTAGGCCAGTTCATCTGAAGTGTAAAATTCAAAGGATATGAACATCTGGTTTCAGAGTGTAGGCCAGTTCATCTGACGTGTAATATTCAAACGTTATGAACATCTGGTTTCAGAGTGTAGGCCAGTTCATCTGAAGTGTAATATTCAAATGTTATGAACATTTGGTTTCAGAGTGTAGGCCAGTTCATCTGAAGTGTAATATTCAAACGTTATGAACATCTGGTTTCAGAGTGTAGGCCAGTTCATCTGAAGTGTAATATTCAAACGTTATGAACATCTGGTTTCAGAGTGTAGGCCAGTTCATCTGAAGTGTAATATTCAAACATTATTGACATCTGGTTTCAGAGTGTAGGCCAGTTCATATGAACTGTAATATTAAAACGTTATGACATCTGGTTTCAGAGTGCAGGCCAGTTCATCTGAAGTGCAATATTCAAACGTTATGAACATCTGGTTTTAGAGTGTAGGCCTTTCATCTGAACTGCATGATTCATACGTTATGAACATTTGGTTTCAGAGGGTAGGCCAGTTCAAATGACCTTCAATATTCAAACGATATGAACAACTGGTTTCAGAGTGTAGGCCAGTTCATCTGAAGTGTAAAATTCAAAGGATATGAACATCTGGTTTCAGAGTGTAGGCCAGTTCATCTGACGTGTAATATTCAAACGTTATGAACATCTGGTTTCAGAGTGTAGGCCAGTTCATCTGAAGTGTAATATTCAAATGTTATGAACATTTGGTTTCAGAGTGTAGGCCAGTTCATCTGAAGTGTAATATTCAAACGTTATGAACATCTGGTTTCAGAGTGTAGGCCAGTTCGTCTGAAGTGTAATATTCAAACGTTATGAACATCTGGTTTCAGAGTGTAGGCCAGTTCATCTGAAGTGTAATATTCAAACATTATTGACATCTGGTTTCAGAGTGTAGGCCAGTTCATATGAACTGTAATATTAAAACGTTATGACATCTGGTTTCAGAGTGCAGGCCAGTTCATCTGAAGTGTAATATTCACATGTTATGAACAGCTGGTTTCAGAGTGCAGGCCAGTTCATCTGAACTGCAATATTCAAACGTTATGAACATCTGGTGTCAGAGTGTAGGCCAGTTCATCTCAACTGCAATATTCAGATGTTATGGACATCTGGTTTCAGAGTATAGGCCAGTTCATCGGAACTGCAATATTCAGATGCTATGGACATCTGGTTTCAGAGTATAGGCCAGTTCATCTGAACTGTAATATTAAGATGTTATGAACATTTGGTTTCAGAGTGTAAGCCAGTTCATCTGAAGTGTAATATTCAAACGATATGAAAATCTGGTTTCAAAGTGTAGGCAGTTCGTGTTAACTGCAATATTCAAACGTTATGAACATCTGGTTTCAGACGGTAGGCCAGTTCATCTGAAGTGCAATATTCAGATGTTATGAACATCTGGTTTCAGAGTGTAGGCCAGTTCATCTGAACTGCAATATTCACTTGTTACGAACATGTGGTTTCAGAGTGTAAGCCAGTTCATCTGAAGTGCAATATTCAGATGTTATGAACATCTGGTTTCAGAGTGTAAGCCAGTTCATCTGAAGCGTAATATTCAAACGATATGAACATCTGGTTTCAGAATGTAGGCCAGTTCATCTGAAGTGCAATATTCAGATGTTATGAACATCTGGTTTCAGAGTGTAGGCCAGTTCATCTGAACTGCAATATTCACTTGTTATGAACATCTGGTTTCAGAGTGTAGGCCAGTTCATCTGAACTGCAATATTCACTTGTTATGAACATCTGGTTTCAGAGGGTAGGCCAGTTCATCCGAAGTGTAATATTCAAACGTTATGAACATCTGGTTTCAGAGTGTAGGCCAGTTCATCTGTAGTGTAATATTCAAACATTATTGACATCTGGTTTCAGAGTATAGGCCAGTTCATATGAACTGTAATATTCAAACGTTATGACATCTGGTTTCAGAGTGCAGGCCAGTTCATCTGAAGTGTAATATTCACATGTTATGAACAGCTGGTTTCAGAGTGCAGGCCAGTTCATCTGAACTGCAATATTCAAACGTTATGAACATCTGGTGTCAGAGTGTAGGCCAGTTCATCTTAACTGCAATATTCAGATGTTATGGACATCTGGTTTCAGAGTATAGGCCAGTTCATCGGAACTGCAATATTCAGATGCTATGGACATCTGGTTTCAGAGTATAGGCCAGTTCATCTGAACTGTAATATTAAGATGTTATGAACATTTGGTTTCAGAGTGTAAGCCAGTTCATCTGAAGTGTAATATTCAAACGATATGAAAATCTGGTTTCAAAGTGTAGGCAGTTCGTGTTAACTGCAATATTCAAACGTTATGAACATCTGGTTTCAGACGGTAGGCCAGTTCATCTGAAGTGCAATATTCAGATGTTATGAACACCTGGTTTCAGAGTGTAGGCCAGTTCATCTGAACTGCAATATTCACTTGTTACGAACATGTGGTTTCAGAGTGTAAGCCAGTTCATCTGAAGTGCAATATTCAGATGTTATGAACATCTGGTTTCAGAGTGTAAGCCAGTTCATCTGAAGCGTAATATTCAAACGATATGAACATCTGGTTTCAGAATGTAGGCCAGTTCATCTGAAGTGCAATATTCAAACGTTATGAACATCTGGTTTTAGAGTGTAGGGCCGTTCATCTGAACTGCAATATTCAGATGTTATGGACATCTGGTGTCAGAGTGTAGGCCAGTTCATCTGAAGTGCAATATTCAAACGTTATGAACATCTGGTTTTAGAGTGTAGGCCTTTCATCTGAACTGCATGATTCAGACGTTATGAACATTTGGTTTCAGAGGGGTAGGCCAGTTCAAATGACCTTCAATATTCAAACGATATGAACAACTGGTTTCAGAGTGTAGGCCAGTTCATCTGACGTGTAATATTCAAACGTTATGAACATCTGGTTTCAGAGTGTAGGCCAGTTCATCTGAAGTGTAATATTCAAACGTTATGAACATTTGGTTTCAGAGTGTAGGCCAGTTCATCTGAAGTGTAATATTCAAACGTTATGAACATCTGGTTTCAGAGTGTAGGCCAGTTCATCTGAAGTGTAATATTCAAACGTTATGAACATCTGGTTTCAGAGTGTAGGCCAGTTCATCTGAAGTGTAATATTCAAACATTATTGACATCTGGTTTCAGAGTGTAGGCCAGTTCATCGGAACTGCAATATTCAGATGCTATGGACATCTGGTTTCAGAGTATAGGCCAGTTCATCTGAACTGTAATATTAAGATGTTATGAACATTTGGTTTCAGAGTGTAAGCCAGTTCATCTGAAGTGTAATATTCAAACGATATGAAAATCTGGTTTCAAAGTGTAGGCAGTTCGTGTTAACTGCAATATTCAAACGTTATGAACATCTGGTTTCAGAGTGTAGGCCAGTTCATCTTAACTGCAATATTCAGATGTTATGGACATCTGGTTTCAGAGTATAGGCCAGTTCATCGGAACTGCAATATTCAGATGCTATGGACATCTGGTTTCAGAGTATAGGCCAGTTCATCTGAACTGTAATATTAAGATGTTATGAACATTTGGTTTCAGAGTGTAAGCCAGTTCATCTGAAGTGTAATATTCAAACGATATGAAAATCTGGTTTCAAAGTGTAGGCAGTTCGTGTTAACTGCAATATTCAAACGTTATGAACATCTGGTTTCAGACGGTAGGCCAGTTCATCTGAAGTGCAATATTCAGATGTTATGAACATCTGGTTTCAGAGTGTAGGCCAGTTCATCTGAACTGCAATATTCACTTGTTACGAACATGTGGTTTCAGAGTGTAAGCCAGTTCATCTGAAGTGCAATATTCAGATGTTATGAACATCTGGTTTCAGAGTGTAAGCCAGTTCATCTGAAGCGTAATATTCAAACGATATGAACATCTGGTTTCAGAATGTAGGCCAGTTCATCTGAAGTGCAATATTCAGATGTTATGAACATCTGGTTTCAGAGTGTAGGCCAGTTCATCTGAACTGCAATATTCACTTGTTATGAACATCTGGTTTCAGAGTGTAGGCCAGTTCATCTGAACTGCAATATTCACTTGTTATGAACATCTGGTTTCAGAGGGTAGGCCAGTTCATCCGAAGTGTAATATTCAAACGTTATGAACATCTGGTTTCAGAGAGTAGGCCAGTTCATCTGTAGTGTAATATTCAAACATTATTGACATCTGGTTTCAGAGTATAGGCCAGTTCATATGAACTGTAATATTCAAACGTTATGAACATCTGGTTTCAGAGTGTAAGCCAATTCATCTGAAGTGTAATATTCACATGTTATGAACAGCTGGTTTCAGAGTGCAGGCCAATTCATCTGAACTGCAATAATCAAATGTTATGAATATCTGGCATCAGAGTGTAGGCCAGTTCATCTTAACTGCAATATTCAGATGTTATGAACATCTGGTTTCAGAGTGTAGGGCCGTTCATCTGAACTGCAATATTCAGATGTTATGGACATCTGGTGTCAGAGTGTAGGCCAGTTCATCTGAAGTGCAATATTCAAACGTTATGAACATCTGGTTTTAGAGTGTAGGCCTTTCATCTGAACTGCATGATTCAGACGTTATGAACATTTGGTTTCAGAGGGGTAGGCCAGTTCAAATGACCTTCAATATTCAAACGATATGAACAACTGGTTTCAGAGTGTAGGCCAGTTCATCTGAAGTGTAATATTCAAAGGATATGAACACCTGGTTTCAGAGTGTAGGCCAGTTCATCTGACGTGTAATATTCAAACGTTATGAACATCTGGTTTCAGAGTGTAGGCCAGTTCATCTGAAGTGTAATATTCAAACGTTATGAACATTTGGTTTCAGAGTGTAGGCCAGTTCATCTGAAGTGTAATATTCAAACGTTATGAACATCTGGTTTCAGAGTGTAGGCCAGTTCATCTGAAGTGTAATATTCAAACGTTATGAACATCTGGTTTCAGAGTGTAGGCCAGTTCATCTGAAGTGTAATATTCAAACATTATTGACATCTGGTTTCAGAGTGTAGGCCAGTTCATATGAACTGTAATATTAAAACGTTATTGACATCTGGTTTCAGAGTGCAGGCCAGTTCATCTTAACTGCAATATTCAGATGTTATGGACATCTGGTTTCAGAGTGTAGGCCAGTTCATCAGAACTGCAATATTCAGATGCTATGGACATCTGGTTTCAGAGTATAGGCCAGTTCATCTGAACTGTAATATTAAGATGTTATGAACATTTGGTTTCAGAGTGTAAGCCAGTTCATCTGAAGTGTAATATTCAAACGATATGAAAATCTGCTTTCAAAGTGTAGGCAGTTCGTGTTAACTGCAATATTCAAACGTTATGAACATCTGGTTTCAGACGGTAGGCCAGTTCATCTGAAGTGCAATATTCAGATGTTATGAACATCTGGTTTCAGAGTGTAGGCCAGTTCATCTGAACTGCAATATTCACTTGTTACGAACATGTGGTTTCAGAGTGTAAGCCAGTTCATCTGAAGTGCAATATTCAGATGTTATGAACATCTGGTTTCAGAGTGTAGGCCAGTTCATCTGAACGGAAATATTCACTTATTATGAACATCTGGTTTCAGAGGGTAGGCCAGTTCATCTGAAGTGTAATATTCAAACGTTATGAACATCTGGTTTCAGAGTGTATGCCAGTTCATCTGAAGTGTAATATTCAAACATTATTGACATCTGGTTTCAGAGTGTAGGCCAGTTCATATGAACTGTAATATTCAAACGTTATGAACATCTGGTTTCAGAGTGTAAGCCAATTCATCTGAAGTGTAATATTCACATGTTATGAACAGCTGGTTTCAGAGTGCAGGCCAATTCATCTGAACTACAATAATCAAACGTTATGAATATCTGGCATCAGAGTGTAGGCCAGTTCATCTTAACTGCAATATTCAGATGTTATGAACATCTGGTTTCAGAGTGTAGGGCCGTTCATCTGAACTGCAATATTCAGATGTTATGGACATCTGGTGTCAGAGTGTAGGCCAGTTCATCTGAAGTGCAATATTCAAACGTTATGAACATCTGGTTTTAGAGTGTAGGCCTTTCATCTGAACTGCATGATTCAGACGTTATGAACATTTGGTTTCAGAGGGTAGGCCAGTTCAAATGACCTTCAATATTCAAACGATATGAACAACTGGTTTCAGAGTGTAGGCCAGTTCATCTGAAGTGTAATATTCAAAGGATATGAACACCTGGTTTCAGAGTGTAGGCCAGTTCATCTGACGTGTAATATTCAGATGCTATGGACATCTGGTTTCAGAGTATAGGCCAGTTCATCTGAACTGTAATATTAAGATGTTATGGACATTTGGTTTCAGAGTGTAAGCCAGTTCATCTGAAGTGTAATATTCAAACGATATGAAAATCTGGTTTCAAAGTGTAGGCAGTTCGTGTTAACTGCAATATTCAAACGTTATGAACATCTGGTTTCAGACGGTAGGCCAGTTCATCTGAAGTGCAATATTCAGATGTTATGAACATCTGGTTTCAGAGTGTAAGCCAGTTCATCTGAAGCGTAATATTCAAACGATGTGAACATCTGGTTTCAGAATGTAGGCCAGTTCATCTGAAGTGCAATATTCAGATGATATGAACATCTGGTTTCAGAGTGTAGGCCAGTTCATCTGAACTGCAATATTCACTTGTTATGAACATCTGGTTTCAGAGTGTAGGCCAGTTCATCTGAACTGCAATATTCACTTGTTATGAACATCTGGTTTCAGAGTGTAGGCCAGTTCATCTGAACTGCAATATTCACTTGTTATGAACATCTGGTTTCAGAGGGTAGGCCAGTTCATCCGAAGTGTAATATTCAAACGTTATGAACATCTGGTTTCAGAGTGTAGGCCAGTTCATCTGCAGTGTAATATTCAAACATTATTGACATCTGGGTTCAGAGTATAGGCCAGTTCATCTGAAGTGTAATATTCAAAGGATATGAACATCTGGTTTCAGAGTGTAGGCCAGTTCATCTGACGTGTAATATTCAAACGTTATGAACATCTGGTTTCAGAGTGTAGGCCAGTTCATCTGAAGTGTAATATTCAAACGTTATGAACATTTGGTTTCAGAGTGTAGGCCAGTTCATCTGAAGTGTAATATTCAAACGTTATGAACATCTGGTTTCAGAGTGTAGGCCAGTTCATCTGAAGTGTAATATTCAAACGTTATGAACATCTGGTTTCAGAGTGTAGGCCAGTTCATCTGAAGTGTAATATTCAAACATTATTGACATCTGGTTTCAGAGTGTAGGCCAGTTCATATGAACTGTAATATTAAAACGTTATTGACATCTGGTTTCAGAGTGCAGGCCAGTTCATCTGAAGTGTAATATTCACATGTTATGAACAGCTGGTTTCAGAGTGCAGGCCAGTTCATCTGAACTGCAATATTCAAACGTTATGAACATCTGGCTTCAGAGTGTAGGCCAGTTCATCTTAACTGCAATATTCAGATGTTATGGACATCTGGTTTCAGAGTATAGGCCAGTTCATCGGAACTGCAATATTCAGATGCTATGGACATCTGGTTTCAGAGTATAGGCCAGTTCATCTGAACTGTAATATTAAGATGTTATGAACATTTGGTTACAGAGTGTAAGCCAGTTCATCTGAAGTGTAATATTCAAACGATATGAAAATCTGGTTTCTAAGTGTAGGCAGTTCGTGTTAACTGCAATATTCAAACGTTATGAACATCTGGTTTCAGACGGTAGGCCAGTTCATCTGAAGTGCAATATTCAGATGTTATGAACATCTGGTTTCAGAGTGTAGGCCAGTTCATCTGAACTGCAATATTCACTTGTTATGAACATCTGGTTTCAGAGGGTAGGCCAGTTCATCTGAAGTGTAATATTCAAACGTTATGAACATCTGGTTTCAGAGTGTATGCCAGTTCATCTGAAGTGTAATATTCAAACATTATTGACATCTGGTTTCAGAGTGTAGGCCAGTTCATATGAACTGTAATATTCAAACGTTATGAACATCTGGTTTCAGAGTGTAAGCCAATTCATCTGAAGTGTAATATTCACATGTTATGAACAGCTGGTTTCAGAGTGCAGGCCAATTCATCTGAACTGCAATAATCAAACGTTATGAATATCTGGCATCAGAGTGTAGGCCAGTTCATCTTAACTGCAATATTCAGATGTTATGAACATCTGGTTTCAGAGTGTAGGGCCGTTCATCTGAACTGCAATATTCAGATGTTATGGACATCTGGTGTCAGAGTGTAGGCCAGTTCATCTGAAGTGCAATATTCAAACGTTATGAACATCTGGTTTTAGAGTGTAGGCCTTTCATCTGAACTGCATGATTCAGACGTTATGAACATTTGGTTTCAGAGGGTAGGCCAGTTCAAATGACCTTCAATATTCAAACGATATGAACAACTGGTTTCAGAGTGTAGGCCAGTTCATCTCAAGTGTAATATTCAAAGGATATGAACACCTGGTTTCAGAGTGTAGGCCAGTTCATCTGACGTGTAATATTCAAACGTTATGAACATCTGGTTTCAGAGTGTGGGCCAGTTCATCTGAAGTGTAATATTCAAACGTTATGAACATTTGGTTTCAGAGTGTAGGCCAGTTCATCTGAAGTGTAATATTCAAACGTTATGAACATCTGGTTTCAGAGTGTAGGCCAGTTCATCTGAAGTGTAATATTCAAACGTTATGAACATCTGGCTTCAGAGTGTAGGCCAGTTCATCTGAAGTGTAATATTCAAACATTATTGACATCTGGTTTCAGAGTGTAGGCCAGTTCATATGAACTGTAATATTAAAACGTTATGACATCTGGTTTCAGAGTGCAGGCCAGTTCATCTGAATTGTAATATTCACATGTTACGAACAGCTGGTTTCAGAGTGCAGGCCAGTTCATCTGAAGTGTAATATTCACATGTTATGAACAGCTGGTTTCAGAGTGCAGGCCAGTTCATCTGAACTGCAATATTCAAACGTTATGAACATCTGGTTTCAGAGTATAGGCCAGTTCATCCGAACTGCAATATTCAGATGCTATGGACATCTGGTTTCAGAGTATAGGCCAGTTCATCTGAACTGTAATATTAAGATGTTATGAACATTTGGTTTCAGAGTGTAAGCCAGTTCATCTGAAGTGTAATATTCAAACGATATGAAAATCTGGTTTCAAAGTGTAGGCAGTTCGTGTTAACTGCAATATTCAAACGTTATGAACATCTGGTTTCAGACGGTAGGCCAGTTCATCTGAAGTGCAATATTCAGATGTTATGAACATCTGGTTTCAGAGTGTAGGCCAGTTCATCTGAACTGCAATATTCACTTGTTACGAACAGGTGGTTTCAGAGTGTAAGCCAGTTCATCTGAAGTGCAATATTCAGATGTTATGAACATCTGGTTTCAGAGTGTAAGCCAGTTCATCTGAAGCGTAATATTCAAACGATATGAACATCTGGTTTCAGAATGTAGGCCAGTTCATCTGAAGTGCAATATTCAGATGATATGAACATCTGGTTTCAGAGTGTAGGCCAGTTCATCTGAACTGCAATATTCACTTGTTATGAACATCTGGTTTCAGAGTGTAGGCCAGTTCATCTGAACTGCAATATTCGCTTGTTATGAACATCTGGTTTCAGAGGGTAGGCCAGTTCATCCGAAGTGTAATATTCAAACGTTATGAACATCTGGTTTCAGAGTGTAGGCCAGTTCATCTGCAGTGTAATATTCAAACATTATTGACATCTGGGTTCAGAGTATAGGCCAGTTCATATGAACTGTAATATTCAAACGTTATGAACATCTGGTTTCAGAGTGTAAGCCAATTCATCTGAAGTGTAATATTCACATGTTATGAACAGCTGGTTTCAGAGTGCAGGCCAATTCATCTGAAGTGTAATATTCAAAGGATATGAACATCTGGTTTCAGAGTGTAGGCCAGTTCATCTGACGTGTAATATTCAAACGTTATGAACATCTGGTTTTAGAGTGTAGGCCTTTCATCTGAACTGCATGATTCAGACGTTATGAACATTTGGTTTCAGAGGGTAGGCCAGTTCATATGACCTTCAATATTCAAACGATATGAACAACTGGTTTCAGAGTGTAGGCCAGTTCATCTGAAGTGTAATATTCAAAGGATATGAACATCTGGTTTCAGAGTGTAGGGCCGTTCATCTGAACTGCAATATTCAGATGTTATGGACATCTGGTGTCAGAGTGTAGGCCAGTTCATCTGAAGTGCAATATTCAAACGTTATGAACATCTGGTTTTAGAGTGTAGGCCTTTCATCTGAACTGCATGATTCAGACGTTATGAACATTTGGTTTCAGAGGGTAGGCCAGTTCATATGACCTTCAATATTCAAACGATATGAACAACTGGTTTCAGAGTGTAGGCCAGTTCATCTGAAGTGTAATATTCAAAGGATATGAACATCTGGTTTCAGAGTGTAGGCCAGTTCATCTGACGTGTAATATTCAAACGTTATGAACATCTGGTTTCAGAGTGTAGGCCAGTTCATCTGAAGTGTAATATTCAAACGTTATGAACATTTGGTTTCAGAGTGTAGGCCAGTTCATCTGAACTGCAATATTCAAACGTTATGAACATCTGGTTTCAGACGGTAGGCCAGTTCATCTGAAGTGCAATATTCAGATGTTATGAACATCTGGTTTCAGAGTGTAGGCCAGTTCATCTGAACTGCAATATTCACTTGTTATGAACATCTGGTTTCAGAGTGTAGGCCAGTTCATCTGAAGTGCAATATTCAGATGTTATGAACATCTGGTTTCAGAGTGTAGGCCAGTTCATCTGAACTGCAATATTCACTTGTTATGAACATCTGGTTTCAGAGGGTAGGCCAGTTCATCTGAAGTGTAATATTCAAACGTTATGAACATCTGGTTTCAGAGTGTATGCCAGTTCATCTGAAGTGTAATATTCAAACATTATTGACATCTGGTTTCAGAGTGTAGGCCAGTTCATATGAACTGTAATATTCAAACGTTATGAACATCTGGTTTCAGAGTGTAAGCCAATTCATCTGAAGTGTAATATTCACATGTTATGAACAGCTGGTTTCAGAGTGCAGGCCAATTCATCTGAACTGCAATAATCAAACGTTATGAATATCTGGCATCAGAGTGTAGGCCAGTTCATCTTAACTGCAATATTCAGATGTTATGAACATCTGGTTTCAGAGGGTAGGGCCGTTCATCTGAACTGCAATATTCAGATGTTATGGACATCTGGTGTCAGAGTGTAGGCCAGTTCATCTGAAGTGCAATATTCAAACGTTATGAACATCTGGTTTTAGAGTGTAGGCCTTTCATCTGAACTGCATGATTCAGACGTTATGAACATTTGGTTTCAGAGGGTAGGCCAGTTCAAATGACCTTCAATATTCAAACGATATGAACAACTGGTTTCAGAGTGTAGGCCAGTTCATCTGAAGTGTAATATTCAAAGGATATGAACACCTGGTTTCAGAGTGTAGGCCAGTTCATCTGACGTGTAATATTCAAACGTTATGAACAGCTTGTTTCAGAGTGCAGGCCAGTTCATCTGAAGTGTAATATTCACATGTTATGAACAACTGGTTTCAGAGTGCAGGCCAGTTCATCTGAACTGCAATATTCAAACGTTATGAACATCTGGCTTCAGAGTGTAGGCCAGTTCATCTTAACTGCAATATTCAGATGTTATGGACATCTGGTTTCAGAGTATAGGCCAGTTCATCGGAACTGCAATATTCAGATGCTATGGACATCTGGTTTCAGAGTATAGGCCAGTTCATCTGAACTGTAATATTAAGATGTTATGAACATTTGGTTTCAGGGTGTAAGCCAGTTCATCTGAAGTGTAATATTCAAACGATATGAAAATCTGGTTTCTAAGTGTAGGCAGTTCGTGTTAACTGCAATATTCAAATGTTATGAACATCTGGTTTCAGACGGTAGGCCAGTTCATCTGAAGTGTAATATTCAAACGTTATGAACATCTGGTTTCAGAGTGTAGGCCAGTTCATCTGAAGTGTAATATTCAAACGTTATGAACATCTGGTTTCAGAGTGTAGGCCAGTTCATCTGAAGTGTAATATTCAAACATTATTGACATCTGGTTTCAGAGTGTAGGCCAGTTCATATGAACTGTAATATTCAAACGTTATTGACATCTGGTTTCAGAGTGCAGGCCAGTTCATTTGAAGTGTAATATTCACATGTTATGAACAGCTGGTTTCAGAGTGCAGGCCAGTTCATCTGAACTGCAATATTCAAACGTTATGAACATCTGGCTTCAGAGTGTAGGCCAGTTCATCTTAACTGCAATATTCAGATGTTATGGACATCTGGTTTCAGAGTATAGGCCAGTTCATCAGAACTGCAATATTCAGATGCTATGGACATCTGGTTTCAGAGTATAGGCCAGTTCATCTGAACTGTAATATTAAGATGTTATGAATATTTGGTTTCAGAGTGTAAGCCAGTTCATCTGAAGTGTAATATTCAAACGATATGAAAATCTGCTTTCAAAGTGTAGGCAGTTCGTGTTAACTGCAATATTCAAACGTTATGAACATCTGGTTTCAGACGGTAGGCCAGTTCATCTGAAGTGCAATATTCAGATGTTATGAACATCTGGTTTCAGAGTGTAGGCCAGTTCATCTGAACTGCAATATTCACTTGTTACGAACATGTGGTTTCAGAGTGTAAGCCAGTTCATCTGAAGTGCAATATTCAGATGTTATGAACATCTGGTTTCAGAGTGTAGGCCAGTTCATCTGAACGGAAATATTCACTTATTATGAACATCTGGTTTCAGAGGGTAGGCCAGTTCATCTGAAGTGTAATATTCAAACGTTATGAACATCTGGTTTCAGAGTGTATGCCAGTTCATCTGAAGTGTAATATTCAAACATTATTGACATCTGGTTTCAGAGTGTAGGCCAGTTCATATGAACTGTAATATTCAAACGTTATGAACATCTGGTTTCAGAGTGTAGGCCAGTTCATCAGAAGTGTAATATTCAAACGTTATGAACATCTGGTTTCAGAGTGTAGGCCAGTTCATCTGAAGTGTAATATTCAAACGTTATGAACATCTGGTTTCAGAGTGTAGGCCAGTTCATCTGAAGTGTAATATTCAAACATTATTGACATCTGGTTTCAGAGTGTAGGCCAGTTCATATGAACTGTAATATTAAAACGTTATGACATCTGGTTTCAGAGTGCAGGCCAGTTCATCTGAATTGTAATATTCACATGTTACGAACAGCTGGTTTCAGAGTGCAGGCCAGTTCATCTGAAGTGTAATATTCACATGTTATGAACAGCTGGTTTCAGAGTGCAGGCCAGTTCATCTGAACTGCAATATTCAAACGTTATGAACATCTGGCTTCAGAGTGTAGGCCAGTTCATCTTAACTGCAATATTCAGATGTTATGGACATCTGGTTTCAGAGTATAGGCCAGTTCATCGGAACTGCAATATTCAGATGCTATGGACATCTGGTTTCAGAGTATAGGCCAGTTCATCTGAACTGTAATATTAAGATGTTATGGACATTTGGTTTCAGAGTGTAAGCCAGTTCATCTGAAGTGTAATATTCAAACGATATGAAAATCTGGTTTCAAAGTGTAGGCAGTTCGTGTTAACTGCAATATTCAAACGTTATGAACATCTGGTTTCAGACGGTAGGCCAGTTCATCTGAAGTGCAATATTCAGATGTTATGAACATCTGGTTTCAGAGTGTAAGCCAGTTCATCTGAAGCGTAATATTCAAACGATGTGAACATCTGGTTTCAGAATGTAGGCCAGTTCATCTGAAGTGCAATATTCAGATGATATGAACATCTGGTTTCAGAGTGTAGGCCAGTTCATCTGAACTGCAATATTCACTTGTTATGAACATCTGGTTTCAGAGTGTAGGCCAGTTCATCTGAACTGCAACATTCACTTGTTATGAACATCTGGTTTCAGAGGGTAGGCCAGTTCATCCGAAGTGTAATATTCAAACGTTATGAACATCTGGTTTCAGAGTGTAGGCCAGTTCATCTGCAGTGTAATATTCAAACATTATTGACATCTGGGTTCAGAGTATAGGCCAGTTCATCTGAAGTGTAATATTCAAAGGATATGAACATCTGGTTTCAGAGTGTAGGCCAGTTCATCTGACGTGTAATATTCAAACGTTATGAACATCTGGTTTCAGAGTGTAGGCCAGTTCATCTGAAGTGTAATATTCAAACGTTATGAACATTTGGTTTCAGAGTGTAGGCCAGTTCATCTGAAGTGTAATATTCAAACGTTATGAACATCTGGTTTCAGAGTGTAGGCCAGTTCATCTGAAGTGTAATATTCAAACGTTATGAACATCTGGTTTCAGAGTGTAGGCCAGTTCATCCGAAGTGTAATATTCAAACATTATTGACATCTGGTTTCAGAGTGTAGGCCAGTTCATATGAACTGTAATATTAAAACGTTATTGACATCTGGTTTCAGAGTGCAGGCCAGTTCATCTGAAGTGTAATATTCACATGTTATGAACAGCTGGTTTCAGAGTGCAGGCCAGTTCATCTGAACTGCAATATTCAAACGTTATGAACATCTGGCTTCAGAGTGTAGGCCAGTTCATCTTAACTGCAATATTCAGATGTTATGGACATCTGGTTTCAGAGTATAGGCCAGTTCATCGGAACTGCAATATTCAGATGCTATGGACATCTGGTTTCAGAGTATAGGCCAGTTCATCTGAACTGTAATATTAAGATGTTATGAACATTTGGTTACAGAGTGTAAGCCAGTTCATCTGAAGTGTAATATTCAAACGATATGAAAATCTGGTTTCTAAGTGTAGGCAGTTCGTGTTAACTGCAATATTCAAACGTTATGAACATCTGGTTTCAGACGGTAGGCCAGTTCATCTGAAGTGCAATATTCAGATGTTATGAACATCTGGTTTCAGAGTGTAGGCCAGTTCATCTGAACTGCAATATTCACTTGTTATGAACATCTGGTTTCAGAGGGTAGGCCAGTTCATCTGAAGTGTAATATTCAAACGTTATGAACATCTGGTTTCAGAGTGTATGCCAGTTCATCTGAAGTGTAATATTCAAACATTATTGACATCTGGTTTCAGAGTGTAGGCCAGTTCATATGAACTGTAATATTCAAACGTTATGAACATCTGGTTTCAGAGTGTAAGCCAATTCATCTGAAGTGTAATATTCACATGTTATGAACAGCTGGTTTCAGAGTGCAGGCCAATTCATCTGAACTGCAATAATCAAACGTTATGAATATCTGGCATCAGAGTGTAGGCCAGTTCATCTTAACTGCAATATTCAGATGTTATGAACATCTGGTTTCAGAGTGTAGGGCCGTTCATCTGAACTGCAATATTCAGATGTTATGGACATCTGGTGTCAGAGTGTAGGCCAGTTCATCTGAAGTGCAATATTCAAACGTTATGAACATCTGGTTTTAGAGTGTAGGCCTTTCATCTGAACTGCATGATTCAGACGTTATGAACATTTGGTTTCAGAGGGTAGGCCAGTTCAAATGACCTTCAATATTCAAACGATATGAACAACTGGTTTCAGAGTGTAGGCCAGTTCATCTGAAGTGTAATATTCAAAGGATATGAACACCTGGTTTCAGAGTGTAGGCCAGTTCATCTGACGTGTAATATTCAAACGTTATGAACATCTGGTTTCAGATTGTAGGCCAGTTCATCTGAAGTGTAATATTCAAACGTTATGAACATTTGGTTTCAGAGTGTAGGCCAGTTCATCTGAAGTGTAATATTCAAACGTTATGAACATCTGGTTTCAGAGTGTAGGCCAGTTCATCTGAAGTGTAATATTCAAACGTTATGAACATCTGGTTTCAGAGTGTAGGCCAGTTCATCTGAAGTGTAATATTCAAACATTATTGACATCTGGTTTCAGAGTGTAGGCCAGTTCATATGAACTGTAATATTAAAACGTTATGACATCTGGTTTCAGAGTGCAGGCCAGTTCATCTGAATTGTAATATTCACATGTTACGAACAGCTGGTTTCAGAGTGCAGGCCAGTTCATCTGAAGTGTAATATTCACATGTTATGAACAGCTGGTTTCAGAGTGCAGGCCAGTTCATCTGAACTGCAATATTCAAACGTTATGAACATCTGGCTTCAGAGTGTAGGCCAGTTCATCTTAACTGCAATATTCAGATGTTATGGACATCTGGTTTCAGAGTATAGGCCAGTTCATCGGAACTGCAATATTCAGATGCTATGGACATCTGGTTTCAGAGTATAGGCCAGTTCATCTGAACTGTAATATTAAGATGTTATGGACATTTGGTTTCAGAGTGTAAGCCAGTTCATCTGAAGTGTAATATTCAAACGATATGAAAATCTGGTTTCAAAGTGTAGGCAGTTCGTGTTAACTGCAATATTCAAACGTTATGAACATCTGGTTTCAGACGGTAGGCCAGTTCATCTGAAGTGCAATATTCAGATGTTATGAACATCTGGTTTCAGAGTGTAAGCCAGTTCATCTGAAGCGTACTATTCAAACGATGTGAACATCTGGTTTCAGAATGTAGGCCAGTTCATCTGAAGTGCAATATTCAGATGATATGAACATCTGGTTTCAGAGTGTAGGCCAGTTCATCTGAACTGCAATATTCACTTGTTATGAACATCTGGTTTCAGAGTGTAGGCCAGTTCATCTGAACTGCAATATTCACTTGTTATGAACATCTGGTTTCAGAGGGTAGGCCAGTTCATCCGAAGTGTAATATTCAAACGTTATGAACATCTGGTTTCAGAGTGTAGGCCAGTTCATCTGCAGTGTAATATTCAAACATTATTGACATCTGGGTTCAGAGTATAGGCCAGTTCATCTGAAGTGTAATATTCAAAGGATATGAACATCTGGTTTCAGAGTGTAGGCCAGTTCATCTGACGTGTAATATTCAAACGTTATGAACATCTGGTTTCAGAGTGTAGGCCAGTTCATCTGAAGTGTAATATTCAAACGTTATGAACATTTGGTTTCAGAGTGTAGGCCAGTTCATCTGAAGTGTAATATTCAAACGTTATGAACATCTGGTTTCAGAGTGTAGGCCAGTTCATCTGAAGTGTAATATTCAAACGTTATGAACATCTGGTTTCAGAGTGTAGGCCAGTTCATCCGAAGTGTAATATTCAAACATTATTGACATCTGGTTTCAGAGTGTAGGCCAGTTCATATGAACTGTAATATTAAAACGTTATTGACATCTGGTTTCAGAGTGCAGGCCAGTTCATCTGAAGTGTAATATTCACATGTTATGAACAGCTGGTTTCAGAGTGCAGGCCAGTTCATCTGAACTGCAATATTCAAACGTTATGAACATCTGGCTTCAGAGTGTAGGCCAGTTCATCTTAACTGCAATATTCAGATGTTATGGACATCTGGTTTCAGAGTATAGGCCAGTTCATCGGAACTGCAATATTCAGATGCTATGGACATCTGGTTTCAGAGTATAGGCCAGTTCATCTGAACTGTAATATTAAGATGTTATGAACATTTGGTTACAGAGTGTAAGCCAGTTCATCTGAAGTGTAATATTCAAACGATATGAAAATCTGGTTTCTAAGTGTAGGCAGTTCGTGTTAACTGCAATATTCAAACGTTATGAACATCTGGTTTCAGACGGTAGGCCAGTTCATCTGAAGTGCAATATTCAGATGTTATGAACATCTGGTTTCAGAGTGTAGGCCAGTTCATCTGAACTGCAATATTCACTTGTTATGAACATCTGGTTTCAGAGGGTAGGCCAGTTCATCTGAAGTGTAATATTCAAACGTTATGAACATCTGGTTTCAGAGTGTATGCCAGTTCATCTGAAGTGTAATATTCAAACATTATTGACATCTGGTTTCAGAGTGTAGGCCAGTTCATATGAACTGTAATATTCAAACGTTATGAACATCTGGTTTCAGAGTGTAAGCCAATTCATCTGAAGTGTAATATTCACATGTTATGAACAGCTGGTTTCAGAGTGCAGGCCAATTCATCTGAACTGCAATAATCAAACGTTATGAATATCTGGCATCAGAGTGTAGGCCAGTTCATCTTAACTGCAATATTCAGATGTTATGAACATCTGGTTTCAGAGTGTAGGGCCGTTCATCTGAACTGCAATATTCAGATGTTATGGACATCTGGTGTCAGAGTGTAGGCCAGTTCATCTGAAGTGCAATATTCAAACGTTATGAACATCTGGTTTTAGAGTGTAGGCCTTTCATCTGAACTGCATGATTCAGACGTTATGAACATTTGGTTTCAGAGGGTAGGCCAGTTCAAATGACCTTCAATATTCAAACGATATGAACAACTGGTTTCAGAGTGTAGGCCAGTTCATCTCAAGTGTAATATTCAAAGGATATGAACACCTGGTTTCAGAGTGTAGGCCAGTTCATCTGACGTGTAATATTCAAACGTTATGAACATCTGGTTTCAGAGTGTGGGCCAGTTCATCTGAAGTGTAATATTCAAACGTTATGAACATTTGGTTTCAGAGTGTAGGCCAGTTCATCTGAAGTGTAATATTCAAACGTTATGAACATCTGGTTTCAGAGTGTAGGCCAGTTCATCTGAAGTGTAATATTCAAACGTTATGAACATCTGGTTTCAGAGTGTAGGCCAGTTCATCTGAAGTGTAATATTCAAACATTATTGACATCTGGTTTCAGAGTGTAGGCCAGTTCATATGAACTGTAATATTAAAACGTTATGACATCTGGTTTCAGAGTGCAGGCCAGTTCATCTGAATTGTAATATTCACATGTTACGAACAGCTGGTTTCAGAGTGCAGGCCAGTTCATCTGAAGTGTAATATTCACATGTTATGAACAGCTGGTTTCAGAGTGCAGGCCAGTTCATCTGAACTGCAATATTCAAACGTTATGAACATCTGGCTTCAGAGTGTAGGCCAGTTCATCTTAACTGCAATATTCAGATGTTATGGACATCTGGTTTCAGAGTATAGGCCAGTTCATCCGAACTGCAATATTCAGATGCTATGGACATCTGGTTTCAGAGTATAGGCCAGTTCATCTGAACTGTAATATTAAGATGTTATGAACATTTGGTTTCAGAGTGTAAGCCAGTTCATCTGAAGTGTAATATTCAAACGATATGAAAATCTGGTTTCAAAGTGTAGGCAGTTCGTGTTAACTGCAATATTCAAACGTTATGAACATCTGGTTTCAGACGGTAGGCCAGTTCATCTGAAGTGCAATATTCAGATGTTATGAACATCTGGTTTCAGAGTGTAGGCCAGTTCATCTGAACTGCAATATTCACTTGTTACGAACAGGTGGTTTCAGAGTGTAAGCCAGTTCATCTGAAGTGCAATATTCAGATGTTATGAACATCTGGTTTCAGAGTGTAAGCCAGTTCATCTGAAGCGTAATATTCAAACGATATGAACATCTGGTTTCAGAATGTAGGCCAGTTCATCTGAAGTGCAATATTCAGATGATATGAACATCTGGTTTCAGAGTGTAGGCCAGTTCATCTGAACTGCAATATTCACTTGTTATGAACATCTGGTTTCAGAGTGTAGGCCAGTTCATCTGAACTGCAATATTCGCTTGTTATGAACATCTGGTTTCAGAGGGTAGGCCAGTTCATCCGAAGTGTAATATTCAAACGTTATGAACATCTGGTTTCAGAGTGTAGGCCAGTTCATCTGCAGTGTAATATTCAAACATTATTGACATCTGGGTTCAGAGTATAGGCCAGTTCATATGAACTGTAATATTCAAACGTTATGAACATCTGGTTTCAGAGTGTAAGCCAATTCATCTGAAGTGTAATATTCACATGTTATGAACAGCTGGTTTCAGAGTGCAGGCCAATTCATCTGAAGTGTAATATTCAAAGGATATGAACATCTGGTTTCAGAGTGTAGGCCAGTTCATCTGACGTGTAATATTCAAACGTTATGAACATCTGGTTTTAGAGTGTAGGCCTTTCATCTGAACTGCATGATTCAGACGTTATGAACATTTGGTTTCAGAGGGTAGGCCAGTTCATATGACCTTCAATATTCAAACGATATGAACAACTGGTTTCAGAGTGTAGGCCAGTTCATCTGAAGTGTAATATTCAAAGGATATGAACATCTGGTTTCAGAGTGTAGGGCCGTTCATCTGAACTGCAATATTCAGATGTTATGGACATCTGGTGTCAGAGTGTAGGCCAGTTCATCTGAAGTGCAATATTCAAACGTTATGAACATCTGGTTTTAGAGTGTAGGCCTTTCATCTGAACTGCATGATTCAGACGTTATGAACATTTGGTTTCAGAGGGTAGGCCAGTTCATATGACCTTCAATATTCAAACGATATGAACAACTGGTTTCAGAGTGTAGGCCAGTTCATCTGAAGTGTAATATTCAAAGGATATGAACATCTGGTTTCAGAGTGTAGGCCAGTTCATCTGACGTGTAATATTCAAACGTTATGAACATCTGGTTTCAGAGTGTAGGCCAGTTCATCTGAAGTGTAATATTCAAACGTTATGAACATTTGGTTTCAGAGTGTAGGCCAGTTCATCTGAACTGCAATATTCAAACGTTATGAACATCTGGTTTCAGACGGTAGGCCAGTTCATCTGAAGTGCAATATTCAGATGTTATGAACATCTTGTTTCAGAGTGTAGGCCAGTTCATCTGAACTGCAATATTCACTTGTTATGAACATCTGGTTTCAGAGTGTAGGCCAGTTCATCTGAAGTGCAATATTCAGATGTTATGAACATCTGGTTTCAGAGTGTAGGCCAGTTCATCTGAACTGCAATATTCACTTGTTATGAACATCTGGTTTCAGAGGGTAGGCCAGTTCATCTGAAGTGTAATATTCAAACGTTATGAACATCTGGTTTCAGAGTGTATGCCAGTTCATCTGAAGTGTAATATTCAAACATTATTGACATCTGGTTTCAGAGTGTAGGCCAGTTCATATGAACTGTAATATTCAAACGTTATGAACATCTGGTTTCAGAGTGTAAGCCAATTCATCTGAAGTGTAATATTCACATGTTATGAACAGCTGGTTTCAGAGTGCAGGCCAATTCATCTGAACTGCAATAATCAAACGTTATGAATATCTGGCATCAGAGTGTAGGCCAGTTCATCTTAACTGCAATATTCAGATGTTATGAACATCTGGTTTCAGAGGGTAGGGCCGTTCATCTGAACTGCAATATTCAGATGTTATGGACATCTGGTGTCAGAGTGTAGGCCAGTTCATCTGAAGTGCAATATTCAAACGTTATGAACATCTGGTTTTAGAGTGTAGGCCTTTCATCTGAACTGCATGATTCAGACGTTATGAACATTTGGTTTCAGAGGGTAGGCCAGTTCAAATGACCTTCAATATTCAAACGATATGAACAACTGGTTTCAGAGTGTAGGCCAGTTCATCTGAAGTGTAATATTCAAAGGATATGAACACCTGGTTTCAGAGTGTAGGCCAGTTCATCTGACGTGTAATATTCAAACGTTATGAACAGCTTGTTTCAGAGTGCAGGCCAGTTCATCTGAAGTGTAATATTCACATGTTATGAACAACTGGTTTCAGAGTGCAGGCCAGTTCATCTGAACTGCAATATTCAAACGTTATGAACATCTGGCTTCAGAGTGTAGGCCAGTTCATCTTAACTGCAATATTCAGATGTTATGGACATCTGGTTTCAGAGTATAGGCCAGTTCATCGGAACTGCAATATTCAGATGCTATGGACATCTGGTTTCAGAGTATAGGCCAGTTCATCTGAACTGTAATATTAAGATGTTATGAACATTTGGTTTCAGGGTGTAAGCCAGTTCATCTGAAGTGTAATATTCAAACGATATGAAAATCTGGTTTCTAAGTGTAGGCAGTTCGTGTTAACTGCAATATTCAAATGTTATGAACATCTGGTTTCAGACGGTAGGCCAGTTCATCTGAAGTGTAATATTCAAACGTTATGAACATCTGGTTTCAGAGTGTAGGCCAGTTCATCTGAAGTGTAATATTCAAACGTTATGAACATCTGGTTTCAGAGTGTAGGCCAGTTCATATGAACTGTAATATTAAAACGTTATTGACATCTGGTTTCAGAGTGCAGGCCAGTTCATTTGAAGTGTAATATTCACATGTTATGAACAGCTGGTTTCAGAGTGCAGGCCAGTTCATCTGAAGTGTAATATTCACATGTTATGAACAGCTGGTTTCAGAGTGCAGGCCAGTTCATCTGAACTGCAATATTCAAACGTTATGAACATCTGGCTTCAGAGTGTAGGCCAGTTCATCTTAACTGCAATATTCAGATGTTATGGACATCTGGTTTCAGAGTATAGGCCAGTTCATCGGAACTGCAATATTCAGATGCTATGGACATCTGGTTTCAGAGTATAGGCCAGTTCATCTGAACTGTAATATTAAGATGTTATGAACATTTGGTTTCAGAGTGTAAGCCAGTTCATCTGAAGTGTAATATTCAAACGATATGAAAATCTGGTTTCAAAGTGTAGGCAGTTCGTGTTAACTGCAATATTCAAACGTTATGAACATCTGGTTTCAGACGGTAGGCCAGTTCATCTGAAGTGCAATATTCAGATGTTATGAACATCTGGTTTCAGAGTGTAGGCCAGTTCATCTGAACTGCAATATTCACTTGTTACGAACATGTGGTTTCAGAGTGTAAGCCAGTTCATCTGAAGTGCAATATTCAGATGTAATGAACATCTGGTTTCAGAGTGTAAGCCAGTTCATCTGAAGCGTAATATTCAAACAATTTGAACATCTGGTTTCAGAATGTAGGCCAGTTCATCTGAAGTGCAATATTCAGATGTTATGAACATCTGGTTTCAGAGTGTAGGCCAGTTCATCTGAACTGCAATATTCACTTGTTATGAACATCTGGTTTCAGAGTGTAGGCCAGTTCATCTGAACTGCAATATTCACTTGTTATGAACATCTGGTTTCAGAGGGTAGGCCAGTTCATCCGAAGTGTAATATTCAAACGTTATGAACATCTGGTTTCAGAGTGTAGGCCAGTTCATCTGCAGTGTAATATTCAAACATTATTGACATCTGGTTTCAGAGTATAGGCCAGTTCATATGAACTGTAATATTCAAACGTTATTAACATCTGGTTTCAGAGTGTAAGCCAATTCATCTGAAGTGTAATATTCACATGTTATGAACAGCTGGTTTCAGAGTGCAGGCCAATTCATCTGAACTGCAATAATCAAACGTTATGAACATCTGGCATCAGAGTGTAGGCCAGTTCATCTTAACTGCAATATTCAGATGTTATGGACATCTGGTGTCAGAGTGTAGGCCAGTTCATCTGAAGTGCAATGTTCAGATGTTATGGACATCTGGTGTCAGAGTGTAGGCCAGTTCATCTGAAGTGCAATATTCAAACGTTATGAACATCTGGTTTTAGAGTGTAGGCCTTTCATCTGAACTGCATGATTCAGACGTTATGAACATTTGGTTTCAGAGGGTAGGCCAGTTCATATGACCTTCAATATTCAAACGATATGAACAACTGGTTTCAGAGTGTAGGCCAGTTCATCTGAAGTGTAATATTCAAAGGATATGAACATCTGGTTTCAGAGTGTAGGCCAGTTCATCTGACGTGTAATATTCAAACGTTATGAACATCTGGTTTCAGAGTGTAGGCCAGTTCATCTGAAGTGTAATATTCAAACGTTATGAACATTTGGTTTCAGAGTGTAGGCCAGTTCATCAGAAGTGTAATATTCAAGCGTTATGAACATCTGGTTTCAGAGTGTAGGCCAGTTCATCTGAAGTGTAATATTCAAACGTTATGAACATCTGGTTTCAGAGTGTAGGCCAGTTTATCTGAAGTGTAAAATTCAAACATTATTGACATCTGGTTTCACAGTGTAGGCCAGTTCATATGAACTGTAATATTAAAACGTTATTGACATCTGGTTTCAGAGTGCAGAACAGTTCATCTGAAGTGTAATATTCACATGTTATGAACAGCTGGTTTCAGAGTGCAGGCCAGTTCATCTGAAGTGTAATATTCACATGTTATGAACAGCTGGTTTCAGAGTGCAGGCCAGTGCATCTGAACTGCAATATTCAAACGTTATGAACATCTGGCTTCAGAGTGTAGGCCAGTTCATCTTAACTGCAATATTCAGATGTTATGGACATCTGGTTTCAGAGTATAGGCCAGTTCATCGGAACTGCAATATTCAGATGCTATGGACATCTGGTTTCAGAGTATAGGCCAGTTCATCTGAACTGTAATATTAAGATGTTATGAACATTTGGTTTCAGAGTGTAAGCCAGTTCATCTGAAGTGTAATATTCAAACGATATGAAAATCTGGTTTCTAAGTGTAGGCAGTTCGTGTTAACTGCAATATTCAAACGTTATGAACATCTGGTTTCAGACGGTAGGCCAGTTCATCTGAAGTGCAATATTCAGATGTTATGAACATCTGGTTTCAGAGTGTAGGCCAGTTCATCTGAACTGCAATATTCACTTGTTATGAACATCTGGTTTCAGAGTGTAGGCCAGTTCATCTGAAGTGCAATATTCAGATGTTATGAACATCTGGTTTCAGAGTGTAGGCCAGTTCATCTGAACTGCAATATTCACTTGTTATGAACATCTGGTTTCAGAGGGTAGGCCAGTTCATCTGAAGTGTAATATTCAAACGTTATGAACATCTGGTTTCAGAGTGTATGCCAGTTCATCTGAAGTGTAATATTCAAACATTATTGACATCTGGTTTCAGAGTGTAGGCCAGTTCATATGAACTGTAGTATTCAAACGTTATGAACATCTGGTTTCAGAGTGTAAGCCAATTCATCTGAAGTGTAATATTCACATGTTATGAACAGCTGGTTTCAGAGTGCAGGCCAATTCATCTGAACTGCAATAATCAAACGTTATGAATATCTGGCATCAGAGTGTAGGCCAGTTCATCTTAACTGCAATATTCAGATGTTATGAACATCTGGTTTCAGAGGGTAGGGCCGTTCATCTGAACTGCAATATTCAGATGTTATGGACATCTGGTGTCAGAGTGTAGGCCAGTTCATCTGAAGTGCAATATTCAAACGTTATGAACATCTGGTTTTAGAGTGTAGGCCTTTCATCTGAACTGCATGATTCAGACGTTATGAACATTTGGTTTCAGAGGGTAGGCCAGTTCAAATGACCTTCAATATTCAAACGATATGAACAACTGGTTTCAGAGTGTAGGCCAGTTCATCTGAAGTGTAATATTCAAAGGATATGAACACCTGGTTTCAGAGTGTAGGCCAGTTCATCTGACGTGTAATATTCAAACGTTATGAACAGCTTGTTTCAGAGTGCAGGCCAGTTCATCTGAAGTGTAATATTCACATGTTATGAACAACTGGTTTCAGAGTGCAGGCCAGTTCATCTGAACTGCAATATTCAAACGTTATGAACATCTGGCTTCAGGGTGTAGGCCAGTTCATCTTAACTGCAATATTCAGATGTTATGGACATCTGGTTTCAGAGTATAGGCCAGTTCATCGGAACTGCAATATTCAGATGCTATGGACATCTGGTTTCAGAGTATAGGCCAGTTCATCTGAACTGTAATATTAAGATGTTATGAACATCTGGTTTCAGAGTGTAAGCCAGTTCATCTGAAGTGTAATATTCAAACGATATGAAAATCTGGTTTCTAAGTGTAGGCAGTTCGTGTTAACTGCAATATTCAAACGTTATGAACATCTGGTTTCAGACGGTAGGCCAGTTCATCTGAAGTGCAATATTCAGATGTTATGAACATCTGGTTTCAGAGTGTAGGCCAGTTCATCTGAACTGCAATATTCACTTGTTATGAACATCTGGTTTCAGAGTGTAGGCCAGTTCATCTGAAGTGCAATATTCAGATGTTATGAACATCTGGTTTCAGAGTGTAGGCCAGTTCATCTGAACTGCAATATTCACTTGTTATGAACATCTGGTTTCAGAGGGTAGGCCAGTTCATCTGAAGTGTAATATTCAAACGTTATGAACATCTGGTTTCAGAGTGTATGCCAGTTCATCTGAAGTGTAATATTCAAACATTATTGACATCTGGTTTCAGAGTGTAGGCCAGTTCATATGAACTGTAGTATTCAAACGTTATGAACATCTGGTTTCAGAGTGTAAGCCAATTCATCTGAAGTGTAATATTCACATGTTATGAACAGCTGGTTTCAGAGTGCAGGCCAATTCATCTGAACTGCAATAATCAAACGTTATGAATATCTGGCATCAGAGTGTAGGCCAGTTCATCTTAACTGCAATATTCAGATGTTATGAACATCTGGTTTCAGAGGGTAGGGCCGTTCATCTGAACTGCAATATTCAGATGTTATGGACATCTGGTGTCAGAGTGTAGGCCAGTTCATCTGAAGTGCAATATTCAAACGTTATGAACATCTGGTTTTAGAGTGTAGGCCTTTCATCTGAACTGCATGATTCAGACGTTATGAACATTTGGTTTCAGAGGGTAGGCCAGTTCAAATGACCTTCAATATTCAAACGATATGAACAACTGGTTTCAGAGTGTAGGCCAGTTCATCTGAAGTGTAATATTCAAAGGATATGAACACCTGGTTTCAGAGTGTAGGCCAGTTCATCTGACGTGTAATATTCAAACGTTATGAACAGCTTGTTTCAGAGTGCAGGCCAGTTCATCTGAAGTGTAATATTCACATGTTATGAACAACTGGTTTCAGAGTGCAGGCCAGTTCATCTGAACTGCAATATTCAAACGTTATGAACATCTGGCTTCAGGGTGTAGGCCAGTTCATCTTAACTGCAATATTCAGATGTTATGGACATCTGGTTTCAGAGTATAGGCCAGTTCATCGGAACTGCAATATTCAGATGCTATGGACATCTGGTTTCAGAGTATAGGCCAGTTCATCTGAACTGTAATATTAAGATGTTATGAACATCTGGTTTCAGAGTGTAAGCCAGTTCATCTGAAGTGTAATATTCAAACGATATGAAAATCTGGTTTCTAAGTGTAGGCAGTTCGTGTTAACTGCAATATTCAAACGTTATGAACATCTGGTTTCAGACGGTAGGCCAGTTCATCTGAAGTGTAATATTCAAACGTTATGAACATCTGGTTTCAGAGTGTAGGCCAGTTCATCTGAAGTGTAATATTCAAACGTTATGAACATCTGGTTTCAGAGTGTAGGCCAGTTCATATGAACTGTAATATTAAAACGTTATTGAAATCTGGTTTCAGAGTGCAGGCCAGTTCATTTGAAGTGTAATATTCACATGTTATGAACAGCTGGTTTCAGAGTGCAGGCCAGTTCATCTGAAGTGTAATATTCACATGTTATGAACAGCTGGTTTCAGAGTGCAGGCCAGTTCATCTGAACTGCAATATTCAAACGTTATGAACATCTGGCTTCAGAGTGTAGGCCAGTTCATCTTAACTGCAATATTAAGATGTTATGGACATCTGGTTTCAGAGTATAGGCCAGTTCATCGGAACTGCAATATTCAGATGCTATGGACATCTGGTTTCAGAGTATAGGCCAGTTCATCTGAACTGTAATATTAAGATGTTATGAACATTTGGTTTCAGAGTGTAAGCCAGTTCATCTGAAGTGTAATATTCAAACGATATGAAAATCTGGTTTCAAAGTGTAGGCCAGTTCATCTGAAGTGCAATATTCAAACGTTATGAACATCTGGTTTTAGAGTATAGGCCTTTCATCTGAACTGCATGATTCAGACGTTATGAACATTTGGTTTCAGAGGGTAGGCCAGTTCATATGACCTTCAATATTCAAACGATATGAACAACTGGTTTCAGAGTGTAGGCCAGTTCATCTGCAGTGTAATATTCAAACATTATTGACATCTGGGTTCAGAGTATAGGCCAGTTCATCTGAAGTGTAATATTCAAAGGATATGAACATCTGGTTTCAGAGTGTAGGCCAGTTCATCGGAACTGCAATATTCAGATGCTATGGACATCTGGTTTCAGAGTATAGGCCAGTTCATCTGAACTGTAATATTAAGATGTTATGAACATTTGGTTTCAGAGTGTAAGCAAGTTCATCTGAAGTGTAATATTCAAACGATATGAAAATCTGGTGTCAGAGTGTAGGCCAGTTCATCTGAAGTGCAATATTCAAACGTTATGAACATCTGGTTTTAGAGTATAGGCCTTTCATCTGAACTGCATGATTCAGACGTTATGAACATTTGGTTTCAGAGGGTAGGCCAGTTCATATGACCTTCAATATTCAAACGATATGAACAACTGGTTTCAGAGTGTAGGCCAGTTCATCTGAAGTGTAATATTCAAAGGATATGAACATCTGGTTTCAGAGTGTAGGCCAGTTCATCTGACGTGTAATATTCAAACGTTATGAACATCTGGTTTCAGAGTGTAGGCCAGTTCATATGAACTGTAATATTAAAACATTATTGACATCTGGTTTCAGAGTGTAGGCCAGTTCATATGAACTGTAATATTAAAACGTTATTGACATCTGGTTTCAGAGTGCAGTCCAGTTCATCTGAAGTGTAATATTCACATGTTATGAACAGCTGGTTTCAGAGTGCAGGCCAGTTCATCTGAAGTGTAATATTCACATGTTATGAACAGCTGGTTTCAGAGTGCAGGCCAGTTCATCTGAACTGCAATATTCAAACGTTATGAACATCTGGCTTCAGAGTGTAGGCAAGTTCATCTTAACTGCAATATTCAGATGTTATGGACATTTGGTTTCAGAGTATAGGCCAGTTCATCGGAACTGCAATATTCAGATGCTATGGACATCTGGTTTCAGAGTATAGGCCAGTTCATCTGAACTGTAATATTAAGATGTTATGAACATTTGGTTTCAGAGTGTAAGCCAGTTCATCTGAAGTGTAATATTCAAACGATATGAAAATCTGGTTTCTAAGTGTAGGCAGTTCGTGTTAACTGCAATATTCAAACGTTATGAACATCTGGTTTCAGACGGTAGGCCAGTTCATCTGAAGTGTAATATTCAAACGTTATGAACATCTGGTTTCAGAGTGTAGGCCAGTTCATCTGAAGTGTAATATTCAAACGTTATGAACATCTGGTTTCAGAGTGTAGGCCAGTTCATATGAACTGTAATATTAAAACGTTATTGACATCTGGTTTCAGAGTGCAGGCCAGTTCATTTGAAGTGTAATATTCACATGTTATGAACAGCTGGTTTCAGAGTGCAGGCCAGTTCATCTGAAGTGTAATATTCACATGTTATGAACAGCTGGTTTCAGAGTGCAGGCCAGTTCATCTGAACTGCAATATTCAAACGTTATGAACATCTGGCTTCAGAGTGTAGGCCAGTTCATCTTAACTGCAATATTCAGATGTTATGGACATCTGGTTTCAGAGTATAGGCCAGTTCATCGGAACTGCAATATTCAGATGCTATGGACATCTGGTTTCAGAGTATAGGCCAGTTCATCTGAACTGTAATATTAAGATGTTATGAACATTTGGTTTCAGAGTGTAAGCCAGTTCATCTGAAGTGTAATATTCAAACGATATGAAAATCTGGTTTCAAAGTGTAGGCAGTTCGTGTTAACTGCAATATTCAAACGTTATGAACATCTGGTTTCAGACGGTAGGCCAGTTCATCTGAAGTGCAATATTCAGATGTTATGAACATCTGGTTTCAGAGTGTAGGCCAGTTCATCTGAACTGCAATATTCACTTGTTACGAACATGTGGTTTCAGAGTGTAAGCCAGTTCATCTGAAGTGCAATATTCAGATGTAATGAACATCTGGTTTCAGAGTGTAAGCCAGTTCATCTGAAGCGTAATATTCAAACAATATGAACATCTGGTTTCAGAATGTAGGCCAGTTCATCTGAAGTGCAATATTCAGATGTTATGAACATCTGGTTTCAGAGTGTAGGCCAGTTCATCTGAACTGCAATATTCACTTGTTATGAACATCTGGTTTCAGAGTGTAGGCCAGTTCATCTGAACTGCAATATTCACTTGTTATGAACATCTGGTTTCAGAGGGTAGGCCAGTTCATCTGAAGTGTAATATTCAAACGTTATGAACATCTGGTTTCAGAGTGTATGCCAGTTCATCTGAAGTGTAATATTCAAACATTATTGACATCTGGTTTCAGAGTGTAGGCCAGTTCATATGAACTGTAATATTCAAACGTTATGAACATCTGGTTTCAGAGTGTAAGCCAATTCATCTGAAGTGTAATATTCACATGTTATGAACATCTGGTTTCAGAGTGCAGGCCAATTCATCTGAACTGCAATAATCAAACGTTATGAATATCTGGCATCAGAATGTAGGCCAGTTCATCTTAACTGCAATATTCAGATGTTATGAACATCTGGTTTCAGAGGGTAGGGCCGTTCATCTGAACTGCAATATTCAGATGTTATGGACATCTGGTGTCAGAGTGTAGGCCAGTTCATCTGAAGTGCAATATTCAAACGTTATGAACATCTGGTTTTAGAGTGTAGGCCTTTCATCTGAACTGCATGATTCAGACGTTATGAACATTTGGTTTCAGAGGGTAGGCCAGTTCAAATGACCTTCAATATTCAAACGATATGAACAACTGGTTTCAGAGTGTAGGCCAGTTCATCTGAAGTGTAATATTCAAAGGATATGAACACCTGGTTTCAGAGTGTAGGCCAGTTCATCTGACGTGTAATATTCAAACGTTATGAACAGCTTGTTTCAGAGTGCAGGCCAGTTCATCTGAAGTGTAATATTCACATGTTATGAACAACTGGTTTCAGAGTGCAGGCCAGTTCATCTGAACTGCAATATTCAAACGTTATGAACATCTGGCTTCAGAGTGTAGGCCAGTTCATCTTAACTGCAATATTCAGATGTTATGGACATCTGGTTTCAGAGTATAGGCCAGTTCATCGGAACTGCAATATTCAGATGCTATGGACATCTGGTTTCAGAGTATAGGCCAGTTCATCTGAACTGTAATATTAAGATGTTATGAACATTCGGTTTCAGAGTGTAAGCCAGTTCATCTGAAGTGTAATATTCAAACGATATGAAAATCTGGTTTCTAAGTGTAGGCAGTTCGTGTTAACTGCAATATTCAAACGTTATGAACATCTGGTTTCAGACGGTAGGCCAGTTCATCTGAAGTGTAATATTCAAACGTTATGAACATCTGGTTTCAGAGTGTAGGCCAGTTCATCTGAAGTGTAATATTCAAACGTTATGAACATCTGGTTTCAGAGTGTAGGCCAGTTCATATGAACTGTAATATTAAAACGTTATTGACATCTGGTTTCAGAGTGCAGGCCAGTTCATTTGAAGTGTAATATTCACATGTTATGAACAGCTGGTTTCAGAGTGCAGGCCAGTTCATCTGAAGTGTAATATTCACATGTTATGAACAGCTGGTTTCAGAGTGCAGGCCAGTTCATCTGAACTGCAATATTCAAACGTTATGAACATCTGGCTTCAGAGTGTAGGCCAGTTCATCTTAACTGCAATATTCAGATGTTATGGACATCTGGTTTCAGAGTATAGGCCAGTTCATCGGAACTGCAATATTCAGATGCTATGGACATCTGGTTTCAGAGTATAGGCCAGTTCATCTGAACTGTAATATTAAGATGTTATGAACATTTGGTTTCAGAGTGTAAGCCAGTTCATCTGAAGTGTAATATTCAAACGATATGAAAATCTGGTTTCAAAGTGTAGGCAGTTCGTGTTAACTGCAATATTCAAACGTTATGAACATCTGGTTTCAGACGGTAGGCCAGTTCATCTGAAGTGCAATATTCAGATGTTATGAACATCTGGTTTCAGAGTGTAGGCCAGTTCATCTGAACTGCAATATTCACTTGTTACGAACATGTGGTTTCAGAGTGTAAGCCAGTTCATCTGAAGTGCAATATTCAGATGTAATGAACATCTGGTTTCAGAGTGTAAGCCAGTTCATCTGAAGCGTAATATTCAAACAATATGAACATCTGGTTTCAGAATGTAGGCCAGTTCATCTGAAGTGCAATATTCAGATGTTATGAACATCTGGTTTCAGAGTGTAGGCCAGTTCATCTGAACTGCAATATTCACTTGTTATGAACATCTGGTTTCAGAGTGTAGGCCAGTTCATCTGAACTGCAATATTCACTTGTTATGAACATCTGGTTTCAGAGGGTAGGCCAGTTCATCCGAAGTGTAATATTCAAACGTTATGAACATCTGGTTTCAGAGTGTAGGCCAGTTCATCTGCAGTGTAATATTCAAACATTATTGACATCTGGTTTCAGAGTATAGGCCAGTTCATATGAACTGTAATATTCAAACGTTATTAACATCTGGTTTCAGAGTGTAAGCCAATTCATCTGAAGTGTAATATTCACATGTTATGAACAGCTGGTTTCAGAGTGCAGGCCAATTCATCTGAACTGCAATAATCAAACGTTATGAACATCTGGCATCAGAGTGTAGGCCAGTTCATCTTAACTGCAATATTCAGATGTTATGGACATCTGGTGTCAGAGTGTAGGCCAGTTCATCTGAAGTGCAATGTTCAGATGTTATGGACATCTGGTGTCAGAGTGTAGGCCAGTTCATCTGAAGTGCAATATTCAAACGTTATGAACATCTGGTTTTAGAGTGTAGGCCTTTCATCTGAACTGCATGATTCAGACGTTATGAACATTTGGTTTCAGAGGGTAGGCCAGTTCATATGACCTTCAATATTCAAACGATATGAACAACTGGTTTCAGAGTGTAGGCCAGTTCATGAAGTGTAATATTCAAAGGATATGAACATCTGGTTTCAGAGTGTAGGCCAGTTCATCTGACGTGTAATATTCAAACGTTATGAACATCTGGTTTCAGAGTGTAGGCCAGTTCATCTGAAGTGTAATATTCAAACGTTATGAACATTTGGTTTCAGAGTGTAGGCCAGTTCATCAGAAGTGTAATATTCAAACGTTATGAACATCTGGTTTCAGAGTGTAGGCCAGTTCATCTGAAGTGTAATATTCAAACGTTATGAACATCTGGTTTCAGAGTGTAGGCCAGTTCATCTGAAGTGTAATATTCAAACATTATTGACATCTGGTTTCAGAGTGTAGGCCAGTTCATATGAACTGTAATATTAAAACGTTATTGACATCTGGTTTCAGAGTGCAGTCCAGTTCATCTGAAGTGTAATATTCACATGTTATGAACAGCTGGTTTCAGAGTGCAGGCCAGTTCATCTGAAGTGTAATATTCACATGTTATGAACAGCTGGTTTCAGAGTGCAGGCCAGTTCATCTGAACTGCAATATTCAAACGTTATGAACATCTGGCTTCAGAGTGTAGGCCAGTTCATCTTAACTGCAATATTCAGATGTTATGGACATCTGGTTTCAGAGTATAGGCCAGTTCATCGGAACTGCAATATTCAGATGCTATGGACATCTGGTTTCAGAGTATAGGCCAGTTCATCTGAACTGTAATATTAAGATGTTATGAACATTTGGTTTCAGAGTGTAAGCCAGTTCATCTGAAGTGTAATATTCAAACGATATGAAAATCTGGTTTCTAAGTGTAGGCAGTTCGTGTTAACTGCAATATTCAAACGTTATGAACATCTGGTTTCAGACGGTAGGCCAGTTCATCTGAAGTGTAATATTCAAACGTTATGAACATCTGGTTTCAGAGTGTAGGCCAGTTCATCTGAAGTGTAATATTCAAACGTTATGAACATCTGGTTTCAGAGTGTAGGCCAGTTCATATGAACTGTAATATTAAAACGTTATTGACATCTGGTTTCAGAGTGCAGGCCAGTTCATTTGAAGTGTAATATTCACATGTTATGAACAGCTGGTTTCAGAGTGCAGGCCAGTTCATCTGAAGTGTAATATTCACATGTTATGAACAGCTGGTTTCAGAGTGCAGGCCAGTTCATCTGAACTGCAATATTCAAACGTTATGAACATCTGGCTTCAGAGTGTAGGCCAGTTCATCTTAACTGCAATATTCAGATGTTATGGACATCTGGTTTCAGAGTATAGGCCAGTTCATCGGAACTGCAATATTCAGATGCTATGGACATCTGGTTTCAGAGTATAGGCCAGTTCATCTGAACTGTAATATTAAGATGTTATGAACATTTGGTTTCAGAGTGTAAGCCAGTTCATCTGAAGTGTAATATTCAAACGATATGAAAATCTGGTTTCAAAGTGTAGGCAGTTCGTGTTAACTGCAATATTCAAACGTTATGAACATCTGGTTTCAGACGGTAGGCCAGTTCATCTGAAGTGCAATATTCAGATGTTATGAACATCTGGTTTCAGAGTGTAGGCCAGTTCATCTGAACTGCAATATTCACTTGTTACGAACATGTGGTTTCAGAGTGTAAGCCAGTTCATCTGAAGTGCAATATTCAGATGTAATGAACATCTGGTTTCAGAGTGTAAGCCAGTTCATCTGAAGCGTAATATTCAAACAATATGAACATCTGGTTTCAGAATGTAGGCCAGTTCATCTGAAGTGCAATATTCAGATGTTATGAACATCTGGTTTCAGAGTGTAGGCCAGTTCATCTGAACTGCAATATTCACTTGTTACGAACATCTGGTTTCAGAGTGTAGGCCAGTTCATCTGAACTGCAATATTCACTTGTTATGAACATCTGGTTTCAGAGGGTAGGCCAGTTCATCCGAAGTGTAATATTCAAACGTTATGAACATCTAGTTTCAGAGTGTAGGCCAGTTCATCTGCAGTGTAATATTAAAACATTATTGACATCTGGTTTCAGAGTATAGGCCAGTTCATATGAACTGTAATATTCAAACGTTATTAACATCTGGTTTCAGAGTGTAAGCCAATTCATCTGAAGTGTAATATTCACATGTTATGAACAGCTGGTTTCAGAGTGCAGGCCAATTCATCTGAACTGCAATAATCAAACGTTATGAACATCTGGCATCAGAGTGTAGGCCAGTTCATCTTAACTGCAATATTCAGATGTTATGGACATCTGGTGTCAGAGTGTAGGCCAGTTCATCTGAAGTGCAATGTTCAGATGTTATGGACATCTGGTGTCAGAGTGTAGGCCAGTTCATCTGAAGTGCAATATTCAAACGTTATGAACATCTGGTTTTAGAGTGTAGGCCTTTCATCTGAACTGCATGATTCAGACGTTATGAACATTTGGTTTCAGAGGGTAGGCCAGTTCATATGACCTTCAATATTCAAACGATATGAACAACTGGTTTCAGAGTGTAGGCCAGTTCATCTGAAGTGTAATATTCAAAGGATATGAACATCTGGTTTCAGAGTGTAGGCCAGTTCATCTGAAGTGTAATATTCAAACGTTATGAACATTTGGTTTCAGAGTGTAGGCCAGTTCATCAGAAGTGTAATATTCAAACGTTATGAACATCTGGTTTCAGAGTGTAGGCCAGTTCATCTGAAGTGTAATATTCAAACGTTATGAACATCTGGTTTCAGAGTGTAGGCCAGTTCATCTGAAGTGTAATATTCAAACATTATTGACATCTGGTTTCAGAGTGTAGGCCAGTTCATATGAACTGTAATATTAAAACGTTATTGACATCTGGTTTCAGAGTGCAGTCCAGTTCATCTGAAGTGTAATATTCACATGTTATGAACAGCTGGTTTCAGAGTGCAGGCCAGTTCATCTGAAGTGTAATATTCACATGTTATGAACAGCTGGTTTCAGAGTGCAGGCCAGTTCATCTGAACTGCAATATTCAAACGTTATGAACATCTGGCTTCAGAGTGTAGGCCAGTTCATCTTAACTGCAATATTCAGATGTTATGGACATCTGGTTTCAGAGTATAGGCCAGTTCATCGGAACTGCAATATTCAGATGCTATGGACATCTGGTTTCAGAGTATAGGCCAGTTCATCTGAACTGTAATATTAAGATGTTATGAATATTTGGTTTCAGAGTGTAAGCCAGTTCATCTGAAGTGTAATATTCAAACGATATGAAAATCTGGTTTCTAAGTGTAGGCAGTTCGTGTTAACTGCAATATTCAAACGTTATGAACATCTGGTTTCAGACGGTAGGCCAGTTCATCTGAAGTGCAATATTCAGATGTTATGAACATCTGGTTTCAGAGTGTAGGCCAGTTAATCTGAACTGCAATATTCACTTGTTACGAACATGTGGTTTCAGAGTGTAAGCCAGTTCATCTGAAGTGCAATATTCAGATGCTATGAACATCTGGTTTCAGAGTGTAGGCCAGTTCATCTGAACTGCAATATTCACTTGTTATGAACATCTGGTTTCAGAGGGTAGGCCAGTTCATCTGAAGTGTAATATTCAAACGTTATGAACATCTGGTTTCAGAGTGTATGCCAGTTCATCTGAAGTGTAATATTCAAACATTATTGACATCTGGTTTCAGAGTGTAGGCCAGTTCATATGAACTGTAATATTCAAACGTTATGAACATCTGGTTTCAGATTGTAAGCCAATTCATCTGAAGTGTAATATTCACATGTTCTGAACAGCTGGTTTAAGAGTGCAGGCCAATTCATCTTAACTGCAATATTCAGATGTTATGAACATCTGGTTTCAGAGTGTAGGGCAGTTCATCTGAACTGCAATATTCAGATGTTATGGACATCTGGTTTCAGAGTGTAGGCCAGTTCATCTGAACTGCAATATTCAGATGTTATGAACATTTGGTTTCAGAGTGTAGGCCAGTTCATCTGAACTGCAATATTCAGATCTTATGAACATCTGGTTTCAGAGTGTAGGGCAGTTCATCTGAAGTGCAACATTCAAACGTTATGAACATCTGGTTTCAGAGTGTAGGCCAGTTCATCTGAAGTGCAATAACCAAACATTATGGACATCCTGTTTCAGAGTGTAGGCCAGTTCATCTGAAGTGTAATATTCAAACGTTATGAACATCTGGTTTCAGAGTGTAGGCCAGTTCATCTGAAGTGCAATATTCAAACATTATTGACATCTGGTTTCAGAGTGTAGGCCAGTTCATATTAACTGTAATATTCAAATGTTATGAACATCTGGTTTTAGAGTGTAGGCCAGTTCATCTGAACTGCAATATTCAGATGTTATGAACATTAGTTTCAGAGTGTAGGCCTTTCATCTGAACTGCATGATTCAGACGTTATGAACATTTGGTTTCAGAGGGTAGGCCAGTTCATCTGACCTTCAATATTCACATGTTATGAACATCTGGTTTCAAAGTGTAGGCCAGTTCATCTGAACTGCAATATTCAGATGTTATGAACATCTGTTTAAGGGGGTAGGCCAGTTCACCTGGAGTGCAATATTCAGATGTTATGGACATCTGGTTTCAGAGTGTAGGCCAGTTCATCTTAACTTCAATATTCAGATGTTATTAATATCTGGTTTCAGAGTGTAGACCAGTTCATCTGAAGTGTAAAGGAGCTGGGCCTGGGAGTAGGAACACTGTGTACGCCGGCCTGATTGAGACGGCCTTGGAGTAGAAACGCTATGTACACCAACCTCATTATGTCGGCCTTGAAGCAGGAACGCTATGCACATACATCTGATTAAGACATGTGCTGCACCTGCAAGACAACATGAGGGAAACGGGACCGACAGTGCCGAAAGGAAACCAAGAAGAAGAAAATCATGCCTGTCTCTGAAAAAGACCCACGCCTTGTTGTTTTAGTATATATCACTATGTGTTTCTGTTATTTGGCAGACGACTCCCGGTTGCACCGATTGTACGTCTCCAGCGCTGCAGCATTACCTGTGAACTATTTGTTGTGTGCCAAAGAGAACATCACGAACCAGCAAGAAGTCGTCTGACTTCTTATTTGCCTATGTCGACCTGAATCAAAGAACCGGGCGAGTCTTTTGCAAAAGCGAAGACTCAACAATTGGTGCCGTGACCCGGATTCTGGCTCGACGGACAATTCGACACACTCCGGGACTACAGCCAACCGTCGCCAACTCTCCATCCAAACTGCAGGAGCTCTGTAACTAAGGTAAGCAGAATACCTTTTCTATAATAATTCTGCCAGACCCCGGTCCGTTTGCAAATTGGATGGAGAGGGGGAGATGGAGGAGAAAAGTCTACTAAAAACTACGAGAAAATATAATTGTGTTGTGGCATACCATGCAATAAACATGTTTCACATGTAATGTTCAAAAACACATAGAAAAACCACGAGGAAAAGAAAACAAGCGTCCTAGTTTAATATAGCAAAACCATTTGGACAAAATAAGATGTAATCAAAAGAACGAGTCTGGGACCGTCTTTTTCTTTCCTGTAAAAATGGAGAGTTGTCGCAAATTCAGGAAAAACTTCATATAAAAAGAAGAATAAGGACACAGGGAGAGATTTATTATTTTTCACAACTTGTGGGGTGGTTTCCTGGTTTATGAGACTTTTTCTGCCCGTGCAATTTTTTTTTCAAATTTGCACCCAGGCTCCGAAACCAGTGTGTTTTGTTTATCTTTTAAATTTCCTACTAACCCTCTTGAAAGCGTTCATGCCTTGGGAAGGCTTTGTTTGTAGGTATTGAGTATTGTTTGTGTTTGCTTATCAAGGGGAGGGACCTAGCAGAATACAAAGAACAAGAGATATGGTCAGGGACCTAGAGCACTGTATATGGCGCCCCCAGACTAAAAGGGGACACTCGGGGGGGGTGATACCTGAGTGAGATTTGAAGTGAAGGTACAGCCGCCCCGTGTGGGTAGAAGCCTGCTGTATCGTTCTCGCTCGAGGTGATCAAAGAACCGGCGGTTGACATTGGGTGACCCGACGGGGCCCCAACCTCTTCCGCGGCTGAGTTCCCCGACCTCCCCCGGACCTAGAGTCCACTTGGTTGGCGCATCAGTGTATGTGCACAAAGTGTGTTTTAAAAATGTCTGATAAAACCAAAGCAGTGATGGATGACTGGCAAAAACCACCCCAAGAAACATTAGGCAGAGTCCTGCACAAAGCCCTGATGTTGAGAGCATACAGAACTCTGCCCGGGGAAAGAAATAAATTAGCAAAGAAATTAGTGACTTGGGCACATGAAATGCAAGAAGAAGTCCTGTTAGGGGCATGGAATGACCCACCACCTAACGCCCAACAACTAGAACAATATGAGACACAGGCCCGCGTTAAAGCGGCCAAGGCGGAAGAAAAAATTGAACAGGCGGGATGCCTAACGAGGAAAACACAAATACAAAAAGCAGAACAGGAGGCAGATAGGCATGCCACCATGGACCTCTGGTTTTTTGAGATGGTACGGGCTATGCCCAAAATGCCGAAACCAACTCAACCAGAAACAAAGCAGAAAGGTAAAAAAGAACAAGATAAAGTGACCAAAATAAAGGAGGAAGACACAGAAAAGAAGGGGCCCAAAGTAGGGGAACACCTCTACCCAACCCTAGAGACCCAACCCACAGCCCCTCCGCCATATAGTCATGACCCATTCTTAGAAATACCCCTGGCACCAAATTCTCGACCCCAAGGTCCAAAACAAGACATACAGGCCCCTCTAATGGCAGTTAAGAGTGGAGTCATAAATGTGAGCATCGCCCCAGAAAACGTGGAGGAAGCTCCCATCACCCAGGTGGACTTAGAACAGAAACTCGCACAGATGACCAAACACATGAATGACATGGAGGAGAATACAAAAAAAGGAATAACAGAGCTGTGGGCAGTGAGTGCTCTAGAATTAGAAAGACAAGGGAGGGCATGCTGAGACAGACTTACCGAAGAGTTAGAGAAAAGAAACGAGTATGTTATGCAAAAATCATACCGAGAGGACGAGGCATGGGGTGGAGAAGAAGAAGAGGAAAAGGTAAAGCAAGAAACAATGACTAAAGAAAAAACTAAAAAGAAGAGAATGGTACAAAAGGAAGACAGTAGCAGTGAGAATGATACAAGTAGCTCCGAAGACAAGACATAAGTAAGAAGGTCGGTAAGGATAGCCGCCCAAGATAAGAAAGGCTGCTCCTCCTATGATCTGATCGTAGAACCCCGCCCTAAAACTAAAAGAAAACAAAAGCCCCCCAAGGGACAGTACCCCCTGCTCACTACCACAGGACAGGGAGGACAGGCCCAGGTGACGTACAGCCCGTTTAGCCAACTAGACATGAAACAGATTGAAAGCAGATTACCTAGAATACAGGAAGGAGGAGCAGGATGGATAAACCAATTTATAGAAATGGCAAAAAGCACCACCCTGGCGCTAGGCGACTTTAGAAAATGTGCTGGGACCTCCCTTAGCTTAACAGAACTTCGGGAGTTAGAGCAGAGGGCGGACACATCAGAAGACCCAAATGAGGGAAATCCATCCCTATACGTAAGAAAGCTCTGGAGGGAGCTACGACTAATGTACCCCACTAAGGTTAGCAGTGCAGAGCTTACAAGCCTGCCCATGGTAAAAGGGGAGACTGGGATCCAGTACTTGAACAGGACAGCCAGACCGTGGAGGGAAAAGACAGGAGAAGCCATATTGGGAGCTCTAGAAAGGGTCTACAGGAGCGCTGTTGAGTCGTCACTACCCGAGGACATAAGACAAAAGCTGTTAGGGACAGTCGGTCTACCGCAGATGGAGTACAATTTATGGCAGAGCCATGTCGAGCACCACATCGATAGCAGGAAAAAGGGGGATGAAAACAAAGTGGATAAACTGACGGGGTTGCAGCTACAGCTCACCAAAACTCAGCTTGAAAAGGAATGAAAGGACCTAAATGAAGATAGAAAAAACAAACAAAAGGCAGGGCAAAATATGGTACAGACCGAAGAAAATTAACAACACCACTTACAATGCTACCAAGGGCCAGGCGGAGGGCGCAATAGCAAAAGCAATAACCTATGGGGGTGGCAGCGGTCTGGGTGCTTCATGTGCGGATCACCTGACCATTGAGCCAGGAACTGCCCCTATGGAGATGGCTTAGGGCCACCTCCCAAATATACCCTGCCCCATAGACAACAAGAACAATACGGGCAAAGACAATACGGTCACAATCAGGGAATGCCAAGAGGAAGAGGCAGAAGCCAATATAGGGGTAGGGGAGGACAAAGAGGGGGATACAATTTCAACTCGGGCCAACCGTCGTCTTATCAGGGCCACACAACCACCCAAATTCAAATATGATGCCATAGGGGTGCCGGGAACCAACAGGGGGTAGCCAGAAGTTTCCCGAACCTATGGCCACCATCTCAGTGAATGGAAAGCCTGTAGAATTCATGATTGACACCGGTGCACGGTATAGCACAGTTACAGGAAACTTCCCCCTATCAGATGACTATACCTCGGTCGTTGGGTTCTCGGGCAACACTGAGAGGTGCCCCTTTACTGCCCCACTCGTATGCAAATGGAAAAACCATCAATTTGCCCATCAATTCCTTATGGCTAAAACTGCCCTATTAATCTACTGGCTAGGGATATCCTAGGCCAGATAGGCGCGAGACCATATCGTGCAATACCCACTATACCGATGTGATATTCCCGGCTGGACAGATCACTAGGTGCATGGTACAGAGAACAATCGACTGCGACCCTGCGGCCTCTGCCATGGTCTGGTGGGGAAGACTAAGACACCCGCATAGCAACCCCTTATACATAGCCTTCTCCAAATGGCGAAAGTGGATTGAAAGCCTCAGACCGTATGCAGTACCAATAGACCCTGCTCATTGCACATTCAATTACCACATGTTACCAGAAGAAGAAGAGGAGGTGGCAGCATACGGTTTTGAATGGGACCTGGCTGTCCTTGAGCTTGAGCATACCTTGGATAACACTCACTGATATATACATCAGAAAAGAAGGGGTAGCGGCAGCTGTCGACCTACCAGAAGGGTTGCAACCACTCTGTATGTTGGCACCAGAAATGGTGCCTCATGTTACATTGATGGTTGCAAGAGGTGGAGAAGCAAAAAATGTGGGACCCATGGTAAAACGAGGTTGGGAATCAGATACCTTGGAGCCCACATGTAATCCCCTGTTGCAATACAACAAACAACTCCATATGTATAAAATATCACAGCTCTCCTCAACACCGATCGAGCAGGAAGACAGAGTTCTTGAACGAACACACGGGAGAGAGAACACTGACTCCAAACTGGCAATACATCTATTGAAAACGGTCCCAAAACAAGTATGGTCAACAGGCCCAATGGATGTGGGGCTCTGCACCAAAATCAAACCAGTACACCTCTCCCTAAAAACAGATGAGTTAGTGTATGTCCCTCAATACTCCCTGAGTATAGAGAAAACGGAGAGGATCCGAGGAACAATCAAGGGCCTACTTGATGCGGGAGTGCTGACGCCATGCAATACGCCTTTCGATACACCCTTGAACCCAGTCGAGAAACCAGGCAAGGCCGATTACCGGCTTGGACATGACCTCCGTGCCATTAACCAACTACTGGCGATATGAGCATTCGACACGCCCAATCCATACACGATGTTAGCCAACATCGAAGCCAAACACACCTGGTTCACGGCCTTACATCTGTCCAATGCATTCTTCTGTGTACCTATCACAACGGAATGTCAAAAACTGTTTGTTTTTTCCTACGAAGGTCGACAGTACACCTGCACCAGGCTGCCACAAGGATTGAATGACAGCCCCTCATTATTCAATCAAGTAATGAGAAACTTGCTGAAGAACTACCAGACACCCCCTGAAATCGCCATACTACAGTACGTGGACGACATCCTAATAGCAGGTTCCACGGAGAAATCCACAGCCGAGGCCTCCATCAACCTGTTCATGTGGTTAGGGGAACAAGGGTTCAAAGTCTCCCAGAACAAACTGCAGCTAACGCGCCCCAGGGTCACCTTCCTGGGACAGATAGTGAGTAATAGAGGACTGGGCATCACTGAGTCACACCACTCCAGAATTTTACAACACCCAAAACCGGGAACTGTAAAGCAGATGATGAGCTTCCTGGGACTGATTAATTATAGCAAAAACTTTGTCCCAGGGTTCACTGAAATGGTATTCCCTCTCTGACTGTTGATCAAGACAGCAGGTATGGCCAACTATAGAGCAAAATTGGATTGGACCCTTGAAGCAGAAAAAGCTTTCATTGAAATCAAACAACAACTGCTTGAATGTTCTGAGCTTGCATGTCCCGACCACTCCAAACCGTTCCATCTGGATGTCCATGAAAAACATGGGTTCGTCAGTGCCGTTCTGTATCAGAAAGGCACTGACGGGAGGAGAGTCTTGATGTATTGTAGTTCCTCGTTGGATGGTACAGAAAAGGGAGCACTAACTTGCGTGAAAGGAATTTGCGGCATTGCCACGGCAGTAAAACATACAGCACATTTAACAATGAGCCAACATGTATATATCCATTCAGATCATGCCATAACCAGTTTCATGACTAGCCAAATGTTCAGTTTAACGCTGAACAGGACGAAGAAACTGCAAGAAATCCTAGAACAGACCCACCTACACTATGTCACTACCTCCTCCAACATGGCAGCGGACATGCTGAATGCAGGCCCGTAGCCAGAAACATATTTGGGGGGGGGGGGTCGGGCAACACTGCCGAAAGCTACCGGTAAATAAAATTCCCACACTGTATACTATAGCCTAATACCCAACCGTACGGTAAATGTCAACGTATTAATGGCCCATAGATAATCATCAATGAATTAATAAATAAAAGTGGGTCTTACCTTATAAAAGCAGGTCCAATCGTCTTTTTTGCCTGCAAAAGATGTCCAGTACCTCTTCCGGCGTCACCACAATGTCTCTGTGCTCCGAGAGCAATGTCAGTCCATTAAGCCGTCTTTCCGTCATTGTACTGCGCATTTTGTCCTTGATCCTTCCCAGACGGGGAAAACTTCTCTCGACATGGGCACTGGTGACAGGAAGCGTGGTCAAAACGCGGAGAAGCTTGAAGATGCTTGGAAACAACTCACTGTTACAGGCATTTAATGCCTCAATGGCATTTTGTGGAACATAAGTTGCATCTTTCCATTTGTCTCGCCAGGTGTCAATTTCTGACTTTCCAACTTCCAGATGCGGTGACACTTCATCAGGATACAGGTTGGAGAGCGCTTGAGCTGAGCTGTCGTTCAGCATGCTGACCTTAGATGGCAGTAAGGAGCAGAGGTTGGAGATCACATTTCTGTGTTTGCTGAAGCGTTCCTTCATCTGTGATGAATAAAAGTCAAGCATGACTATGAAAAGCTTTTGCCGGTAGTGATTTTCACAGGCCTTCAATGGATCCTCATTGCAGTCCATGCCTCTTGGTGGTCGAAATTCAACCCCATACTTGGCTGCTTGGGAAGAGGTCTTTTGGAAAATCTGCCTGAACTCCATCTCAGAGTTAGCCCTCATCTCATCTACCTACTTAATAACAGCATCAGCAGCTGAAACGCAACTCACCAAGTCACAATTTTCCTTCTGAAGGAAGGTGGACAGGTGGTAGGTTTTTGCAAGCATCTTCTCACTCACATTCATGGACAGCATGAATTCTGCATTGTCAATTGAATTAAAGAGCTGAGTGGCTTTGACAGATGTGCCTCCTGTGAAGGTTTCACTGATTTTCTGCAGGCTGGATCGCACAGGGTCTAAAAGCTCGTTGAATGTAAATATTGCGTCGTGGCGTTCGACCCATCTCGTTTCACACAACTTCGTCAGTCGTGTTTTCTTGCAGTCGGGTAAAAGACGCTCCGTCTCGTGTCGCAGACTGCATGCAGACCGCAAAGCCGAATCATGGAAAAAAGTGCAGATTTCCGAGACAATTCCAAAGCAATTTCGCACCATTTGTACAGTGCAGCACTTGTTTAGGACCAAATTCAAACTGTGGCTGGCACAGTGCACATAAACTGCTTGCTTGTGCTTCTCTTTGATTTTAGCTTGGGCACCATGTAAACGGCCACTCATGGCAGATGCGCCGTCGTATCCCTGGCCACGTAAAAACTGTAAATCAACGCCTGCATTTGTCAACTGACTTTCGATTGAATTGGCGATTGCCTCCCCGGTTAACTTCTCGATATCAACAAAGGACAAAAACTCCTCTCTGATTCTATATTGGCTGTCATGCTGGTTCACGTATCTGACACAGACAGAAAGCTGCTCCCGCCCTGAAACATCTTTCATTTCATCTGCCAACACAGCGAAACACTGCGCGGAGTTTACTTTCTGCACCAGTTTGTTTATTATCACATCTGCAATTATGCTGATTATTTCATTTTGTACATCAGGACTGCAGTAGCTAGCGTTTGCTGCACATTTACTCAAGTGTTGTAACAGTACTGTGTCGCCAGATGTAGCCCTAAACCTGAGTAAAGCCCTGAAATTTCCGTCATTGTGAGTTGGCTCATTCAATGTCACTGGTCCTGAATCAATATCACCTCTCAGGGCGAGTTCTTGGTGACCGCAAAAAATCAACGTTGCAATGATGCATTTGGGTTTTTCTCTGTTTTCTTGGACTCGCTTTTCCCTCTCAGAATCTAGCCTCAGTGAAATTGCATCCATTTTATTGTTGAGAACCACTTGGAAATTGTCCGCTTTCAAACTTGCACCCTTGTGATATGCCTTTTGTGCATGGTCTTTGAACGTCTCTAAAGCATGTTTCCAGTCTGAGAAGTGGACATTAAATAGCTTGCCAGCTTTTCTGTGCCCTCCCTTGCCCACATGCTCGACTGCAAACGCAACACAGTGCTTACCAAAACAACCGTCGGACCTCGTTGAGTATACTAGCCAGCTAAACTGGTCAATCCAATGACGTTGGAAACGTAGTTTACCTCCTAGTTTTGTAGGGAATGTTTGTCCGATATTGGCCGTCCAGTCCAGTGAGTATATTTCTCTTCTCTGTTCGTCTGATATTTTCCCACCAATATAATCCACAAAGTCGTGTGCAAACGTTTCCGAGGTAGAGGACGGCGGCGGGTCTGCTAACTCTGGCTCCGTTTCCGAGGAGGAGGGCAGTGGGTCTGCTAACACTTGCTCCGGGAAATCGGTAACGTTAGTGACCAGATCATCTGTAATGTTCTTGTTTTTCTTTTTTGAGTCGGGACACGTTGAAACAAAAAAATCACTGATTTTACGAATATTAACTTTACTGCTCTTGCCTGATTTACAGGCAGCTTTCGGCGGCTCCATTGCTTTTGAAAAGCAAACTATAGATCGACCATTTAGCTAGCATAACCAGTGGCAGGTTGCTTAGCTGACTCGTCAGACCCCTGAGCCAATCAAAAGCGTGTGATTTTATTTGTTTTACGAAACAGACCAATAAGATACATCATGTTTGGAAACAAATTAACTGACAGGTTTAACGCCTGTCAGTCACGATAGATGCAATGTATGAGTAGGCTACAGGGGCGGTGACAAATAATCAAAACGATAACTAAATAATTATTGGTGTCATTTCAGACGGGCCGTGGGGTTTCGGGGGGGGTTCAGACACGAAAACCACCTACCTGGCTACGTGCCTGGCTGAATGGCGTCCCACGTGACTGTGAAGCGGCCACCAGGATTGAAAACAACAAGTATCCCAACATGTCCAAAACCCTATTTTAATACCCAGACCTAGTGCTCTACACAGATGGCCACAGCCACCACGACTGGGAAAAGGGCAGAATAGTGGCAGCCTATGCAGTAGTTACCAGGGAAAATGCACGACATTGGAAAACAATCTCCTCAGGAATACTACAGTTCGTCTCAGCCCAACTAGCGGAACTAAAGGCGGTAGTAGAGGCATGCAAATTAGCATATGGACAAAAGGTGACCATCTACACAGATTCGGCCTACGTGACCAGACCAGCTAACACTGACTTGGCCACTTGGCTCAGGAACGACTTCCAAAACTCTATTGGAAAACCAGTCAAACACCAGGATGAGGTAAGAGAACTAGCAGAAGTACTCAAACTGCCCTCCCAAGTAGCTATTATAAAATGTGCGGGGCACCAAAAAGGCGAAGGAGAAATAGCACAGGGAAATAATGAGGCCGACAGGGCGGCTAAGGAGATAGCGGGATATGAACCAGGAAAGCAGATGACACAAGTCAAACAGAAAGGGGAATATCAAGCGAGCCCTAGAAGAGGAAAAACCGAGATCATGGATCTCCAAACACAAGCCTCCCCCTCTGAAAAACAAGCATGGCTAGAAAAAGGTGCGACAAAATCCTTAGAGGACGGACTATGGAGAAGCCAATTGGGGAAGATAGTAGCTGCGGCCGGACTACTAACTATCTTATGCCAAGAGGCCCACGGAAGGGGACACCCGTCGCACACCAGAATCAGGGCTCTGATAGAACAGCAATGGTGGCATCAATACACGAAGGACGTGTGTAAATATTCTGTACAGACCTGCGCGGTTTGCTTGAAGTACAACCCCAAACAAACGTTGAAAACAGGACAAGGGGGCTTCCCGGTCCCATCCTACCCATGGTCAGATGTAGTCATAGATTTTACTGACATGGGTGTAGACAACAGGGTCAGAGGATTTAGATACATCCTAGTGGCAGTGGACACGTTCTGCCGTTGGGTAGAGGCAATCCCGACCAAAATGGAAAAAGCACAGGAAGTAGTTAAATGGCTGGTTAAAGAACTCGTGCCCAGATATGGGTTGCCAAGAACCATCAGATCAGATAATGGTACCCACTTCACAAGTGAGGACCTGCAGAAGGTTGAGGAAATGTTTGGGATCAAACACAAATACGGCTCAGTCTATCATCCTGCCTCCCAGGGACTGGTGGAAAGAGCAAATAGGAAAATCAAGGAACAATTGTGGAAATTATGTAGCGAACTAAGCCTGAAATGGCTAGACGCCATACCATTGGTACTGTTTAACATGAATGAAAATGCCATGTCCATTCACCACTTGCCCTACCACAGACGAACACACTCTTATAGGACAAAGAGAACAGATTGGTGATTATGTAACAATGCTTAACATAGCGGCGAAGTGTTTGTCCTCACAGGTACAGGAAGCACTTCTGCATGATCCAGACGACGTCGTCCCACCACCGGTGGAAATAGGGGAATGGGTGTTGAGGGAACAACACCGAAGAAATTGGAGTGAACCACGTTGCCTCGGACTATTCCAAGTGGCCCGAGCTACAGACTACTCCCTGAAAGTCTGGTTGCAACCAGGCAGACTAAGCAACTGGTGGCAGAAGACTCAGTGCTGCAAGACAGACGCTCCGACCGAGCGGACACTGACTGACATCAAGAAAAACCTGAAGGACCTCGACATTGACTATGACAGCCCCGACGAGACCTACACATGACGCGGGGAATCAATTTAGGCGACTCGGATGTGACAGACTCCAATGAAAGAAAGGAGACGAGACCACTTCTCTTTTTGACCACACAGCCGTGGGGTCAGGACTGATCACGGTGATCAGTCCTTCAGTTCATCTGAAGTGCAATATTCAGATGTTATGAACATCTGGTTTCAGAGTGTAGGCCAGTTCATCTGAAGTGCAATATTCAAACGTTATGAACATCTGGTTTCAGAGTGTAGGCCAGTTCATCTGAAGTGAAATATTCAAACGTTATGAACATCTGGTTTCAGAGTGTAGGCCAGTTCATCTGAAGTGAAATATTCAAACGTTATGAACATCTGGTTTCAGAGTGTAGGCTAATTCATCTGAACTGCAATATTCAGATGTTATGAACATCTGTTTTCTGAGATTTACTCGCCAATCAGAAAATCTATTCACATTTGGCAGGTGGCAAGTGTTAATTTCGGCCCTGACCCCACAGCTGTGTGGTCAAAAAGAGAAGTGGTCTCGTCTCCTTTCTTTCATCCTCCACATTATGAACATTTGTTTTCAGAGTGTAAGGCCAGTTCATCTGAACTGCAATATTCAGATGTTATGAACATTTGCTTTCAGAGTGTAGGCCTGTTCATCTGAAAACCCACCTGCCTGAACTGTCCGTAAATGTACAGATGTCATGAGTTCAAATGAAATAAAAAAAGTTCTGTGCATCTTCAGCTTCAGTACTGGAACACGTGTATGTACAGGGGAGGTGAACTATGGAGAGCAGGTGACCATCACTCAGAGTGATGTTTTCATGCAGGGCCACATGAGTGTATCGTCACAGGTTAGACCATATGATGTGTATCATCATAGTTTAGATCACATGACGTGTATCATCATAGTTTAGATCACATGACGTGTATTATCATAGTGTGTTATCATAGTTTAGACCACATGATGTGTATCATCATAGTTTAGATCACGTGTATTATAGTTTAGATCACATGACGTGTATCATCATAGTTTAGATCACATGACGTGTATTGTCATACTGTGTTATCATAGTTTAGACCACATGATGTGTATCATCATAGTTTAGATCACGTGTATTATCATAGTTTAGATCACATTATGTGTATTATCATAGTTTAGCTCAAATGATGTGTATTATCATAATTTAGACCACGTGTATTATCATAGTTTAGATCACATGACGTGTATCATCATAGTTTAGATCACATGATGTGTATTATCATAGTTTAGATCAGATGACGTGTATTATCATAGTTTAGATCACGTGTATTATCTTAGTTTAGATCACGTGTATTATCATAGTTTAGATCACATTATGTGTATTATCATAGTTTAGACCACGTGTATCATCATAGTTTAGATCACATGACGTGTATCATCATAGTTTAGATCACATGACGTGTATTATCATAGTTTAGCTCATATGATGTGTATTATCAGTTTAGACCACGTGTATTATCATAGTTTAGATCACATGACGTGTATCATCATAGTTTAGATCACATGATGTGTATTATCATAGTGTAGAGGAGCTCAAGCAGCAGTCGTGACAATTTTCTCTTTCGGCTACACAACGTGCACCATTTATTCCTTCCACCATCACAACAACAAAAAACCCGCGCAGCGGAAGTGTGTCACTGTAAACCCGAACCGAGGAAACAGCAGCTGTAAACCAACGTTCCTACTAGCTCAATAAGGGGAATTATGTATCCCTATAACCACTACACACGTCCCCCCAGAATTCGCCTTAATAGGAAAAGTAAGTGTGGCGAGGGGGGTGGATCTCTCTGCCCCAACGGCTCCGCTGAACAGGAGCTGGGGGCTGGTTAACCGCAGGCAAAGCAGCAGAGTCCTCACAGCTGGACCGGGGAAAGGGAGGGTCTGGGGAAGCAGGGGGCGGCTCGCCGGGGGAGGGGGGCAGAGCCGGGGGGCGCCCCCGCCGTGGGGGCAGGGCAAGACCAACAGGGCGGCCTAAGTCCAGGTGAGCAGGCTTGAGGCGGTCCACAGAAACCCGCTCCGGCCTGCTGCCAACCTCCACCACAAAGTGCTTATCTCCAGTGTCCCGTACCCGAAATGGGCCGTCGTAGGGTGGCTGCAGGGGACCGCGGTGCGCGCCGTGACGGATGAAAACACACTCCGCCGACCGCAGCTCCGTGGGGACATAGGACTGAGAGCCGCCATGCTGAGAAGTTGGGACCGGTGCAAAAGCCCTGGCTTCCTCCTGCAGCGCAGTCCGTTGGCAGCTGGCGGACCAGGGAGCTGTGGCGGTGGGAAGGAAATCCCCCGGGACCCGAAGTGGCTGTCTGTAGACCAGTTCGGCGGATGAGGACTGGAGGTCCTCCTTGGGAGCCGTCCTGAGCCCAAGCATGACCCAAGGCAGTTTGTCGACCCAGCGGTCGTCCTTGAGGGTAGCCCGCAATGCGGCCTTCATCGAGCGATGGAACCTCTCGACCAATCCATTCGCCTGAGGGTGATATACTGTGGTGCGATGGAGCCTCACCCCTAAACCCGCGGCGATCTCCTCCCAGAGCGCTGACGTGAATTGCGGCCGTCTGTCCGAGGAGAGGTCAGATGGGGTGTGTAATATATTCGCTATATTATCTGGGTGTATCCTATACTGCTAATATATCCATAACAGTTATTTGAGCCGAAGACCAATTCCCAACGTCTTGTCCTCTTTATTGTAGCTCTCCGACTGTCGCAGCAGTCAACATCCGGGGTATATGAGAGCCTAGCTTAACCACCACTAGGTAGCGCTGTTGGTCTACTACACTCCTCCCCCCTTAAACTATGAAGTTCCCCTAATAAAATATGATCACTCTAAAACATGCTGATATGGCAAATTACTTTCAGCATCTTTTACTTGTTCATTACTGGTTACACAACCCACTTCGACCCACATTTGCCCATTTACATATCAGTCTCAGGAACTCTTTTTCACATTTTTTTCTGAACAGGAGTTGAACAATTTAGTCTCTCAGGAACTCTTTTATTCAGGAACTCGGCTGATCTTACAAAGACAGTCGTTTTGGAGGTGCCCTCTCTCTCTGAGGGTATCGGCGCTCAACCACCTCAGGGGAAGTGGATGCTCGGTGAGGAGGCGACACGGCCTTGCCCACCGAACCTCGTAAGGGTGTTGCAAGCTTCTCCGGAGCCTGCATCCTTGGAACGGGTGTATCTTCAGGTGAGTACGGGCTAGCACCCATGGCTCCAGGTGTGCCTTTCCCCCCCAAATCCGCAACTGCAGGGTAGGTGTTGCTGATACCCATCTGGTCATCCTGAAACTGAAATGCCTCAGGAGGACTGGAGGGTCGGTCGAACAGCAGATGGTCAATGTGGACTGAACGTCGGTTCACTCCATTCCACACCAGGTAGGTGACTGGTCCGAGTCTCTTTTCCACTGTCCCTTTCGTCCACCTCTCCTTTCCTCCACGGAAGTTTCGGATCAGTACTGAGTCCCCCTCTGACAGATGTCTCAGCTTCGAGGCGGGTTGTTCATGATAGTCCTTCTGCTTTTGTTGTTTGTCCCCCACCACTCGAGCGAGGTCTGGCTTCAGCAGGCTGAACCTGGTCCTAGGCTGACGTTTGAGGAACAGTTCTGCTGGTGTGCAACCTGTAACGCTGTGTGGTGTGGTCCTGTATGACAACAGGAAGTTGGCGAGCCTGTGTTTTACTGTAATAGTGACGTTTTGTTTCTTCTCATTGAGCAGCTGTTTCAGAAGTGAAGCTTTCACCGTCTGGACTGCTCTCTCTGCGGCACCATTAGAAGCAGGATGGTAAGCTGGCACCAAGGTCTGCTTAATGTCGTTGCTTTTCAGGAATGTTTTGTACTCCAGTGAGGTGAATTGTGGACCGTTGTCCGAGACGATCTCCTCAGGAAGACCGTAGGACGAAAAGATGCTCCGCAGCACTTCGATCGTTTTGGCGACGGTAGTTGTTGCCATGGGGATCACCTCAAGCCATTTTGAATGACTGTCTACTAACACTAGAAAGTGTTGCTGATCCTTCTCTGCAAAGTCAATATGTAGCCTCTGCCACACTCTCGTAGGCCACTGCCAGCATTGTAGTGGTGCTACTGCTGGTAGTTTCCTCACACTCTGACAAGCATCACATTGCTGCACTGCACGTTCGATATCACTGTCCAACTGAGGCCACCATAAATAGCTCCTCGCCAAACTTTTCATCCTGCACCCTCCGGGGTGCCCTTGGTGTAGGTCGTACAGTAGTCGTTCTCTGTGTGCTGGTGGGATGATAATTCGAATTCCCCACAGAATGCATCCTTGTTCCACAGACAGTTCATTCCTTCGGTTGAAGTACGGTTTCAGTGTGTCATCGTTGATGTAACTCGGCCATCCAGACCGGGTCAGTTCCAGTACCTTGCATAGGACTGGGTCCTTGAGAGTGCTCTGTGCAATCTCTGTAGCCTGCACGGGTAGCTCATCTACTAATGAGAAATAAAAAATGCTGTTCTCCTCTGCTGTTTTGTCCCTTTCTTTCCCCGGCAGTCTAGATAACGCATCCGCATTTGCATTGTCCGCTGACGTTCTGTACTCTATACTGTAGTCATAAGCCATAAGCCTCAGTGCCCATCTCTGCATACGCAAAGCGGCTAGTGTAGGGATTTCTGACTTGGGTCCTAAGATGGCAAGGAGGGGTTTGTGGTCAGTTATTAAACTGAATTTGCGGCCATAGAGATATTTATGAAATTTGGTCACGCCAAATATTATGGCCAACGCCTCCTTCTCTATCTGACTATATTTACTCTCTGCCTCTGTCAACGTACGTGACGCAAAGGCGATTGGTTTCTCGTCCCCATTTTCCATTATGTGTGACATTACCGCACCTATCCCATAAGGGGATGCGTCACAAGCTAATCTCAGTGGTTTCTGCGTGTCGTAGTGTACTACTACTGAGCTTTTCACTAACTGTTCTTTGGCAGCCTTGAATGCTGCTGCACTCTCTGGTGTCCATTTCCATTCGACTTCCTTCTTCAGGAGTTGGTGTAGTGGCTGCAATATGGTCGACAGATCTTTCATGAAACGGCCATAATAGTTTAACAGTCCTAGGAATGACCGTAGCTCTGTGACGTTTGTGGGCTGGGGTGCATTTACGATGGCGGCAACCTTTGTCTCAGTGGGGTGAAGTCCCTCTTTATCTATCAGATGCCCCAGGTACTCTACTTTCTCCTGCATGAAGTCACATTTTGCTCTTTTCACTCTTACCCCGTAGCTCTCCAGTCGGCTCAAAACCTCATCTAGGTTCCTCAGGTGCTCCTCTCTTGTTCTGCCTGTGACTAGTATGTCATCGAGGAAGCAGGTCACATGCTCTAAGCCTTGTAGTATCTGGTCCATCACATTCTGGAACATAGAAGGTGCACTCGACACTCCATATGAAAGTCTGTGATAAACATACAGTCCTTTGTGGGTATTTATTGTTAAATACTTCTCTGAGTCCTTCCCTAACTCAGGCTGTTGGTAGGCATGTGAGAGATCTAATTTGCTAAAGAGAGTGCCCCCGGCCAGTGTGGCGAAGAGATCCTCGGCGTTCGGTAGTGGATAGGTCTCCTCTTCCACGCTTTGATTAACCGTGACTTTATAGTCTCCACAGATACGAATTGACTTGTCTGATTTGGGTACAACTACTATCGGGGCAGCCCACTGACTATGGTCTATCTTTGAGATAATACCAGCTTTTTCCAGCCTATCTAGCTCTTTTTCAACTGTGTCTTTTAGTGCGTATGGCACTGGTCTTGCCTTTCTGAAGACAGGTTTTGTATCTGGCTTCACTTTGATATTTGCCTTAAATTCACGAATAGTGCCAGTCTCCTCAGCAAATACTGCTTTGTGTCTCTGTAACACTGCCTCTACATCTGTGTTATCACTGCCCCCTGCTGGTGTAACTGAGAATATGCTTGCCCAGTCTAGTTTAAAATTGGCCAGCCAGTTACGGCCAAAGAGGGCTGGTCTGTCACCTTTCACAATCACAAGAGGTAAATCTCCACTCTGGTTGTCATATTTCGCATTGACAGTCACTTGGCCCATCAAGGGAATGTTCTCACTGGAAAAGGTTGACAGACGCACTTTACTTTCTTTCAGTGGCAGGTGTGAGAGATGTTCCTTGTACACTATCTCAGATACCAGGGTTACGGCAGCTCCTGTGTCAAGCTGCATGTCTAAAGGGTTTCCTTCTAACTTAATACTGACCTTAATGTCCTTTTTTCCATTACCAACTGTATTCGTGGAGTACACTGTATTCATCGGATACGCACCAAACAGTTCATCCTCATTTCCATCTCCTCTCTCACTTGGACTGTGGTCTTCAGCCACATACTGTGTATGTCCCTGTCTATTTTTAGTTTTACACATTCTTGCTATGTGCCCTACCTTGGAACACTTGTGGCATGTCTCGGTTTTATACCTACATACTTGAGCTGCATGGTTGTTACCTCCACATCGGTAACAGGGTTAGTGCGTTTCTGTTCTCTGTGGTCTAGCGTTGTCACTGGTAGGTTGCTTGCTTTTCCACTCGCTGGTGGACGACTTGCTTCTCCACACACCCTTGCTTGTTCTCTTCTTGTCTATCTTATTCACAGTTGCAGCTCCGCTTGGTTTGCTGGCAAACTCCAGCGTATTCTTTGACGCCATTTCCATAGATAAGGTCAGCTCACATGCTTTTGCAAAAGTCAGATTGTGTTCTGCGAGCAACTTTCTCTGAATAGCCTCCACCTTTAAACCACTAACAAATCGGTCTCTCAGTGCTTCATTTAAATGCTGACCGAATTCACAACGTGTGGACAAGTGCTTTAAAGCAACCACATAATCAGACACTGACTCATTTTCTAGTTGGTTTCTTTTCTGAAATCTAAAACGTTCAGCTATGATTAGTGGCTTGGGTTTATAATGGGATGCTAGTTTCCCGCTTAGTACTGCATACGTGAGGCTACTCGGTTTTTCTGGTATGCAGAGGTTCTTTAGTAGGCCATAGGCTTCTGCGCCTATCACAGACAGGAAAACATTGGCCTTCTTACCGTCCTCCACTTCATTAACGATCATCCATTGCTCCAATATTTCAAGGTACGACTCGAAGTCCTCTTTACCTTCCTTGTATTCAGCAATATTGCTGATGAAATGCGCCATGCTTGTGCTTGGCTAGCTAGTCTTTTCTTGCTAGCTGGCTGTAAGCTAGCTTGTAGCGTCACGTTGCTTCGTCCGCTTTTATTAACTACTGGGATTACCTTCTCACATTAAAGGCATCCCATCCTCGTCGCCACTGTAATATATTCGCTATATTATCTGGATGTATCCTATACTGCTAGTATATCCATAACAGTGATTTGAGCTGAAGACCAATTCCCAACGTCTTGTCCTCTTTATTGTAGCTCTCCGACTGTCGCAGCAGTCAACATCCGGGGTATATGAGAGCCTAGCTTAACCACCACTAGGTAGCGCTGTTGGTCTACTACAGGGTGCCAAAGCGGGCGACCCAGGTTCCGATGAACGCTCGAGCAACCTCCGGCGCTGTCGTGGACGAAAGCGGGACGGCCTGTGGCCATCGCGTGGTCCTGTTGACCATGGTGAGCAGGTATGTGAAACAACGGGAGGGGGGTAGGGGGCCTACCAGGTCCACATTCACGTGGTCGAACCTCCTCTCAGGTACCGTGAAAGGTATCAGGGGCGCTTTGACGTGCCGGAGCACTTTGGAGCGTTGGCACTCCACACAGGTGTCAGCCCAGTCCCTCACATCCTTTTTGAGTCCATGCCAGACAAACTTCGCCGCCCCCAACCTCTGTGAAGGCTTTCTGCCAGGGTGAGACAGCCCATGGACTGCGTCGAAGACCCGTCGCCTCCAAGCTCTGGTCGGGACTGACCCGTAGAGACGTCGCGTAGGAGCTTGGCGCCGGCGTCGTCGAAAGCCACATCCTCCAACCGCAGCCCTGTGTCGGCGGTCCTGCATGCCTGCACTCCTGGGTCGGCGGCCTGGTTAGCCGCCATCTGGCTGTAGTCGAGTCCCAAATGGGCGGCACCAGCGATGGCCCGGGAGAGACAGTCAGCGACCGGGTTGGACTTCCCAGCGACGTGCCTCACGTTGGTGGTAAACTCTGAGATGTAGGCTAACTGTCGCTGCTGGCGGGCTGACCACGGCTCTGCCACCTTGGCCATCGCGAACACCAGCGGTTTGTGAACGACGAAAGCCGTGAACTGACGGCCCTCCAGTAGGAAACGAAAGTGCCTAACAGCGAGGAAAAGGCCAAGTAGCTCACGATCAAAGGTGCTGTATTTGCGCTCTCTCAGGTTCAACTGCCGGCTGAAGAAGGCAAGCGGCTGCCACGCACTGCTCACCCACTGCTCATAAACCGCGCCGACAGCGTAGTCCGAAGCATCCGTCGTGATGGCAATGGGCGCTCCAGACACAGGGTGTGCCAGCATCGCCGCGTCAGCCAGGGCGGCCTTCACATCCTTAAAAGCCGTGTCCCTCTCTGCAGACCAGTCCACAGCGTGTTTGGGGGCTGTGCCCTTCAGAGCCTCATATAGGGGGCGGAGGAGATCGGCAGCCCGGGGATAAACCGGTGGTAGAAGGACACCATGCCAATGAACTCCCGGAGGGACTGGGCCGTGTGTGGGCGTAGAAAGTCTGCGACGGCCTCCACCTTAGATGAAAGGGGGGCCGCCCCGTCCTTGGTGACCCAGGAAGTCGATGGTGCTCAGACCAAACTGGCATTTGGCCGGGTTAACTATCAACCCGTGCAACCCTGAGTCTCTTGAAAAGGGCTCTGAGGTGGGACAAGTGCTCGGACACGGAGGTGCTAGCGACCAGGATGTCATCCAGGTACACAAAGAGGAAAGGTAGGTCCCGCAACACTGAGTCCATGAGGCGTTGGAAGGACTGCGCGGCGTTCTTAAGGCCAAACGGCATGCGCAGGAACTTAACAGTCCGAACGGAGTTGTCACAGCCGTTTTGGGGACATCAGCGGGATGGACGGGCACCTGGTGGTATCCACGGACGAGGTCCACCTTGGAAAAGATCACTTTCCCAGCCAGGTGGGCGGAGAAATCTTGGATGCGAGGGACCGAGTAGCGGTCCGGTGTTGTTGCGTCATTGAGCCGACGGTAGTCACCACATGGACGCCACCCACTGCCAGGCTTAGGCACTATGTGGAGGGGTGAAGTCCACGGGCTGCTGGAGCGACGGATGATGCCGAGGCGCTCCATGTTCTCAAACTCCGCCTTGGCGACAGAGAGCTTGGTCGGGTCGAGGCGCCGAGCTCGGGCGTGCACCGGCGGGCCGGTGGTGACGATGTGGTGCTCAACCCCATGTTTGGTCGTAGATGACGAGAATGTGGGCTGAGTGAGGTCAGGGAACTCGGAGAGAAGATGGAGAAACAAGTCCTCATTGGAGAGCATGCTGGACAGCCTGACGGAGCCTGTATCGCTGAGTGCACACGCGTGTGAAGCGAAGGTGACGGCGTCAATCAGGCGTCGATTCCTGACGTCCACCAGCAGCCCATGAGCACAAGGAAAATCTGCACCGAGGAGGGGAAATGCCACGTCGGCGGTGACAAAATCCCAGCTGAACCGCTGTCCGTTAAAACACATGCCAATGTGCCTCGTGCCGTACTTACGGATAGAGCTGCCGTTAGCAGCTTCCATGGGAGGGCCGTGAGCGCCCGACAGGGCGTCCACACTCGATGCAGGTACGACACTCCTCTGCGCCCCAGTGTCGAATAGGAAACGCCGCCCCGAGATGGAGTCTCGCAGGAAAAGTAGCCTGTTGTCCTCCACGCCGACAGCCACTAGTGAGCGCCGGCCTTGGCGTTTCCCGACGAGCTGACATTGCACGGGGAGGTGCACTTTTTCGCCTTGGCCCCGAACTTTGCATGGTAAAAAGCACAGGCCGGGCTCCTGTCGCCGACAGGGGGTTGCCGCGGCGACCACCATGGAGTCACCAGGTGGTGGCGTGTTGGGGTGGGCAGGGGTGAGCGCGGACGCGCAGTGCTGCTGTTGGCTGGCCAGGAAGAACTTGTCAGCTTCTTCAGCTAGGTTGCGGCAATCGGTAATGCTGGTGTTAGCCAAAGCGGTCCGCACCTGAGCAGGCAGTTGTCGCAGAAACTGTTATGCTCGCGCACCAGAACCCGACCCATGTGGCGAAACCCAAGGACAGACACAGGATGACTTCAAAATCCACAAAGGGGGGTTTTATTGTGGGAGGGGAATGTATGGTGAAAGAACGTTCCGTTAGTGGGATGTGTGAATAAACTATGTGTGGTGTCCCGTGGTTTGCGTGTACAACTATGTGTGAGTGTTTTTAGCCTATGTGTGGCGCGGTATGTAAATGACCAGGAGGTGTTGAAATAATGTGCGTGCACCTGGCAAGAAAGTCCAGTCCGTGATCCAAGACGGGTTGTCCGAGAAAGTCCGGGTCCGAGATCCGGGAAGTCGAGGCCGAAAGGAGGGGTCCAGGGGGGAGATCGCAGGAGAGGTCCGGGGAGAAACGTGAAGGTCGCTGGGGACGAGGGAGACGCGGAAGTCGCGGAGGGAGAGTCTTGGGAGGAAACAGAGACACGAAGATAAGACACTGGGGAATAAACAGAATGCAAGGAACGCTGGAGGGCTTGTCAGAACTTTACCGCAGGGTTCAGTACGTTGGAGCACGGAGTGGTGTTCTGGGAGGCTTCTTGTAGAGGGCTGCCTGATTGCCACAGGTGCGCCTGATGGATGATGGCAAACACCTGGTGCAGTGCAGCGCTCGTCTCCTCAGAGCGCGAGCCGAGCGCTCGGATGTTTCCGGCACGTCCGAGCTGGGGGAGTGGCTTGAACGTACCGGGGAGGCAGCTCGGGGCGGTGTAACCACAACAGGACCCCCCCTCCTACGGGAGACACTGGGCGACCGTCCGATGGCGTTGGGGTGGGCCCGATAGAACTCCTCCAGGAGTGCGGGTTCGGCCAGGTAGGACCGGGGAACCCAGCTGCGGTCCTCGGGCCCATAGCCAACCCAGTCCACCAGGTATTGGTACCCACACCCCCGGCGGCGTACGGCGAGCAGCCGGTCGACATCCCACACCATGTCACCACCGTCGAGGACCCTGGGGGGTGGAGGAGCTTGGACAGGGGGAGACAGGGGGCTGGTGGCGTGTATCATCATAGTTTAGATCACATGATGTGTATCATCATAGTTTAGACCACATGACGTGTATCATCATAGTTTAGATCACATGACCTGTATCATCATAGTTTAGATCACATGATGTGTGTTATCATAGTTTAGATCACATGACGTGTATCATCATAGTTTAGATCACATGACGTGTGTTATCATAGTTTAGATCACATGACGTGTATCATCATAGTTTAGACCACATGATGTGTGTTATCATAGTTTAGATCACATGACGTGTATCATCATAGTTTAGATCACATGACGTGTGTTATCATAGTTTAGATCATATGACGTGTGTTATCATAGTTTAGATCACATGACGTGTATCATAATAGTTTAGATCACATGACGTGTGTTATCATAGTTTAGATCACATGACGTGTATCATCATAGTTTAGATCACATGATGTGTATCATCATAGTTTAGATCAAATGACGTGTATCATCATAGTTTAGATCACATGATGTGTATCATCATAGTTTAGATCACATGACGTGTATCATCATAGTTTAGATCACGTGTATCATCATAGTTTAGATCACATGACGTGTATCATCATAGTTTAGATCACATGATGTGTATCATATTAGTTTAGATCACATGACGTGTGTCATCATAGTTTAGATCACATGATGTGCATTATCATAGTTTAGATCACGTGTATCATCATAGTTTAGATCACATGATGTGTGTTATCATAGTTTAGATCACATGATATGTGTTATCATAGTTTAGATCACATGACGTGTATCATCATAGTTTAGATCACATGACGTGTGTTATCATAGTTTAGATCACATGACGTATATCATCATAGTTTAGATCACATGACGTGTATCATCATAGTTTAGATCACATGACGTGTATCATCATAGTTTAGATCACATGATGTGTATTATCATAGTTTAGATCACATGACGTGTATCATCGTAGTTTAGATCACATGACCTGTATCATCATAGTTTAGATCACATGACGTGTGTTATCATAGTTTAGATCACATGACGTGTGTCATCATAGTTTAGATCACATGACGTGTATCATCATAGTTTACATCACATGATGTGTATCATCATAGTTTAGATCACATGACGTGTATTATCATAGTTTCGATCACATGACGTGTGTTATCATAGTTTCGATCACATGACGTGTATCATCATAGTTTAGATCACATGATGTGTATTATCATAGTTTAGATCACATGACGTGTATCATAATAGTTTAGATCACATGACGTGTGTTATCATAGTTTAGATCACATGACGTGTGTTATCATAGTTTAGATCACATGACGTGTATCATCATAGTTTAGATCACATGATGTGTATCATCATAGTTTAGATCACATGATGTGCATTATCATAGTTTAGATCACGTGTATCATCATAGTTTAGATCACATGACGTGTATCATCATAGTTTAGATCACATGACGTGTATTATCATAGTTTAGATCACATGACGTGTATCATCATAGTTTAGATCACATGACGTGTGTTATCATAGTTTAGATCACATGACGTGTGTCATCATAGTTTAGATCACATGACGTGTATCATCATAGTTTAGATCACATGACGTGTATCATCATAGTTTAGATCACATGACCTGTATCATCATAGTTTAGATCACATGACGTGTGTTATCATAGTTTAGATCACATGACGTGTGTCATCATAGTTTAGATCATATGACGTGTATCATCATAGTTTAGATCACATGACGTGTATCATCATAGTTTAGATCACATGATGTGTGTTATCATAGTTTAGATCACATGATAAGTGTTATCATAGTTTAGATCACATGACGTGTATCATAATAGTTTAGATCACATGATGTGTGTTATCATAGTTTAGATCACATGACGTGTGTTATCATAGTTTAGATCACATGACGTGTATCATCATTGTTTAGATCACATGACGTGTATCATCATAGTTTAGATCACATGATGTGTGTTATCATAGTTTAGATCACATGATATGTGTTATCATAGTTTAGATCACATGATGTGTATCATCATAGTTTAGATCACATGACGTGTATCATCATAGTTTAGATCACATGACGTGTATCATCATAGTTTAGATCACATGATGTGTGTTATCATAGTTTAGATCACATGATATGTGTTATCATAGTTTAGATCACATGATGTGTATCATCATAGTTTAGATCACATGACGTGTATCATCATAGTTTAGATCACATGACGTGTATCATCATAGTTTAGATCACATGATGTGTGTTATCATAGTTTAGATCACATGATGTGTGTTATCATAGTTTAGATCACATGACGTGTATCATCATAGTTTAGATCACATGATGTGTATCATCATAGTTTAGATCACATGACGTGTATCATCATAGTTTAGATCACATGATGTGTGTTATCATAGTTTAGATCACATGACCTGTATCATCATAGTTTAGATCACATGACGTGTGTTATCATAGTTTAGATCACATGACGTGTATCATCATAGTTTAGATCACATGACGTGTATCATCATAGTTTAGATCACATGACGTGTATCATAATAGTTTAGATCACATGATGTGTGTTATCATAGTTTAGATCACATGACGTGTGTTATCATAGTTTAGATCACATGACGTGTATCATCATTGTTTAGATCACATGACGTGTATCATCATAGTTTAGATCACATGATGTGTGTTATCATAGTTTAGATCACATGATATGTGTTATCATAGTTTAGATCACATGATGTGTATCATCATAGTTTAGATCACATGACGTGTATCATCATAGTTTAGATCACATGACGTGTATCATCATAGTTTAGATCACATGATGTGCATTATCATAGTTTAGATCACGTGTATCATCATAGTTTAGATCACATGACGTGTATCATCATAGTTTAGATCACATGATGTGTATCATCATAGTTTAGATCACATGACGTGTATCATCATAGTTTAGATCACATGATGTGTGTTATCATAGTTTAGATCACATGATGTGTGTTATCATAGTTTAGATCACATGACGTGTATCATCATAGTTTAGATCACATGATGTGTATCATCATAGTTTAGATCAAATGACGTGTATCATCATAGTTTAGATCACATGATGTGTATCATCATAGTTTAGATCACATGACGTGTATCATCATAGTTTAGATCACGTGTATCATCATAGTTTAGATCACATGACGTGTATCATCATAGTTTAGATCACATAATGTGTATCATATTAGTTTAGATCACATGACGTGTGTCATCATAGTTTAGATCACATGAATTGTGTTATCATAGTTTAGATCACATGACGTGTATCATCATAGTTTAGATCACCTGACGTGTATCATCATAGTTTAGATCACATGACGTGTATCATCATAGTTTAGATCACATGATGTGCATTATCATAGTTTAGATCACGTGTATCATCATAGTTTAGATCACATGACGTGTGTTATCATAGTTTAGATCACATGACGTGTGTTATCATAGTTTAGATCACATGACATGTATCACCATAGTTTAGATCACATGACGTGTATCATCATAGTTTAGATCACATGACGTGTATCATCATAGTTTAGATCACATGATGTGCATTATCATAGTTTAGATCACGTGTGTCATCATAGTTTAGATCACATGACGTGTATCATCATAGTTTAGATCACATGACGTGTATCATCATAGTTTAGATCACATGATGTGTATCATCATAGTTTAGATCACATGACGTGTGTTATCATAGTTTAGATCACATGACGTGTATCATAATAGTTTAGATCACATGACGTGTGTTATCATAGTTTAGATCACATGACGTGTATCATCATAGTTTAGATCACATGACGTGTATCATCATAGTTTAGGTCACATTACGTGTGTTATCATAGTTTAGATCACATGAAATGTATCATCATAGTTTAGATCACATGACGTGTATCATCATAGTTTAGATCACATGACGTGTATCATCATAGTTTAGATCACATGATGTGCATTATCATAGTTTAGATCACGTGTGTCATCATAGTTTAGATCACATGACGTGTATCATCATAGTTTAGATCACATGACGTGTATCATCATAGTTTAGATCACATGATGTGTATCATCATAGTTTAGATCACATGACTTGTATCATCATAGTTTAGATCACATGACGTGTATTATCATAGTTTAGATCACATGACGTGTGTTATCATAGTTTCGATCACATGATGTGTATCATCATAGTTTAGATCACATGATGTGCATTATCATAGTTTAGATCACGTGTATCATCATAGTTTAGATCACATGACGTGTGTTATCATAGTTTAGATCACATGACGTGTGTTATCATAGTTTAGATCACATGACATGTATCATCATAGTTTAGATCACATGACGTGTATCATCATAGTTTAGATCACATGACGTGTATCATTATAGTTTAGATCACATGATGTGCATTATCATAGTTTAGATCACGTGTGTCATCATAGTTTAGATCACATGACGTGTATCATCATAGTTTAGATCACATGACGTGTATCATCATAGTTTCGATCACATGATGTGTATTATCATAGTTTAGATCACATGACGTGTGTTATCATAGTTTAGATCACATGACGTGTATCATAATAGTTTAGATCACATGACGTGTGTTATCATAGTTTAGATCACATGACGTGTATCATCATAGTTTAGATCACATGACGTGTATCATCATAGTTTAGATCACATAATGTGTATCATATTAGTTTAGATCACATGACGTGTGTCATCATAGTTTAGATCACATGAATTGTGTTATCATAGTTTAGATCACATGACGTGTATCATCATAGTTTAGATCACCTGACGTGTATCATCATAGTTTAGATCACATGACGTGTATCATCATAGTTTAGATCACATGATGTGCATTATCATAGTTTAGATCACATGACGTGTATCATCATAGTTTAGATCACATGACGTGTATCATCATAGTTTAGATCACATGACGTGTGTTATCATAGTTTAGATCACATGACGTGTGTTATCATAGTTTAGATCACATGACATGTATCACCATAGTTTAGATCACATGACGTGTATCATCATAGTTTAGATCACATGACGTGTATCATCATAGTTTAGATCACATGATGTGCATTATCATAGTTTAGATCACGTGTGTCATCATAGTTTAGATCACATGACGTGTATCATCATAGTTTAGATCACATGACGTGTATCATCATAGTTTAGATCACATGATGTGTATCATCATAGTTTAGATCACATGACGTGTGTTATCATAGTTTAGATCACATGACGTGTATCATAATAGTTTAGATCACATGACGTGTGTTATCATAGTTTAGATCACATGACGTGTATCATCATAGTTTAGATCACATGACGTGTATCATCATAGTTTAGGTCAAATTACGTGTGTTATCATAGTTTAGATCACATGACATGTATCATCATAGTTTAGATCACATGACGTGTATCATCATAGTTTAGATCACATGACGTGTATCATCATAGTTTAGATCACATGATGTGCATTATCATAGTTTAGATCACGTGTGTCATCATAGTTTAGATCACATGACGTGTATCATCATAGTTTAGATCACATGACGTGTATCATCATAGTTTAGATCACATGATGTGTATCATCATAGTTTAGATCACATGACCTGTATCATCATAGTTTAGATCACATGACGTGTATTATCATAGTTTAGATCACATGACGTGTGTTATCATAGTTTCGATCACATGATGTGTATCATCATAGTTTAGATCACATGATGTGCATTATCATAGTTTAGATCACGTGTATCATCATAGTTTAGATCACATGACGTGTGTTATCATAGTTTAGATCACATGACGTGTGTTATCATAGTTTAGATCACATGACATGTATCATCATAGTTTAGATCACATGACGTGTATCATCATAGTTTAGATCACATGACGTGTATCATCATAGTTTAGATCACATGATGTGCATTATCATAGTTTAGATCACGTGTGTCATCATAGTTTAGATCACATGACGTGTATCATCATAGTTTAGATCACATGACGTGTATCATCATAGTTTAGATCACATGATGTGTATCATCATAGTTTAGATCACATGACGTGTGTTATCATAGTTTAGATCACATGACGTGTATCATAATAGTTTAGATCACATGACGTGTGTTATCATAGTTTAGATCACATGACGTGTATCATCATAGTTTAGATCACATGACGTGTATCATCATAGTTTAGATCACATGACGTGTATCATCATAGTTTAGATCACATGATGTGTATCATATTAGTTTAGATCACATGACGTGTGTCATCATAGTTTAGATCACATGATGTGTGTTATCATAGTTTAGATCACATGACGTGTATCATCATAGTTTAGATCACATGACGTGTATCATCATAGTTTAGATCACATGATGTGTATCATCATAGTTTAGATCACATGATGTGTGTTATCATAATTTAGATCACATGATGTGTGTCATCATAGTTTAGATCACATGACGTGTGTCATCATAGTTTAGATCACATGACGTGTATCATCATAGTTTAGATCACATGACGTGTATCATCATAGTTTAGATCACATGACGTGTATCATCATAGTTTAGATCACATGACGTGTGTTCTCATAGTTTAGATCACATGACGTGTGTTATCATAGTTTAGATCACATGACGCGTATCATTATAGTTTAGACCACATGACGTGTGTCATCATAGTTTAGATCACATGACGTGTATCATCATAGTTTAGATCACATGATGTGTATCATCATAGTTTAGATCACATGACGTGTATCATCATAGTTTAGATCACATGACGTGTATCATCATAGTTTAGATCACATGACGTGTGTTATCATAGTTTAGATCACATGACGTGTATCATCATAGTTTAGATCACATGACGTGTATCATCATAGTTTAGATCACATGACGTGTATCATCATAGTTTAGATGACATGATGTGCATCATCATAGTTTAGATCACATGACGTGTATCATCATAGTTTAGATCACATGACGTGTATCATCATAGTTTAGATCACATGATGTGCATTATCATAGTTTAGATCACGTGTGTCATCATAGTTTAGATCACATGACGTGTATCATCATAGTTTAGATCACATGACGTGTATCATCATAGTTTAGATCACATGATGTGTATCATCATAGTTTAGATCACATGACCTGTATCATCATAGTTTAGATCACATGACGTGTATTATCATAGTTTAGATCACATGACGTGTGTTATCATAGTTTCGATCACATGATGTGTATCATCATAGTTTAGATCACATGATGTGCATTATCATAGTTTAGATCACGTGTATCATCATAGTTTAGATCACATGACGTGTGTTATCATAGTTTAGATCACATGACGTGTGTTATCATAGTTTAGATCACATGACATGTATCATCATAGTTTAGATCACATGACGTGTATCATCATAGTTTAGATCACATGACGTGTATCATCATAGTTTAGATCACATGATGTGCATTATCATAGTTTAGATCACGTGTGTCATCATAGTTTAGATCACATGACGTGTATCATCATAGTTTAGATCACATGACGTGTATCATCATAGTTTAGATCACATGATGTGTATCATCATAGTTTAGATCACATGACGTGTGTTATCATAGTTTAGATCACATGACGTGTATCATAATAGTTTAGATCACATGACGTGTGTTATCATAGTTTAGATCACATGACGTGTATCATCATAGTTTAGATCACATGACGTGTATCATCATAGTTTAGATCACATGACGTGTATCATCATAGTTTAGATCACATGATGTGTATCATATTAGTTTAGATCACATGACGTGTGTCATCATAGTTTAGATCACATGATGTGTGTTATCATAGTTTAGATCACATGACGTGTATCATCATAGTTTAGATCACATGACGTGTATCATCATAGTTTAGATCACATGATGTGTATCATCATAGTTTAGATCACATGATGTGTGTTATCATAGTTTAGATCACATGATGTGTGTCATCATAGTTTAGATCACATGACGTGTGTCATCATAGTTTAGATCACATGACGTGTATCATCATAGTTTAGATCACATGACGTGTATCATCATAGTTTAGATCACATGACGTGTATCATCATAGTTTAGATCACATGACGTGTGTTATCATAGTTTAGATCACATGACGTGTGTTATCATAGTTTAGATCACATGACGCGTATCATTATAGTTTAGACCACATGACGTGTGTCATCATAGTTTAGATCACATGACGTGTATCATCATAGTTTAGATCACATGATGTGTATCATCATAGTTTAGATCACATGACGTGTATCATCATAGTTTAGATCACATGACGTGTATCATCATAGTTTAGATCACATGACGTGTGTTATCATAGTTTAGATCACATGACGTGTATCATCATAGTTTAGATCACATGACGTGTATCATCATAGTTTAGATCACATGACGTGTATCATCATAGTTTAGATGACATGATGTGCATCATCATAGTTTAGATCACATGACGTGTATCATCATAGTTTAGATCACATGACGTGTATCATCATAGTTTAGATCACATGATGTGTATCATCATAGTTTAGATCACATGATGTGTATCATCATAGTTTAGATCACATGACGTGTATCATCATAGTTTAGATCACATGACGTGTGTTATCATAGTTTAGATCACATGACGTGTATCATCATAGTTTAGATCACATGACGTGTGTTATCATAGTTTAGATCACATGACGTGTATCATCATAGTTTAGATCACATGACGTGTATCATCATAGTTTAGATCACATGATGTGCATCCTCATAGTTTAGATCACATGATGTGTATCATCATAGTTTAGATCACATGACGTGTATCATCATAGTTTAGATCACATGATTTGTATCATCATAGTTTAGATCACATGACGTGTATCATCATAGTTTAGATCACATGACGTGTATCATCATAGTTTAGATCACATGACGTGTATCATCATAGTTTAGATCACATGACGTGTGTTATCATAGTTTAGATCACATGATGTGTGTTATCATAGTTTAGATCACATGACGTGTGTCATCATAGTTTAGATCACATGACGTGTGTCATCATAGTTTAGATCACATGACGTGTATCATCATAGTTTAGATCACATGACGTGTATCATCATAGTTTAGATCACATGACGTGTGTCATCATAGTTTAGATCACATGACGTGTATCATCATAGTTTAGATCACATGACGTGTGTTATCATAGTTTAGATCACATGATGTGTGTTATCATAGTTTAGATCACATGATGTGTGTCATCATAGTTTAGATCACATGACGTGTATCATCATAGTTTAGATCACATGACGTGTATCATCATAGTTTAGATCACATGACGTGTATCATCATAGTTTAGATCACATGACGTGTGTTATCATAGTTTAGATCACATGATGTGTGTTATCATAGTTTAGATCACATGACGCGTATCATTATAGTTTAGACCACATGACGTGTGTCATCATAGTTTCGATCACATGACGTGTATCATCATAGTTTAGATCACATGATGTGCATTATCATAGTTTAGATCACATGATGTGCATTATCATAGTTTAGATCACATGATGTGCATTATCATAGTTTAGATCACATGATGTGCATTATCATAGTTTAGATCACATGATGTGTATCATCATAGTTTAGATCACATGACGTGTATCATCATAGTTTAGATCACATGACGTGTATCATCATAGTTTAGATCACGTGTATCATCATAGTTTAGATCACATGACGTGTATCATCATAGTTTAGATCACATGATGTGTATCATCATAGTTTAGATCACATGATGTGTATCATCATAGTTTAGATCACATGACGTGTATCATCATAGTTTAGATCACATGACGTGTGTTATCATAGTTTAGATCACATGATGTGTATCATCATAGTTTAGATCACATGACGTGTATCATCATAGTTTAGATCACATGACGTGTATTATCATAGTTTAGATCACATGTGTATCATCATAGTTTAGATCACATGACGTGTATCATCATAGTTTAGATCACATGATGTGCATTATCATAGTTTAGATCACGTGTATCATCATAGTTTAGATCACATGATGTGTATCATCATAGTTTAGATCACATGATGTGTATCATCATAGTTTAGATCACATGACGTGTGTCATCATAGTTTAGATCACATGATGTGTATCATCATAGTTTAGATCACATGACGTGTATCATCATAGTTTAGATCACATGATGTGTATCATTATAGTTTAGATCACATGATGTGTATCATATTAGTTTAGATCACATGACGTGTGTTATCATAGTTTAGATCACATGACGTGTATCATCATAGTTTAAATCACATGACGTGTATCATCATAGTTTAGATCACATGACGTGTATCATCATAGTTTAGATCACATGACGTGTATCATCATAGTTTAGATCACATGACGTGTGTTATCATAGTTTAGATCACATGATGTGTGTTATCATAGTTTAGATCACATGATGTGTGTCATCATAGTTTAGATCACATGACGTGTATCATCATAGTTTAGATCACATGACGTGTATCATCATAGTTTAGATCACATGACGTGTATCATCATAGTTTAGATCACATGACGTGTGTTATCATAGTTTAGATCACATGATGTGTGTTATCATAGTTTAGATCACATGACGCGTATCATTATAGTTTCGACCACATGACGTGTGTCATCATAGTTTCGATCACATGACGTGTATCATCATAGTTTAGATCACATGATGTGTATCATCATAGTTTAGATCACATGATGTGTATTATCATAGTTTAGATCACATGACGTGTGTTATCATAGTTTAGGTCACATGACGTGTATCATCATAGTTTAGATCACATGATGTGTATCAACATAGTTTAGATCACATGACGTGTATCATCATAGTTTAGATCACATGATGTGTATCATATTAGTTTAGATCACATGACGTGTATCATCATAGTTTAGATCACATGACGTGTGTTATCATAGTTTAGATCACATGATGTGTATCATCATAGTTTAGATCACATGACGTATATCATCATAGTTTAGATCACATGACGTGTATTATTATAGTTTAGATCACATGTGTATCATCATAGTTTAGATCACATGACGTGTATCATCATAGTTTAGATCACATGATGTGCATTATCATAGTTTAGATCACGTGTATCATCATAGTTTAGATCACATGATGTGTATCATCATAGTTTACATCACATGACGTGTGTCATCATAGTTTAGATCACATGATGTGTATCATCATAGTTTAGATCACATGACGTGTATCATCATAGTTTAGATCACATGATGTGTATCATCATAGTTTAGATCACATGATGTGTATCATATTAGTTTAGATCACATGACGTGTGTTATCATAGTTTAGATCACATGACGTGTATCATCATAGTTTAGATCACATGACGTATATCATCATAGTTTAGATCACATGACGTGTGTTATCATAGTTTAGATCACATGATGTGTGTTATCATAGTTTAGATCACATGATGTGTGTCATCATAGTTTAGATCACATGACGTGTACCATCATAGTTTAGATCACATGACGTGTATCATCATAGTTTAGATCACATGACGTGTATCATCATAGTTTAGATCAAATGACGTGTATCATCATAGTTTAGATCACATGACGTGTGTTATCATAGTTTAGATCACATGATGTGTGTTATCATAGTTTAGATCACATGACGCGTATCATTATAGTTTAGACCACATGACGTGTGTCATCATAGTTTCGATCACATGACGTGTATCATCATAGTTTAGATCACATGATGTGTATCATCATAGTTTAGATCACATGATGTGTATTATCATAGTTTAGATCACATGACGTGTGTTATCATAGTTTAGGTCACATGACGTGTATCATCATAGTTTAGATCACATGATGTGTATCAACATAGTTTAGATCACATGACGTGTATCATCATAGTTTAGATCACATGACGTGTATCATCATAGTTTAGATCACATGATGTGTATCATATTAGTTTAGATCACATGACGTGTGTCATCATAGTTTAGATCACATGACGTGTGTCATCATAGTTTAGATCACATGACGTGTATCATCATAGTTTAGATCACATGACGTGTATCATCATAGTTTAGATCACATGACGTGTATCATCATAGTTTAGATCACATGATGTGTGTTATCATAGTTTAGATCACATGATGTGTGTCATCATAGTTTAGATCACATGACGTGTATCATCATAGTTTATATCACATGACGTGTATCATCATAGTTTAGATCACATGACGTGTATCATCATAGTTTAGATCACATGACGTGTATCATCATAGTTTAGATCACATGACGTGTATCATCATAGTTTAGATCACATGACGTGTGTTATCATAGTTTAGATCACATGATGTGTGTTATCATAGTTTAGATCACATGATGTGTGTCATCATAGTTTAGATCACATGACGTGTATCATCATAGTTTAGATCACATGACGTGTATCATCATAGTTTAGATCACATGACGTGTATCATCATAGTTTAGATCACATGACGTGTGTTATCATAGTTTAGATCACATGATGTGTGTTATCATAGTTTAGATCACATGACGCGTATCATTATAGTTTAGACCACATGACGTGTGTCATCATAGTTTCGATCACATGACGTGTATCATCATAGTTTAGATCACATGATGTGCATTATCATAGTTTAGATCACATGATGTGCATTATCATAGTTTAGATCACATGATGTGTATCATCATAGTTTAAATCACATGACGTGTATCATCATAGTTTAGATCACATGACGTGTGTCATCATAGTTTCGATCACATGACGTGTATCATCATAGTTTAGATCACATGATGTGCATTATCATAGTTTAGATCACATGATGTGCATTATCATAGTTTAGATCACATGATGTGTATCATCATAGTTTAAATCACATGACGTGTATCATCATAGTTTAGATCACATGACGTGTATCATCATAGTTTAGATCACATGACGTGTATCATCATAGTTTAGATCAAATGACGTGTATCATCATAGTTTAGATCACATGACGTGTGTTATCATAGTTTAGATCACATGACGTGTGTTATCATAGTTTAGATCACATGACGCGTATCATTATAGTTTAGACCACATGACGTGTGTCATCATAGTTTCGATCACATGACGTGTGTTATCATAGTTTAGATCACATGACGCGTATCATTATAGTTTAGACCACATGACGTGTGTCATCATAGTTTCGATCACATGACGTGTATCGTCATAGTTTAGATCACATGATGTGTATCATCATAGTTTAGATCACATGATGTGTATTATCATAGTTTAGATCACATGACGTGTGTTATCATAGTTTAGATCACATGATGTGCATTATCATAGTTTAGATCACATGATGTGCATTATCATAGTTTAGATCACATGATGTGTATCATCATAGTTTAGATCACATGACGTGTATCATCATAGTTTAGATCACATGACGTGTATCATCATAGTTTAGATCACGTGTATCATCATAGTTTAGATCACATGACGTGTGTCATCATAGTTTAGATCACATGATGTGTATCATCATAGTTTAGATCACATGATGTGTATCATCATAGTTTAGATCACATGACGTGTATCATCATAGTTTAGATCACATGACGTGTGTTATCATAGTTTAGATCACATGATGTGTGTTATCATAGTTTAGATCACATGACGTGTATCATCATAGTTTAGATCACATGACGTGTATTATCATAGTTTAGATCACATGTGTATCATCATAGTTTAGATCACATGACGTGTATCATCATAGTTTAGATCACATGATGTGCATTATCATAGTTTAGATCACGTGTATCATCATAGTTTAGATCACATGATGTGTATCATCATAGTTTAGATCACATGACGTGTGTCATCATAGTTTAGATCACATGATGTGTATCATCATAGTTTAGATCACATGACGTGTATCATCATAGTTTAGATCACATGATGTGTATCATTATAGTTTAGATCACATGATGTGTATCATATTAGTTTAGATCACATGACGTGTGTTATCATAGTTTAGATCACATGACGTGTATCATCATAGTTTAAATCACATGACGTGTATCATCATAGTTTAGATCACATGACGTGTATCATCATAGTTTAGATCACATGACGTGTATCATCATAGTTTAGATCACATGACGTGTGTTATCATAGTTTAGATCACATGATGTGTGTTATCATAGTTTAGATCACATGATGTGTGTCATCATAGTTTAGATCACATGACGTGTATCATCATAGTTTAGATCACATGACGTGTATCATCATAGTTTAGATCACATGACGTGTATCATCATAGTTTAGATCACATGACGTGTGTTATCATAGTTTAGATCACATGATGTGTGTTATCATAGTTTAGATCACATGACGCGTATCATTATAGTTTCGACCACATGACGTGTGTCATCATAGTTTCGATCACATGACGTGTATCATCATAGTTTAGATCACATGATGTGTATCATCATAGTTTAGATCACATGATGTGTATTATCATAGTTTAGATCACATGACGTGTGTTATCATAGTTTAGGTCACATGACGTGTATCATCATAGTTTAGATCACATGATGTGTATCAACATAGTTTAGATCACATGACGTGTATCATCATAGTTTAGATCACATGATGTGTATCATATTAGTTTAGATCACATGACGTGTATCATCATAGTTTAGATCACATGACGTGTATTATTATAGTTTAGATCACGTGTATCATCATAGTTTAGATCACATGACGTGTATCATCATAGTTTAGATCACATGATGTGCATTATCATAGTTTAGATCACGTGTATCATCAGTTTAGATCACATGATGTGTATCATCATAGTTTACATCACATGACGTGTGTCATCATAGTTTAGATTACATGATGTGTATCATCATAGTTTAGATCACATGACGTGTATCATCATAGTTTAGATCACATGATGTGTATCATCATAGTTTAGATCACATGATGTGTATCATATTAGTTTAGATCACATGACGTGTGTTATCATAGTTTAGATCACATGACGTGTATCATCATAGTTTAGATCACATGACGTATATCATCATAGTTTAGATCACATGACGTGTGTTATCATAGTTTAGATCACATGATGTGTGTTATCATAGTTTAGATCACATGACGCGTATCATTATAGTTTAGACCACATGACGTGTGTCATCATAGTTTCGATCACATGACGTGTATCATCATAGTTTAGATCACATGATGTGTATCATCATAGTTTAGATCACATGATGTGTATTATCATAGTTTAGATCACATGACGTGTGTTATCATAGTTTAGGTCACATGACGTGTATCATCATAGTTTAGATCACATGATGTGTATCAACATAGTTTAGATCACATGACGTGTATCATCATAGTTTAGATCACATGACGTGTATCATCATAGTTTAGATCACATGATGTGTATCATATTAGTTTAGATCACATGACGTGTGTCATCATAGTTTAGATCACATGACGTGTGTCATCATAGTTTAGATCACATGATGTGTATCATCATAGTTTAGATCACATGACGTGTATCATCATAGTTTAGATCACATGACGTGTATCATCATAGTTTAGATCACATGATGTGTGTTATCATAGTTTAGATCACATGATGTGTGTCATCATAGTTTAGATCACATGACGTGTGTTATCATAGTTTAGATCACATGACGTGTATCATCATAGTTTAGACCACATGATGTGTGTTATCATAGTTTAGATCACATGACGTGTATCATCATAGTTTAGATCACATGACGTGTGTTATCATAGTTTAGATCATATGACGTGTGTTATCATAGTTTAGATCACATGACGTGTATCATAATAGTTTAGATCACATGACGTGTGTTATCATAGTTTAGATCACATGACGTGTATCATCATAGTTTAGATCACATGATGTGTATCATCATAGTTTAGATCAAATGACGTGTATCATCATAGTTTAGATCACATGATGTGTATCATCATAGTTTAGATCACATGACGTGTATCATCATAGTTTAGATCACGTGTATCATCATAGTTTAGATCACATGACGTGTATCATCATAGTTTAGATCACATGATGTGTATCATATTAGTTTAGATCACATGACGTGTGTCATCATAGTTTAGATCACATGATGTGCATTATCATAGTTTAGATCACGTGTATCATCATAGTTTAGATCACATGATGTGTGTTATCATAGTTTAGATCACATGATATGTGTTATCATAGTTTAGATCACATGACGTGTATCATCATAGTTTAGATCACATGACGTGTGTTATCATAGTTTAGATCACATGACGTATATCATCATAGTTTAGATCACATGACGTGTATCATCATAGTTTAGATCACATGACGTGTATCATCATAGTTTAGATCACATGATGTGTATTATCATAGTTTAGATCACATGACGTGTATCATCGTAGTTTAGATCACATGACCTGTATCATCATAGTTTAGATCACATGACGTGTGTTATCATAGTTTAGATCACATGACGTGTGTCATCATAGTTTAGATCACATGACGTGTATCATCATAGTTTACATCACATGATGTGTATCATCATAGTTTAGATCACATGACGTGTATTATCATAGTTTCGATCACATGACGTGTGTTATCATAGTTTAGATCACATGACGTGTGTTATCATAGTTTAGATCACATGACGTGTATCATCATAGTTTAGATCACATGATGTGTATCATCATAGTTTAGATCACATGATGTGCATTATCATAGTTTAGATCACGTGTATCATCATAGTTTAGATCACATGACGTGTATCATCATAGTTTAGATCACATGACGTGTATTATCATAGTTTAGATCACATGACGTGTATCATCATAGTTTAGATCACATGACGTGTGTTATCATAGTTTAGATCACATGACGTGTGTCATCATAGTTTAGATCACATGACGTGTATCATCATAGTTTAGATCACATGACGTGTATCATCATAGTTTAGATCACATGACCTGTATCATCATAGTTTAGATCACATGACGTGTGTTATCATAGTTTAGATCACATGACGTGTGTCATCATAGTTTAGATCATATGACGTGTATCATCATAGTTTAGATCACATGACGTGTATCATCATAGTTTAGATCACATGATGTGTGTTATCATAGTTTAGATCACATGATAAGTGTTATCATAGTTTAGATCACATGACGTGTATCATAATAGTTTAGATCACATGATGTGTGTTATCATAGTTTAGATCACATGACGTGTGTTATCATAGTTTAGATCACATGACGTGTATCATCATTGTTTAGATCACATGACGTGTATCATCATAGTTTAGATCACATGATGTGTGTTATCATAGTTTAGATCACATGATATGTGTTATCATAGTTTAGATCACATGATGTGTATCATCATAGTTTAGATCACATGACGTGTATCATCATAGTTTAGATCACATGACGTGTATCATCATAGTTTAGATCACATGATGTGTGTTATCATAGTTTAGATCACATGATATGTGTTATCATAGTTTAGATCACATGATGTGTATCATCATAGTTTAGATCACATGACGTGTATCATCATAGTTTAGATCACATGACGTGTATCATCATAGTTTAGATCACATGATGTGTGTTATCATAGTTTAGATCACATGATGTGTGTTATCATAGTTTAGATCACATGACGTGTATCATCATAGTTTAGATCACATGATGTGTATCATCATAGTTTAGATCACATGACGTGTATCATCATAGTTTAGATCACATGATGTGTGTTATCATAGTTTAGATCACATGACCTGTATCATCATAGTTTAGATCACATGACGTGTGTTATCATAGTTTAGATCACATGACGTGTATCATCATAGTTTAGATCACATGACGTGTATCATCATAGTTTAGATCACATGACGTGTGTTATCATAGTTTAGATCACATGATGTGTGTTATCATAGTTTAGATCACATGACGTGTGTCATCATAGTTTAGATCACATGACGTGTGTCATCATAGTTTAGATCACATGACGTGTATCATCATAGTTTAGATCACATGACGTGTATCATCATAGTTTAGATCACATGACGTGTGTCATCATAGTTTAGATCACATGACGTGTATCATCATAGTTTAGATCACATGACGTGTGTTATCATAGTTTAGATCACATGATGTGTGTTATCATAGTTTAGATCACATGATGTGTGTCATCATAGTTTAGATCACATGACGTGTATCATCATAGTTTAGATCACATGACGTGTATCATCATAGTTTAGATCACATGACGTGTATCATCATAGTTTAGATCACATGACGTGTGTTATCATAGTTTAGATCACATGATGTGTGTTATCATAGTTTAGATCACATGACGCGTATCATTATAGTTTAGACCACATGACGTGTGTCATCATAGTTTCGATCACATGACGTGTATCATCATAGTTTAGATCACATGATGTGCATTATCATAGTTTAGATCACATGATGTGCATTATCATAGTTTAGATCACATGATGTGCATTATCATAGTTTAGATCACATGATGTGCATTATCATAGTTTAGATCACATGATGTGTATCATCATAGTTTAGATCACATGACGTGTATCATCATAGTTTAGATCACATGACGTGTATCATCATAGTTTAGATCACGTGTATCATCATAGTTTAGATCACATGACGTGTATCATCATAGTTTAGATCACATGATGTGTATCATCATAGTTTAGATCACATGATGTGTATCATCATAGTTTAGATCACATGACGTGTATCATCACAGTTTAGATCACATGACGTGTGTTATCATAGTTTAGATCACATGATGTGTATCATCATAGTTTAGATCACATGACGTGTATCATCATAGTTTAGATCACATGACGTGTATTATCATAGTTTAGATCACATGTGTATCATCATAGTTTAGATCACATGACGTGTATCATCATAGTTTAGATCACATGATGTGCATTATCATAGTTTAGATCACGTGTATCATCATAGTTTAGATCACATGATGTGTATCATCATAGTTTAGATCACATGATGTGTATCATCATAGTTTAGATCACATGACGTGTGTCATCATAGTTTAGATCACATGATGTGTATCATCATAGTTTAGATCACATGACGTGTATCATCATAGTTTAGATCACATGATGTGTATCATTATAGTTTAGATCACATGATGTGTATCATATTAGTTTAGATCACATGACGTGTGTTATCATAGTTTAGATCACATGACGTGTATCATCATAGTTTAAATCACATGACGTGTATCATCATAGTTTAGATCACATGACGTGTATCATCATAGTTTAGATCACATGACGTGTATCATCATAGTTTAGATCACATGACGTGTGTTATCATAGTTTAGATCACATGATGTGTGTTATCATAGTTTAGATCACATGATGTGTGTCATCATAGTTTAGATCACATGACGTGTATCATCATAGTTTAGATCACATGACGTGTATCATCATAGTTTAGATCACATGACGTGTATCATCATAGTTTAGATCACATGACGTGTATCATCATAGTTTAGATCACATGATGTGTATCATCATAGTTTAGATCACATGATGTGTGTTATCATAATTTAGATCACATGATGTGTGTCATCATAGTTTAGATCACATGACGTGTGTCATCATAGTTTAGATCACATGACGTGTATCATCATAGTTTAGATCACATGACGTGTATCATCATAGTTTAGATCACATGACGTGTATCATCATAGTTTAGATCACATGACGTGTGTTATCATAGTTTAGATCACATGACGTGTGTTATCATAGTTTAGATCACATGACGCGTATCATTATAGTTTAGACCACATGACGTGTGTCATCATAGTTTAGATCACATGACGTGTATCATCATAGTTTAGATCACATGATGTGTATCATCATAGTTTAGATCACATGACGTGTATCATCATAGTTTAGATCACATGACGTGTATCATCATAGTTTAGATCACATGACGTGTGTTATCATAGTTTAGATCACATGACGTGTATCATCATAGTTTAGATCACATGACGTGTATCATCATAGTTTAGATCACATGACGTGTATCATCATAGTTTAGATGACATGATGTGCATCATCATAGTTTAGATCACATGACGTGTATCATCATAGTTTAGATCACATGACGTGTATCATCATAGTTTAGATCACATGATGTGCATTATCATAGTTTAGATCACGTGTGTCATCATAGTTTAGATCACATGACGTGTATCATCATAGTTTAGATCACATGACGTGTATCATCATAGTTTAGATCACATGATGTGTATCATCATAGTTTAGATCACATGACCTGTATCATCATAGTTTAGATCACATGACGTGTATTATCATAGTTTAGATCACATGACGTGTGTTATCATAGTTTCGATCACATGATGTGTATCATCATAGTTTAGATCACATGATGTGCATTATCATAGTTTAGATCACGTGTATCATCATAGTTTAGATCACATGACGTGTGTTATCATAGTTTAGATCACATGACGTGTGTTATCATAGTTTAGATCACATGACATGTATCATCATAGTTTAGATCACATGACGTGTATCATCATAGTTTAGATCACATGACGTGTATCATCATAGTTTAGATCACATGATGTGCATTATCATAGTTTAGATCACGTGTGTCATCATAGTTTAGATCACATGACGTGTATCATCATAGTTTAGATCACATGACGTGTATCATCATAGTTTAGATCACATGATGTGTATCATCATAGTTTAGATCACATGACGTGTGTTATCATAGTTTAGATCACATGACGTGTATCATAATAGTTTAGATCACATGACGTGTGTTATCATAGTTTAGATCACATGACGTGTATCATCATAGTTTAGATCACATGACGTGTATCATCATAGTTTAGATCACATGACGTGTATCATCATAGTTTAGATCACATGATGTGTATCATATTAGTTTAGATCACATGACGTGTGTCATCATAGTTTAGATCACATGATGTGTGTTATCATAGTTTAGATCACATGACGTGTATCATCATAGTTTAGATCACATGACGTGTATCATCATAGTTTAGATCACATGATGTGTATCATCATAGTTTAGATCACATGATGTGTGTTATCATAATTTAGATCACATGATGTGTGTCATCATAGTTTAGATCACATGACGTGTGTCATCATAGTTTAGATCACATGACGTGTATCATCATAGTTTAGATCACATGACGTGTATCATCATAGTTTAGATCACATGACGTGTATCATCATAGTTTAGATCACATGACGTGTGTTATCATAGTTTAGATCACATGACGTGTGTTATCATAGTTTAGATCACATGACGCGTATCATTATAGTTTAGACCACATGACGTGTGTCATCATAGTTTAGATCACATGACGTGTATCATCATAGTTTAGATCACATGATGTGTATCATCATAGTTTAGATCACATGACGTGTATCATCATAGTTTAGATCACATGACGTGTATCATCATAGTTTAGATCACATGACGTGTGTTATCATAGTTTAGATCACATGACGTGTATCATCATAGTTTAGATCACATGACGTGTATCATCATAGTTTAGATCACATGACGTGTATCATCATAGTTTAGATGACATGATGTGCATCATCATAGTTTAGATCACATGACGTGTATCATCATAGTTTAGATCACATGACGTGTATCATCATAGTTTAGATCACATGATGTGCATTATCATAGTTTAGATCACGTGTGTCATCATAGTTTAGATCACATGACGTGTATCATCATAGTTTAGATCACATGACGTGTATCATCATAGTTTAGATCACATGATGTGTATCATCATAGTTTAGATCACATGACCTGTATCATCATAGTTTAGATCACATGACGTGTATTATCATAGTTTAGATCACATGACGTGTGTTATCATAGTTTCGATCACATGATGTGTATCATCATAGTTTAGATCACATGATGTGCATTATCATAGTTTAGATCACGTGTATCATCATAGTTTAGATCACATGACGTGTGTTATCATAGTTTAGATCACATGACGTGTGTTATCATAGTTTAGATCTCATGACATGTATCATCATAGTTTAGATCACATGACGTGTATCATCATAGTTTAGATCACATGACGTGTATCATCATAGTTTAGATCACATGATGTGCATTATCATAGTTTAGATCACGTGTGTCATCATAGTTTAGATCACATGACGTGTATCATCATAGTTTAGATCACATGACGTGTATCATCATAGTTTAGATCACATGATGTGTATCATCATAGTTTAGATCACATGACGTGTGTTATCATAGTTTAGATCACATGACGTGTATCATAATAGTTTAGATCACATGACGTGTGTTATCATAGTTTAGATCACATGACGTGTATCATCATAGTTTAGATCACATGACGTGTATCATCATAGTTTAGATCACATGACGTGTATCATCATAGTTTAGATCACATGATGTGTATCATATTAGTTTAGATCACATGACGTGTGTCATCATAGTTTAGATCACATGATGTGTGTTATCATAGTTTAGATCACATGACGTGTATCATCATAGTTTAGATCACATGACGTGTATCATCATAGTTTAGATCACATGATGTGTATCATCATAGTTTAGATCACATGATGTGTGTTATCATAGTTTAGATCACATGATGTGTGTCATCATAGTTTAGATCACATGACGTGTGTCATCATAGTTTAGATCACATGACGTGTATCATCATAGTTTAGATCACATGACGTGTATCATCATAGTTTAGATCACATGACGTGTATCATCATAGTTTAGATCACATGACGTGTGTTATCATAGTTTAGATCACATGACGTGTGTTATCATAGTTTAGATCACATGACGCGTATCATTATAGTTTAGACAACATGACGTGTGTCATCATAGTTTAGATCACATGACGTGTATCATCATAGTTTAGATCACATGATGTGTATCATCATAGTTTAGATCACATGACGTGTATCATCATAGTTTAGATCACATGACGTGTATCATCATAGTTTAGATCACATGACGTGTGTTATCATAGTTTAGATCACATGACGTGTATCATCATAGTTTAGATCACATGACGTGTATCATCATAGTTTAGATCACATGACGTGTATCATCATAGTTTAGATGACATGATGTGCATCATCATAGTTTAGATCACATGACGTGTATCATCATAGTTTAGATCACATGACGTGTATCATCATAGTTTAGATCACATGACGTGTATCATCATAGTTTAGATCACATGACGTGTGTTATCATAGTTTAGATCACATGATGTGTGTTATCATAGTTTAGATCACATGACGTGTGTCATCATAATTTAGATCACATGACGTGTGTCATCATAGTTTAGATCACATGACGTGTATCATCATAGTTTAGATCACATGACGTGTATCATCATAGTTTAGATCACATGACGTGTGTCATCATAGTTTAGATCACATGACGTGTATCATCATAGTTTAGATCACATGACGTGTGTTATCATAGTTTAGATCACATGATGTGTGTTATCATAGTTTAGATCACATGATGTGTGTCATCATAGTTTAGATCACATGACGTGTATCATCATAGTTTAGATCACATGACGTGTATCATCATAGTTTAGATCACATGACGTGTATCATCATAGTTTAGATCACATGACGTGTGTTATCATAGTTTAGATCACATGATGTGTGTTATCATAGTTTAGATCACATGACGCGTATCATTATAGTTTAGACCACATGACGTGTGTCATCATAGTTTCGATCACATGACGTGTATCATCATAGTTTAGATCACATGATGTGCATTATCATAGTTTAGATCACATGATGTGCATTATCATAGTTTAGATCACATGATGTGCATTATCATAGTTTAGATCACATGATGTGCATTATCATAGTTTAGATCACATGATGTGTATCATCATAGTTTAGATCACATGACGTGTATCATCATAGTTTAGATCACATGACGTGTATCATCATAGTTTAGATCACGTGTATCACCATAGTTTAGATCACATGACGTGTATCATCATAGTTTAGATCACATGATGTGTATCATCATAGTTTAGATCACATGATGTGTATCATCATAGTTTAGATCACATGACGTGTATCATCATAGTTTAGATCACATGACGTGTGTTATCATAGTTTAGATCACATGATGTGTATCATCATAGTTTAGATCACATGACGTGTATCATCATAGTTTAGATCACATGACGTGTATTATCATAGTTTAGATCACATGTGTATCATCATAGTTTAGATCACATGACGTGTATCATCATAGTTTAGATCACATGATGTGCATTATCATAGTTTAGATCACGTGTATCATCATAGTTTAGATCACATGATGTGTATCATCATAGTTTAGATCACATGATGTGTATCATCATAGTTTAGATCACATGACGTGTGTCATCATAGTTTAGATCACATGATGTGTATCATCATAGTTTAGATCACATGACGTGTATCATCATAGTTTAGATCACATGATGTGTATCATTATAGTTTAGATCACATGATGTGTATCATATTAGTTTAGATCACATGACGTGTGTTATCATAGTTTAGATCACATGACGTGTATCATCATAGTTTAAATCACATGACGTGTATCATCATAGTTTAGATCACATGACGTGTATCATCATAGTTTAGATCACATGACGTGTATCATCATAGTTTAGATCACATGACGTGTGTTATCATAGTTTAGATCACATGATGTGTGTTATCATAGTTTAGATCACATGATGTGTGTCATCATAGTTTAGATCACATGACGTGTATCATCATAGTTTAGATCACATGACGTGTATCATCATAGTTTAGATCACATGACGTGTATCATCATAGTTTAGATCACATGACGTGTGTTATCATAGTTTAGATCACATGATGTGTGTTATCATAGTTTAGATCACATGACGCGTATCATTATAGTTTCGACCACATGACGTGTGTCATCATAGTTTCGATCACATGACGTGTATCATCATAGTTTAGATCACATGATGTGTATCATCATAGTTTAGATCACATGATGTGTATTATCATAGTTTAGATCACATGACGTGTGTTATCATAGTTTAGGTCACATGACATGTATCATCATAGTTTAGATCACATGATGTGTATCAACATAGTTTAGATCACATGACGTGTATCATCATAGTTTAGATCACATGATGTGTATCATATTAGTTTAGATCACATGACGTGTATCATCATAGTTTAGATCACATGACGTGTGTTATCATAGTTTAGATCACATGATGTGTATCATCATAGTTTAGATCACATGACGTATATCATCATAGTTTAGATCACATGACGTGTATTATTATAGTTTAGATCACATGTGTATCATCATAGTTTAGATCACATGACGTGTATCATCATAGTTTAGATCACATGATGTGCATTATCATAGTTTAGATCACGTGTATCATCATAGTTTAGATCACATGATGTGTATCATCATAGTTTACATCACATGACGTGTGTCATCATAGTTTAGATCACATGATGTGTATCATCATAGTTTAGATCACATGACGTGTATCATCATAGTTTAGATCACATGATGTGTATCATCATAGTTTAGATCACATGATGTGTATCATATTAGTTTAGATCACATGACGTGTGTTATCATAGTTTAGATCACATGACGTGTATCATCATAGTTTAGATCACATGACGTATATCATCATAGTTTAGATCACATGACGTGTGTTATCATAGTTTAGATCACATGATGTGTGTTATCATAGTTTAGATCACATGATGTGTGTCATCATAGTTTAGATCACATGACGTGTACCATCATAGTTTAGATCACATGACGTGTATCATCATAGTTTAGATCACATGACGTGTATCATCATAGTTTAGATCAAATGACGTGTATCATCATAGTTTAGATCACATGACGTGTGTTATCATAGTTTAGATCACATGATGTGTGTTATCATAGTTTAGATCACATGACGCGTATCATTATAGTTTAGACCACATGACGTGTGTCATCATAGTTTCGATCACATGACGTGTATCATCATAGTTTAGATCACATGATGTGTATCATCATAGTTTAGATCACATGATGTGTATTATCATAGTTTAGATCACATGACGTGTGTTATCATAGTTTAGGTCACATGACGTGTATCATCATAGTTTAGATCACATGATGTGTATCAACATAGTTTAGATCACATGACGTGTATCATCATAGTTTAGATCACATGACGTGTATCATCATAGTTTAGATCACATGATGTGTATCATATTAGTTTAGATCACATGACGTGTGTCATCATAGTTTAGATCACATGACGTGTGTCATCATAGTTTAGATCACATGACGTGTATCATCATAGTTTAGATCACATGACGTGTATCATCATAGTTTAGATCACATGACGTGTATCATCATAGTTTAGATCACATGATGTGTGTTATCATAGTTTAGATCACATGATGTGTGTCATCATAGTTTAGATCACATGACGTGTATCATCATAGTTTATATCACATGACGTGTATCATCATAGTTTAGATCACATGACGTGTATCATCATAGTTTAGATCACATGACGTGTATCATCATAGTTTAGATCACATGACGTGTATCATCATAGTTTAGATCACATGACGTGTGTTATCATAGTTTAGATCACATGATGTGTGTTATCATAGTTTAGATCACATGATGTGTGTCATCATAGTTTAGATCACATGACGTGTATCATCATAGTTTAGATCACATGACGTGTATCATCATAGTTTAGATCACATGACGTGTATCATCATAGTTTAGATCACATGACGTGTGTTATCATAGTTTAGATCACATGATGTGTGTTATCATAGTTTAGATCACATGACGCGTATCATTATAGTTTAGACCACATGACGTGTGTCATCATAGTTTCGATCACATGACGTGTATCATCATAGTTTAGATCACATGATGTGCATTATCATAGTTTAGATCACATGATGTGCATTATCATAGTTTAGATCACATGATGTGTATCATCATAGTTTAAATCACATGACGTGTATCATCATAGTTTAGATCACATGACGTGTGTCATCATAGTTTCGATCACATGACGTGTATCATCATAGTTTAGATCACATGATGTGCATTATCATAGTTTAGATCACATGATGTGCATTATCATAGTTTAGATCACATGATGTGTATCATCATAGTTTAAATCACATGACGTGTATCATCATAGTTTAGATCACATGACGTGTATCATCATAGTTTAGATCACATGACGTGTATCATCATAGTTTAGATCAAATGACGTGTATCATCATAGTTTAGATCACATGACGTGTGTTATCATAGTTTAGATCACATGACGTGTGTTATCATAGTTTAGATCACATGACGCGTATCATTATAGTTTAGACCACATGACGTGTGTCATCATAGTTTCGATCACATGACGTGTGTTATCATAGTTTAGATCACATGACGCGTATCATTATAGTTTAGACCACATGACGTGTGTCATCATAGTTTCGATCACATGACGTGTATCGTCATAGTTTAGATCACATGATGTGTATCATCGTAGTTTAGATCACATGATGTGTATTATCATAGTTTAGATCACATGACGTGTGTTATCATAGTTTAGATCACATGATGTGCATTATCATAGTTTAGATCACATGATGTGCATTATCATAGTTTAGATCACATGATGTGTATCATCATAGTTTAGATCACATGACGTGTATCATCATAGTTTAGATCACATGACGTGTATCATCATAGTTTAGATCACGTGTATCATCATAGTTTAGATCACATGACGTGTGTCATCATAGTTTAGATCACATGATGTGTATCATCATAGTTTAGATCACATGATGTGTATCATCATAGTTTAGATCACATGACGTGTATCATCATAGTTTAGATCACATGACGTGTGTTATCATAGTTTAGATCACATGATGTGTATCATCATAGTTTAGATCACATGACGTATATCATCATAGTTTAGATCACATGACGTGTATCATCATAGTTTAGATCACATGACGTGTATCACCATAGTTTAGATCACATGACGTGTATCATCATAGTTTAGATCACATGATGTGTATCATCATAGTTTAGATCACATGATGTGTATCATCATAGTTTAGATCACATGACGTGTATCATCATAGTTTAGATCACATGACGTGTGTTATCATAGTTTAGATCACATGATGTGTATCATCATAGTTTAGATCACATGACGTGTATCATCATAGTTTAGATCACATGACGTGTATTATCATAGTTTAGATCACATGTGTATCATCATAGTTTAGATCACATGACGTGTAGCATCATAGTTTAGATCACATGATGTGCATTATCATAGTTTAGATCACGTGTATCATCATAGTTTAGATCACATGATGTGTATCATCATAGTTTAGATCACATGATGTGTATCATCATAGTTTAGATCACATGACGTGTGTCATCATAGTTTAGATCACATGATGTGTATCATCATAGTTTAGATCACATGACGTGTATCATCATAGTTTAGATCACATGATGTGTATCATTATAGTTTAGATCACATGATGTGTATCATATTAGTTTAGATCACATGACGTGTGTTATCATAGTTTAGATCACATGACGTGTATCATCATAGTTTAAATCACATGACGTGTATCATCATAGTTTAGATCACATGACGTGTATCATCATAGTTTAGATCACATGACGTGTATCATCATAGTTTAGATCACATGATGTGTATCATTATAGTTTAGATCACATGATGTGTATCATATTAGTTTAGATCACATGACGTGTGTTATCATAGTTTAGATCACATGACGTGTATCATCATAGTTTAAATCACATGACGTGTATCATCATAGTTTAGATCACATGATGTGTATCATCATAGTTTAGATCACATGACGTGTATCATCATAGTTTAGATCACATGATGTGTATCATTATAGTTTAGATCACATGATGTGTATCATATTAGTTTAGATCACATGACGTGTGTTATCATAGTTTAGATCACATGACGTGTATCATCATAGTTTAAATCACATGACGTGTATCATCATAGTTTAGATCACATGACGTGTATCATCATAGTTTAGATCACATGACGTGTATCATCATAGTTTAGATCAAATGACGTGTATCATCATAGTTTAGATCACATGACGTGTGTTATCATAGTTTAGATCACATGACGTGTGTTATCATAGTTTAGATCACATGACGCGTATCATTATAGTTTAGACCACATGACGTGTGTCATCATAGTTTCGATCACATGACGTGTGTTATCATAGTTTAGATCACATGACGCGTATCATTATAGTTTAGACCACATGACGTGTGTCATCATAGTTTCGATCACATGACGTGTATCGTCATAGTTTAGATCACATGATGTGTATCATCATAGTTTAGATCACATGATGTGTATTATCATAGTTTAGATCACATGACGTGTGTTATCATAGTTTAGGTCACATGACGTGTATCATCATAGTTTAGATCACATGACGTGTGTCATCATAGTTTAGATCACATGATGTGTATCATCATAGTTTAGATCACATGACGTGTATCATCATAGTTTAGATCACATGATGTGTATCATTATAGTTTAGATCACATGATGTGTATCATATTAGTTTAGATCACATGACGTGTGTTATCATAGTTTAGATCACATGACGTGTATCATCATAGTTTAAATCACATGACGTGTATCATCATAGTTTAGATCACATGACGTGTATCATCATAGTTTAGATCACATGACGTGTATCATCATAGTTTAGATCAAATGACGTGTATCATCATAGTTTAGATCACATGACGTGTGTTATCATAGTTTAGATCACATGACGTGTGTTATCATAGTTTAGATCACATGACGCGTATCATTATAGTTTAGACCACATGACGTGTGTCATCATAGTTTCGATCACATGACGTGTGTTATCATAGTTTAGATCACATGACGCGTATCATTATAGTTTAGACCACATGACGTGTGTCATCATAGTTTCGATCACATGACGTGTATCGTCATAGTTTAGATCACATGATGTGTATCATCATAGTTTAGATCACATGATGTGTATTATCATAGTTTAGATCACATGACGTGTGTTATCATAGTTTAGGTCACATGACGTGTATCATCATAGTTTAGATCACATGACGTGTATCATCATAGTTTAGATCACATGATGTGTATCATCATAGTTTAGATCACATGACGTGTATCATCATAGTTTAGATCACATGATGTGTATCATATTAGTTTAGATCACATGACGTGTGTCATCATAGTTTAGATCACATGACGTGTGTCATCATAGTTTAGATCACATGACGTGTATCATCATAGTTTAGATCACATGACGTGTATCATCATAGTTTAGATCACATGACGTGTGTTATCATAGTTTAGATCACATGATGTGTGTTATCATAGTTTAGATCACATGATGTGTGTCATCATAGTTTAGATCATATGACGTGTGTTATCATAGTTTAGATCACATGATGTGTATCAACATAGTTTAGATCACATGACGTGTATCATCATAGTTTAGATCACATGATGTGTATCATATTAGTTTAGATCACATGACGTGTATCATCATAGTTTAGATCACATGACGTGTGTTATCATAGTTTAGATCACATGATGTGTATCATCATAGTTTAGATCACATGACGTATATCATCATAGTTTAGATCACATGACGTGTATTATTATAGTTTAGATCACATGTGTATCATCATAGTTTAGATCACATGACGTGTATCATCATAGTTTAGATCACATGATGTGCATTATCATAGTTTAGATCACGTGTATCATCAGTTTAGATCACATGATGTGTATCATCATAGTTTACATCACATGACGTGTGTCATCATAGTTTAGATTACATGATGTGTATCATCATAGTTTAGATCACATGACGTGTATCATCATAGTTTAGATCACATGATGTGTATCATCATAGTTTAGATCACATGATGTGTATTATCATAGTTTAGATCACATGACGTGTGTTATCATAGTTTAGGTCACATGACGTGTATCATCATAGTTTAGATCACATGACGTGTATCATCATAGTTTAGATCACATGATGTGTATCAGCATAGTTTAGATCACATGACGTGTATCATCATAGTTTAGATCACATGATGTGTATCATATTAGTTTAGATCACATGACGTGTGTCATCATAGTTTAGATCACATGACGTGTGTCATCATAGTTTAGATCACATGACGTGTATCATCATAGTTTAGATCACATGACGTGTATCATCATAGTTTAGATCACATGACGTGTATCATCATAGTTTAGATCACATGACGTGTGTTATCATAGTTTAGATCACATGATGTGTGTTATCATAGTTTAGATCACATGATGTGTGTCATCATAGTTTAGATCATATGACGTGTATCATCATAGTTTAGATCACATGACGTGTATCGTCATAGTTTAGATCACATGATGTGTATCATCATAGTTTAGATCACATGATGTGTATTATCATAGTTTAGATCACATGACGTGTGTTATCATAGTTTAGGTCACATGACGTGTATCATCATAGTTTAGATCACATGACGTGTATCATCATAGTTTAGATCACATGATGTGTATCAGCATAGTTTAGATCACATGACGTGTATCATCATAGTTTAGATCACATGATGTGTATCATATTAGTTTAGATCACATGACGTGTGTCATCATAGTTTAGATCACATGACGTGTGTCATCATAGTTTAGATCACATGACGTGTATCATCATAGTTTAGATCACATGACGTGTATCATCATAGTTTAGATCACATGACGTGTATCATCATAGTTTAGATCACATGACGTGTGTTATCATAGTTTAGATCACATGATGTGTGTTATCATAGTTTAGATCACATGATGTGTGTCATCATAGTTTAGATCATATGACGTGTATCATCATAGTTTAGATCACATGACGTGTATCATCATAGTTTAGATCACATGACGTGTATCATCATAGTTTAGATCACATGACGTGTGTTATCATAGTTTAGATCACATGATGTGTGTTATCATAGTTTAGATCACATGACGCGTATCATTATAGTTTAGACCACATGACGTGTGTCATCATAGTTTCGATCACATGACGTGTATCATCATAGTTTAGATCACATGATGTGTATCATCATAGTTTAGATCACATGACGTGTATCATCATAGTTTAGATCACATGACCTGTATCATCATAGTTTAGATCACATGACGTGTGTTATCATAGTTTAGATCACATGATGTGTATCATCATAGTTTAGATCACATGACGTGTGTTATCATAGTTTAGATCACATGACGTGTATCATCATAGTTTAGATCACATGATGTGCATCATCATAGTTTAGATCACATGATGTGTATCATCATAGTTTAGATCAAATGACGTGTATCATCATAGTTTAGATCACATGATTTGTATCATCATAGTTTAGATCACATGATGTGTATCATCATAGTTTAGATCACATGACGTGTATCATCATAGTTTAGATCACATGATGTGTATCATCATAGTTTAGATCACATGACGTGTGTTATCATAGTTTAGGTCACATGACGTGTATCATCATAGTTTAGATCACATGACGTGTACCATCATAGTTTAGATCACATGACGTGTATCATCATAGTTTAGATCACATGACGTGTATCATCATAGTTTAGATCACATGATGTGCGTTATCATAGTTTAGATCACGTGTATCATCATAGTTTAGATCACATGATGTGCATTATCATAGTTTAGATCACATGATGTGCATTATCATAGTTTAGATCACATGACGTGTATCATCATAGTTTAGATCACATGACGTGTATCATCATAGTTTAGATCACGTGTATCATCATAGTTTAGATTACATGACGTGTATCATCATAGTTTAGATCACATGATGTGCATTATCATAGTTTAGATCACATGATGTGCATTATCATAGTTTAGATCACATGATGTGCATCATCATAGTTTAGATCACATGATGTGTATCATCATAGTTTAGATCACATGACGTGTATCATCATAGTTTAGATCACATGACGTGTATCATCATAGTTTAGATCACATGATGTGCGTTATCATAGTTTAGATCACGTGTATCATCATAGTTTAGATCACATGATGTGCATTATCATAGTTTAGATCACATGATGTGCATTATCATAGTTTAGATCACATGACGTGTGTTATCATAGTTTAGATCACATGACGTGTGTTATCATAGTTTAGATCACATGACGCGTATCATTATAGTTTAGACCACATGACGTGTGTCATCATAGTTTCGATCACATGACGTGTGTTATCATAGTTTAGATCACATGACGCGTATCATTATAGTTTAGACCACATGACGTGTGTCATCATAGTTTCGATCACATGACGTGTATCGTCATAGTTTAGATCACATGATGTGTATCATCATAGTTTAGATCACATGATGTGTATTATCATAGTTTAGATCACATGACGTGTGTTATCATAGTTTAGGTCACATGACGTGTATCATCATAGTTTAGATCACATGATGTGTATCAACATAGTTTAGATCACATGACGTGTATCATCATAGTTTAGATCACATGACGTGTATCATCATAGTTTAGATCACATGATGTGTATCATATTAGTTTAGATCACATGACGTGTGTCATCATAGTTTAGATCACATGACGTGTGTCATCATAGTTTAGATCACATGACGTGTATCATCATAGTTTAGATCACATGACGTGTATCATCATAGTTTAGATCACATGACGTGTATCATCATAGTTTAGATCACATGATGTGTGTTATCATAGTTTAGATCACATGATGTGTGTCATCATAGTTTAGATCACATGACGTGTATCATCATAGTTTATATCACATGACGTGTATCATCATAGTTTAGATCACATGACGTGTATCATCATAGTTTAGATCACATGACGTGTATCATCATAGTTTAGATCACATGACGTGTATCATCATAGTTTAGATCACATGACGTGTGTTATCATAGTTTAGATCACATGATGTGTGTTATCATAGTTTAGATCACATGATGTGTGTCATCATAGTTTAGATCACATGACGTGTATCATCATAGTTTAGATCACATGACGTGTATCATCATAGTTTAGATCACATGACGTGTATCATCATAGTTTAGATCACATGACGTGTGTTATCATAGTTTAGATCACATGATGTGTGTCATCATAGTTTAGATCACATGACGCGTATCATTATAGTTTAGACCACATGACGTGTGTCATCATAGTTTCGATCACATGACGTGTATCATCATAGTTTAGATCACATGATGTGCATTATCATAGTTTAGATCACATGATGTGCATTATCATAGTTTAGATCACATGATGTGCATTATCATAGTTTAGATCACATGATGTGCATTATCATAGTTTAGATCACATGATGTGTATCATCATAGTTTAGATCACATGACGTGTATCATCATAGTTTAGATCACATGACGTGTATCATCATAGTTTAGATCACGTGTATCATCATAGTTTAGATCACATGACGTGTATCATCATAGTTTAGATCACATGATGTGTATCATCATAGTTTAGATCACATGATGTGTATCATCATAGTTTAGATCACATGACGTGTATCATCATAGTTTAGATCACATGACGTGTGTTATCATAGTTTAGATCACATGATGTGTATCATCATAGTTTAGATCACATGACGTGTATCATCATAGTTTAGATCACATGACGTGTATTATCATAGTTTAGATCACATGTGTATCATCATAGTTTAGATCACATGACGTGTATCATCATAGTTTAGATCACATGATGTGCATTATCATAGTTTAGATCACGTGTATCATCATAGTTTAGATCACATGATGTGTATCATCATAGTTTAGATCACATGATGTGTATCATCATAGTTTAGATCACATGACGTGTGTCATCATAGTTTAGATCACATGATGTGTATCATCATAGTTTAGATCACATGACGTGTATCATCATAGTTTAGATCACATGATGTGTATCATTATAGTTTAGATCACATGATGTGTATCATATTAGTTTAGATCACATGACGTGTGTTATCATAGTTTAGATCACATGACGTGTATCATCATAGTTTAAATCACATGACGTGTATCATCATAGTTTAGATCACATGACGTGTATCATCATAGTTTAGATCACATGACGTGTATCATCATAGTTTAGATCAAATGACGTGTATCATCATAGTTTAGATCACATGACGTGTGTTATCATAGTTTAGATCACATGACGTGTGTTATCATAGTTTAGATCACATGACGCGTATCATTATAGTTTAGACCACATGACGTGTGTCATCATAGTTTCGATCACATGACGTGTGTTATCATAGTTTAGATCACATGACGCGTATCATTATAGTTTAGACCACATGACGTGTGTCATCATAGTTTCGATCACATGACGTGTATCGTCATAGTTTAGATCACATGATGTGTATCATCATAGTTTAGATCACATGATGTGTATTATCATAGTTTAGATCACATGACGTGTGTTATCATAGTTTAGGTCACATGACGTGTATCATCATAGTTTAGATCACATGACGTGTGTCATCATAGTTTAGATCACATGATGTGTATCATCATAGTTTAGATCACATGACGTGTATCATCATAGTTTAGATCACATGATGTGTATCATTATAGTTTAGATCACATGATGTGTATCATATTAGTTTAGATCACATGACGTGTGTTATCATAGTTTAGATCACATGACGTGTATCATCATAGTTTAAATCACATGACGTGTATCATCATAGTTTAGATCACATGACGTGTATCATCATAGTTTAGATCACATGACGTGTATCATCATAGTTTAGATCAAATGACGTGTATCATCATAGTTTAGATCACATGACGTGTGTTATCATAGTTTAGATCACATGACGTGTGTTATCATAGTTTAGATCACATGACGCGTATCATTATAGTTTAGACCACATGACGTGTGTCATCATAGTTTCGATCACATGACGTGTGTTATCATAGTTTAGATCACATGACGCGTATCATTATAGTTTAGACCACATGACGTGTGTCATCATAGTTTCGATCACATGACGTGTATCGTCATAGTTTAGATCACATGATGTGTATCATCATAGTTTAGATCACATGATGTGTATTATCATAGTTTAGATCACATGACGTGTGTTATCATAGTTTAGGTCACATGACGTGTATCATCATAGTTTAGATCACATGACGTGTATCATCATAGTTTAGATCACATGATGTGTATCATCATAGTTTAGATCACATGACGTGTATCATCATAGTTTAGATCACATGATGTGTATCATATTAGTTTAGATCACATGACGTGTGTCATCATAGTTTAGATCACATGACGTGTGTCATCATAGTTTAGATCACATGACGTGTATCATCATAGTTTAGATCACATGACGTGTATCATCATAGTTTAGATCACATGACGTGTATCATCATAGTTTAGATCACATGACGTGTGTTATCATAGTTTAGATCACATGATGTGTGTTATCATAGTTTAGATCACATGATGTGTGTCATCATAGTTTAGATCATATGACGTGTGTTATCATAGTTTAGATCACATGATGTGTATCAACATAGTTTAGATCACATGACGTGTATCATCATAGTTTAGATCACATGATGTGTATCATATTAGTTTAGATCACATGACGTGTATCATCATAGTTTAGATCACATGACGTGTGTTATCATAGTTTAGATCACATGATGTGTATCATCATAGTTTAGATCACATGACGTATATCATCATAGTTTAGATCACATGACGTGTATTATTATAGTTTAGATCACATGTGTATCATCATAGTTTAGATCACATGACGTGTATCATCATAGTTTAGATCACATGATGTGCATTATCATAGTTTAGATCACGTGTATCATCAGTTTAGATCACATGATGTGTATCATCATAGTTTACATCACATGACGTGTGTCATCATAGTTTAGATTACATGATGTGTATCATCATAGTTTAGATCACATGACGTGTATCATCATAGTTTAGATCACATGATGTGTATCATCATAGTTTAGATCACATGATGTGTATCACATTAGTTTAGATCACATGACGTGTGTTATCATAGTTTAGATCACATGACGTGTATCATCATAGTTTAGATCACATGACGTATATCATCATAGTTTAGATCACATGACGTGTGTTATCATAGTTTAGATCACATGACGTGTGTCATCATAGTTTAGATCACATGATGTGTATCATCATAGTTTAGATCACATGACGTGTATCATCATAGTTTAGATCACATGATGTGTATCATTATAGTTTAGATCACATGATGTGTATCATATTAGTTTAGATCACATGACGTGTGTTATCATAGTTTAGATCACATGACGTGTATCATCATAGTTTAAATCACATGACGTGTATCATCATAGTTTAGATCACATGACGTGTATCATCATAGTTTAGATCACATGACGTGTATCATCATAGTTTAGATCAAATGACGTGTATCATCATAGTTTAGATCACATGACGTGTGTTATCATAGTTTAGATCACATGACGTGTGTTATCATAGTTTAGATCACATGACGCGTATCATTATAGTTTAGACCACATGACGTGTGTCATCATAGTTTCGATCACATGACGTGTGTTATCATAGTTTAGATCACATGACGCGTATCATTATAGTTTAGACCACATGACGTGTGTCATCATAGTTTCGATCACATGACGTGTATCGTCATAGTTTAGATCACATGATGTGTATCATCATAGTTTAGATCACATGATGTGTATTATCATAGTTTAGATCACATGACGTGTGTTATCATAGTTTAGGTCACATGACGTGTATCATCATAGTTTAGATCACATGACGTGTGTCATCATAGTTTAGATCACATGATGTGTATCATCATAGTTTAGATCACATGACGTGTATCATCATAGTTTAGATCACATGATGTGTATCATTATAGTTTAGATCACATGATGTGTATCATATTAGTTTAGATCACATGACGTGTGTTATCATAGTTTAGATCACATGACGTGTATCATCATAGTTTAAATCACATGACGTGTATCATCATAGTTTAGATCACATGACGTGTATCATCATAGTTTAGATCACATGACGTGTATCATCATAGTTTAGATCAAATGACGTGTATCATCATAGTTTAGATCACATGACGTGTGTTATCATAGTTTAGATCACATGACGTGTGTTATCATAGTTTAGATCACATGACGCGTATCATTATAGTTTAGACCACATGACGTGTGTCATCATAGTTTCGATCACATGACGTGTGTTATCATAGTTTAGATCACATGACGCGTATCATTATAGTTTAGACCACATGACGTGTGTCATCATAGTTTCGATCACATGACGTGTATCGTCATAGTTTAGATCACATGATGTGTATCATCATAGTTTAGATCACATGATGTGTATTATCATAGTTTAGATCACATGACGTGTGTTATCATAGTTTAGGTCACATGACGTGTATCATCATAGTTTAGATCACATGACGTGTATCATCATAGTTTAGATCACATGATGTGTATCATCATAGTTTAGATCACATGACGTGTATCATCATAGTTTAGATCACATGATGTGTATCATATTAGTTTAGATCACATGACGTGTGTCATCATAGTTTAGATCACATGACGTGTGTCATCATAGTTTAGATCACATGACGTGTATCATCATAGTTTAGATCACATGACGTGTATCATCATAGTTTAGATCACATGACGTGTATCATCATAGTTTAGATCACATGACGTGTGTTATCATAGTTTAGATCACATGATGTGTGTTATCATAGTTTAGATCACATGATGTGTGTCATCATAGTTTAGATCATATGACGTGTGTTATCATAGTTTAGATCACATGATGTGTATCAACATAGTTTAGATCACATGACGTGTATCATCATAGTTTAGATCACATGATGTGTATCATATTAGTTTAGATCACATGACGTGTATCATCATAGTTTAGATCACATGACGTGTGTTATCATAGTTTAGATCACATGATGTGTATCATCATAGTTTAGATCACATGACGTATATCATCATAGTTTAGATCACATGACGTGTATTATTATAGTTTAGATCACATGTGTATCATCATAGTTTAGATCACATGACGTGTATCATCATAGTTTAGATCACATGATGTGCATTATCATAGTTTAGATCACGTGTATCATCAGTTTAGATCACATGATGTGTATCATCATAGTTTACATCACATGACGTGTGTCATCATAGTTTAGATTACATGATGTGTATCATCATAGTTTAGATCACATGACGTGTATCATCATAGTTTAGATCACATGATGTGTATCATCATAGTTTAGATCACATGATGTGTATTATCATAGTTTAGATCACATGACGTGTGTTATCATAGTTTAGGTCACATGACGTGTATCATCATAGTTTAGATCACATGACGTGTATCATCATAGTTTAGATCACATGATGTGTATCAGCATAGTTTAGATCACATGACGTGTATCATCATAGTTTAGATCACATGATGTGTATCATATTAGTTTAGATCACATGACGTGTGTCATCATAGTTTAGATCACATGACGTGTGTCATCATAGTTTAGATCACATGACGTGTATCATCATAGTTTAGATCACATGACGTGTATCATCATAGTTTAGATCACATGACGTGTATCATCATAGTTTAGATCACATGACGTGTGTTATCATAGTTTAGATCACATGATGTGTGTTATCATAGTTTAGATCACATGATGTGTGTCATCATAGTTTAGATCATATGACGTGTATCATCATAGTTTAGATCACATGACGTGTATCGTCATAGTTTAGATCACATGATGTGTATCATCATAGTTTAGATCACATGATGTGTATTATCATAGTTTAGATCACATGACGTGTGTTATCATAGTTTAGGTCACATGACGTGTATCATCATAGTTTAGATCACATGACGTGTATCATCATAGTTTAGATCACATGATGTGTATCAGCATAGTTTAGATCACATGACGTGTATCATCATAGTTTAGATCACATGATGTGTATCATATTAGTTTAGATCACATGACGTGTGTCATCATAGTTTAGATCACATGACGTGTGTCATCATAGTTTAGATCACATGACGTGTATCATCATAGTTTAGATCACATGACGTGTATCATCATAGTTTAGATCACATGACGTGTATCATCATAGTTTAGATCACATGACGTGTGTTATCATAGTTTAGATCACATGATGTGTGTTATCATAGTTTAGATCACATGATGTGTGTCATCATAGTTTAGATCATATGACGTGTATCATCATAGTTTAGATCACATGACGTGTATCATCATAGTTTAGATCACATGACGTGTATCATCATAGTTTAGATCACATGACGTGTGTTATCATAGTTTAGATCACATGATGTGTGTTATCATAGTTTAGATCACATGACGCGTATCATTATAGTTTAGACCACATGACGTGTGTCATCATAGTTTCGATCACATGACGTGTATCATCATAGTTTAGATCACATGATGTGTATCATCATAGTTTAGATCACATGACGTGTATCATCATAGTTTAGATCACATGACCTGTATCATCATAGTTTAGATCACATGACGTGTGTTATCATAGTTTAGATCACATGATGTGTATCATCATAGTTTAGATCACATGACGTGTGTTATCATAGTTTAGATCACATGACGTGTATCATCATAGTTTAGATCACATGATGTGCATCATCATAGTTTAGATCACATGATGTGTATCATCATAGTTTAGATCAAATGACGTGTATCATCATAGTTTAGATCACATGATTTGTATCATCATAGTTTAGATCACATGATGTGTATCATCATAGTTTAGATCACATGACGTGTATCATCATAGTTTAGATCACATGATGTGTATCATCATAGTTTAGATCACATGACGTGTGTTATCATAGTTTAGGTCACATGACGTGTATCATCATAGTTTAGATCACATGACGTGTACCATCATAGTTTAGATCACATGACGTGTATCATCATAGTTTAGATCACATGACGTGTATCATCATAGTTTAGATCACATGATGTGCGTTATCATAGTTTAGATCACGTGTATCATCATAGTTTAGATCACATGATGTGCATTATCATAGTTTAGATCACATGATGTGCATTATCATAGTTTAGATCACATGACGTGTATCATCATAGTTTAGATCACATGACGTGTATCATCATAGTTTAGATCACGTGTATCATCATAGTTTAGATTACATGACGTGTATCATCATAGTTTAGATCACATGATGTGCATTATCATAGTTTAGATCACATGATGTGCATTATCATAGTTTAGATCACATGATGTGCATCATCATAGTTTAGATCACATGATGTGTATCATCATAGTTTAGATCACATGACGTGTATCATCATAGTTTAGATCACATGACGTGTATCATCATAGTTTAGATCACATGATGTGCGTTATCATAGTTTAGATCACGTGTATCATCATAGTTTAGATCACATGATGTGCATTATCATAGTTTAGATCACATGATGTGCATTATCATAGTTTAGATCACATGACGTGTGTTATCATAGTTTAGATCACATGACGTGTGTTATCATAGTTTAGATCACATGACGCGTATCATTATAGTTTAGACCACATGACGTGTGTCATCATAGTTTCGATCACATGACGTGTGTTATCATAGTTTAGATCACATGACGCGTATCATTATAGTTTAGACCACATGACGTGTGTCATCATAGTTTCGATCACATGACGTGTATCGTCATAGTTTAGATCACATGATGTGTATCATCATAGTTTAGATCACATGATGTGTATTATCATAGTTTAGATCACATGACGTGTGTTATCATAGTTTAGGTCACATGACGTGTATCATCATAGTTTAGATCACATGACGTGTATCATCATAGTTTAGATCACATGATGTGTATCATCATAGTTTAGATCACATGACGTGTATCATCATAGTTTAGATCACATGATGTGTATCATATTAGTTTAGATCACATGACGTGTGTCATCATAGTTTAGATCACATGACGTGTGTCATCATAGTTTAGATCACATGACGTGTATCATCATAGTTTAGATCACATGACGTGTATCATCATAGTTTAGATCACATGACGTGTATCATCATAGTTTAGATCACATGACGTGTGTTATCATAGTTTAGATCACATGATGTGTGTTATCATAGTTTAGATCACATGATGTGTGTCATCATAGTTTAGATCATATGACGTGTATCATCATAGTTTAGATCACATGACGTGTATCATCATAGTTTAGATCACATGACGTGTATCATCATAGTTTAGATCACATGACGTGTGTTATCATAGTTTAGATCACATGATGTGTGTTATCATAGTTTAGATCACATGACGCGTATCATTATAGTTTAGACCACATGACGTGTGTCATCATAGTTTCGATCACATGACGTGTATCATCATAGTTTAGATCACATGATGTGTATCATCATAGTTTAGATCACATGACGTGTATCATCATAGTTTAGATCACATGACCTGTATCATCATAGTTTAGATCACATGACGTGTGTTATCATAGTTTAGATCACATGATGTGTATCATCATAGTTTAGATCACATGACGTGTGTTATCATAGTTTAGATCACATGACGTGTATCATCATAGTTTAGATCACATGATGTGCATCATCATAGTTTAGATCACATGATGTGTATCATCATAGTTTAGATCAAATGACGTGTATCATCATAGTTTAGATCACATGATTTGTATCATCATAGTTTAGATCACATGATGTGTATCATCATAGTTTAGATCACATGACGTGTATCATAGTTTAGATCACATGATGTGTATCATCATAGTTTAGATCACATGACGTGTGTTATCATAGTTTAGGTCACATGACGTGTATCATCATAGTTTAGATCACATGACGTGTACCATCATAGTTTAGATCACATGACGTGTATCATCATAGTTTAGATCACATGACGTGTATCATCATAGTTTAGATCATGTGTATCATCATAGTTTAGATTACATGACGTGTATCATCATAGTTTAGATCACATGATGTGCATTATCATAGTTTAGATCACATGATGTGCATTATCATAGTTTAGATCACATGATGTGCATTATCATAGTTTAGATCACATGATGTGTATCATCATAGTTTAGATCACATGACGTGTATCATCATAGTTTAGATCACATGACGTGTATCATCATAGTTTAGATCACATGATGTGCGTTATCATAGTTTAGATCACGTGTATCATCATAGTTTAGATCACATGATGTGCATTATCATAGTTTAGATCACATGATGTGCATTATCATAGTTTAGATCACATGACGTGTATCATCATAGTTTAGATCACATGACGTGTATCATCATAGTTTAGATCACATGACGTGTATCATCATAGTTTAGATCACGTGTATCATCATAGTTTAGATTACATGACGTGTATCATCATAGTTTAGATCACATGATGTGCATTATCATAGTTTAGATCACATGATGTGCATTATCATAGTTTAGATCACATGATGTGCATTATCATAGTTTAGATCACATGATGTGTATCATCATAGTTTAGATCACATGACGTGTATCATCATAGTTTAGATCACATGACGTGTATCATCATAGTTTAGATCACATGATGTGTGTTATCATAGTTTAGATCACATGATGTGTATCATCATAGTTTAGATCACATGACGTGTATCATCATAGTTTAGATCACATGATGTGTGTCATCATAGTTTAGATCACATGATGTGTATCATCATAGTTTAGATCACATGACGTGTATCATCATAGTTTAGATCACATGACGTGTATCATCATAGTTTAGATCACATGACGTGTATCATCATAGTTTAGATCACATGATGTGTGTTATCATAGTTTAGATCACATGATGTGTATCATCATAGTTTAGATCACATGACGTGTATCATCATAGTTTAGATCACATGATGTGTGTTATCATAGTTTAGATCACATGATGTGTATCATCATAGTTTAGATCACATGACGTGTATCATCATAGTTTAGATCACATGATGTGCATTATCATAGTTTAGATCACGTGTATCATCATAGTTTAGATCACATGACGTGTATCATCATAGTTTAGATCACATGATGTGTGTTATCATAGTTTAGATCACGTGTATCATCATAGTTTAGATCACATGATGTGTATCATCATAGTTTAGATCACATGATGTGTATCATCATAGTTTAGATCACATGACGTGTGTCATCATAGTTTAGATCACATGATGTGTATCATCATAGTTTAGATCACATGACGTGTGTCATCATAGTTTAGATCACATGATGTGTATCATCATAGTTTAGATCACATGACGTGTATCATCATAGTTTAGATCACATGATGTGTATCGTCACAGTTTAGAAAACGGTACAACAGAAAGAAGGTATGGACTAAACCAGTGGTCCTTAATCCAGCCCTTGGGAATCAAAGTACTACCAGTATGTGATGACATCCACCTGTTGGTAGGCATTCGAGGCAGCAAGTGAAGACCTGGAACAGATGAAACAACTAAGTAAAAACACACAACAGCAGTAGTAAGCTCACTGCGGAGGACACCGCGGAACACAGTTCAGGTTCACACCTGCAAGGGCTTTACAAGACATGTTGAGTTGTTCAATAGAAACTAATAGTTCTTTTTACATCAAGAAAATAAAGTTACTGTACTCCTGAAAATTAGGTAAACCAACCTATATCTTGCACTGTTTTCATGTAACATGATCAACTAGCAACATAATCAATCAATCAATCAATCAATCAATCAATCAATCAATCAATCAATCAACCAATCACAGTTGCAGAAGTAAAGGCTTACTGTGTGATTATCACATGTGAGAGAACAAACCTACCGTCCTTATGTGATGAACAGGCTTTCTTACACAGTAACATCATCATTGTACACGCACACTGTTAAAATAACATCTCAGGTTGGAGGACCCCTGCCTCCCGCTCATCACAAACGCTTTAAAGAAATGTTCACATTCCAGGTCTACATGCAGGCGTGTAGTTATCACCAGGCAAAATAACTGAAGTCACATCACAGGTGTTTCAGCTTCACACTTAATGACACAACATGGCACACATGCTGTCATCATGTTGGCCACCAGGCAGGGATGCTCCTCAGCTGACGCTGCGCTGCTCAGTTTGGACAAGGCAGAACAATACAGAAACAAATCTGTTGTTGATCAAAATATCTGTAATTATATCATAACACAGTTATTACAACATATCTGTAATTATGTCATAACAGTTATTACAAAATATCTAATTATAATATAACAGTTATTACAAAATATCTGTATTTATAATATCATAACACAGATAATACATTAACTTTCCTTTATTTATGCCTTTGGGGGAATTCAGTTAGTGCAGATTAACCCATGCTAGCTGTGGTGTGTAGCTAGGAGCAGTGTGCTGCCGCACTCATACTGCGTCCGGGGACCAACTCCAGTTCTTTCCCCGCTGCCTTGCTCAGGGGCACAGGCAGGAGTATAAACCCTAACATGCATGTTTCTTTTTGATGGCGGGGGAAACCACAGCACCCGCAGAAACACCACCACAGACACGGGGAGAACATGCAAACTCCACACACAGGACGACCCGGGAGAACCCCCAGGGTTGGACGACCCCGGGGCTCGAACCCAGAACCTTCTTGCTGTGAGGCAACCGCTCTAACCACTGCGCAATCGTGCCGCCCAATTATATATATATATATATAACAACTCGACTGTTATCTGTATCCTGCTGACCCATACTTGACATTTTTCAACAACAGTTTGAGTGATAAAATGTCTTTATGCTTTATTCTTTACAACACAACTAGAGTGAATGCATGATGTCATGGAAGAAAATCTTGTATTCTTGGAACTGGAAGATGAAACAGTTAATCTCTGCTGTGAATGTGTATACCCGGTGAACCCTGGCAAACATTACTTAAACCTAGACACACAAATGTGCATGTGAACAGGTAAAATCACCACGACCGATGAAACGCATCAGTCACATTACTGTCTATGGATAAACCACTTAAAGTCGGTGCTTTCAACCAGGCTGACATCAAACACCAGGTTTTGTATGGCCTACTTGTATATATCTATATCTATGTTTATATATGTAGAAAAAAAACGTTTAATACATAGCAGTAAAAGCTTGTTTGGTGCATCGTGCACTCATCAGCTGCTACATTAGCCGCTGATGAGTGCACGATCTAGTTTTTTCCCTACATCGGTATTGATATTCCGCTCCTCATTAGTTGAGCACTTTTATCAACACCATTGACGGTTTCCGAAAAAAACAAAAAAACGCCATATATATATACACACATACAACACACTTATATAGCCATGTGTGGCCTTGCACAGACCTGTTTCTGTCACACAATAAAAATAAAATATACAACTGGCCTAACCTGAACGAGCTAGCTGTTGTTAAGTGCTTCAGAGGAAATGTAATAATAGCTAATTAAGTCTTTAGGATGGACGTAAATCACACATCCTAGAATGAACAGCAGGAACTGTCCTCAGGGCTTGAGCTTGAGCCAGGGGTGGACGATGGTGAGGATGGAGAGAACAGACGAAGCGAGGCCACAGAGCCCGATGAAGCCCGACCCTGTAGGGTAGATACCAAGCCTGTCAAGTGGGATGAAGACATCAAAACTGTTCCTCAGCAGATCAAGAAACAATGGTGGATTGCTGTGCAGGACTGTCACCAGCAGGCGGAGCTGTCTGCACAGTTGACCTGACAGGAGGGGCAGCACAGCGTTGGACAGGTTGACGGGGGAAGAATGTCTCGGCGACTGGAAGGACAGATCATCATCATTCACAGTTAAAGATGGGGAGGGTGCCCGGAGAGACTTGGAGGTATGGGAGTGACCTTCACACTCCATGAGGAGGCGTATCTCATATACATCCCGAGTCAGGTTCAGGATGAGAGCAAACAGGTAGTACCTGCAGATACACAATAGTTAAACAGGAGTGCAATCTGTACACACACACACCTACACACACCCCTCTCACTCGCTCTCCATACACACAGATCTTATATATATATATATAAATAATCCAGGATTATTTTGCTCCTTATTTGTTGAGCACTTTTCCTAGTGTTTCTTTTAACAAAGTTTTATATGTTATGGGTAACGTGAAAAAACGGTTAATGTGCAAACTACCCGGTTAATGTGCAGACTACCCAACGGGGTGGTTAATGTGCACATTAACCGGGTAGTCTGCACACCACCCGTTTGGATGGTTAATGTGGAAGGAACGAACCTGCAACTCATCTTTTTACGATATTTTGATATTTAAATCAGCAATAGGCCTTTAGCCTAACGAGTCATGAAGTGAGGCTATGAGAGGAATCACAAGTTGTGGTAAATGAAAGAACAGACGTTGGCGATATCATTCTGTCTTTAGATCAACGTCCCCCCCCACTTGTATAATGAGGCTATTAGCATCAAAAAACACAAACATGAGGCCTCCTCCTCCTCGCTCGCTATCTGATCCCTGATATGAAGGAGTAGCCTACACATTTGACAAGGGTGAAAAGAAACATCAGTCTCGGCCATCTCCCATCAGGCTGCTATAGCCTACTCTCACTGGAGACATGCGTCATTCAACCAATCCCAAATGGCAATCACTCCTTGGACAGACTGGTAAATAAAACTTTATGGAAGAGGGGTACTGGCGGGGGAAATACTAGATGATATGAAAACAGAACGAAATTCGTTTTATAAGCCCAGTATGTAGGAGCAGAAGCAGCGAAAACATATTTCCACATGCAATTCCTGTCTGCCAATCAGGCAAGACACATGAATAAACAGGCGATACCTTTCAGATGCACTTTTACACAACCACCAAAAAAGACAAAAAATGTGCCCGATCCCCTCCCTCACCTGGCTAATATAGCCTAGTAGCAGACTACCCAGTTAATGTGGATAATGTGGTTCGTTCTATCCACATTAACCGCCCAAGCGGGTAGTGTGCAGATAACCCGTTCTGACGGGTAATGTGCACATTAACCGCTCCGTTGGGTAATCTGCACATTAACCGGGTAGTTTGCACATTAACCGTTTTTTCACATTACCCGTAACATATATATAAAATATTAGTTGAGCACTTATAACACCATTGACGGTTTTGGAAAAAAAACGCTATATATAGTATATATCAACACAGATCAATCCGTGTTGATATTCCACTCCTCATTTGTTGAGCACTCACAAAGCCATTGACGGTTTTGGAAAAAAAACGCCATATATATATATATATATATATATATATATATATATATATATATATATATATATACATATATACATATATACACAGTGCATCCGGAAAGTATTCACACCCCTTCACTTTCCCCACATTTTGTTATGTTACAGCCTTATTCCAAAATGGATTAAATTCCTTTTTTTCTCATCAATCTACACACAATACCCCATAATGACAAAGCGAAAAAGGTTTTGTAGAAATTTTTGCAAATTTATTAAAAATAAAAAACTGAAATATTGCATGTACATCAGTATTCACACCCTTTACTCAGTAGTTGGTTGAGGCACCCTTGGCAGCAGCGATTACAGCCTCAAGTCTTCTTGGGTATGAAGCTACAAGCTTGGCACACCTATATTTGGGGTATTTCTCCCATTCTTCTCTGCAGATCCTCTCGAGCTCTGTAAGGTTAGATGGGGAGTGTCGCTGCACAGCTATTTTCAGGTCTTTCCAGAGATGTTCAATGGGGTTCAAGTCTGGGCTCTGGCTGGGCCACTCAAGGACATTCACAGACTTGTCCCGAAGCCACTCCTTCGTTGTCTTGGCTGTGTGCTTAGGGTCGTTGTCGTGTTGAAAGGTAAACCTTCGCCCCAGTCTGAGGTCCTGAGCGCTCTGGAGCAGGTTTTCATCAAGGATCTCTCTGTACTTTGCTCCATTCATCTTTCCCTCGATCCTGACTAGTCTCCCAGTTCCTGCCACTGAAAAACATCCCCACAGCATGATGCTGCCACCACCATGCTTCACTGTAGGGGTGGTATTAGCAAGGTGATGCGAGGTGCCTGGTTTCCTCCAGACGTGACGTTTGGCATTCAGGCCAAAGAGTTCAATCTTGGTTTCATCAGACCAGAGAATCTTGTTTCTCATGGTCTGAGAGTCCTTTAGGTGCTTTCTGGCAAACTCCAAGTGGGCTGTCATGTGCCTTTTACTGAGCAGAGGCTTCCGTCTGGCCACTCTACCATAAAGGCCTGATTGGTGGAGTGCTGCAGAGATGGTTGTCCTTCTGGAAGGTTCTCCCATCTCCACAGAGGAACGCTGGAGCTCTGTCAGAGTGACCATCGGGTTCTTGGTCACCTCCCTGACCAAGGCCCTTCTCCCCCGATTGCTCAGTTTGGCTGGGCGGCCAGCTCTAGGAAGAGTCCTGGTGAATCCTAATTTCTTCCATTAACGAATGATGGAGACCACTGTGCTCTTCGGGGCCTTCAAAGCTATAGAATTTTTTTTGTACCCTTCCCCAGATCTGTGCCTCGATACAATCCTGTCTCAGAGGTCCACAGACAATTCCTTTGACTTCATGGCTTGGTTTCTGCTCTGACATGCACTGTCAACAGTGGGACCTTATATAGACCGGTGTGTGCCTTTCCAAATCATGTCTGACCAATTGAATTTACTACAGGTGGACTCCAATCAAGATGTAGAAACATCTCAAGGATGATCAGTGGAAACAGGATGAACCTGAGCTCAGTTTTGAGTGTCATAGCAAAGGGTGTGAATATATTGCCGTACATGCAATATTTCAGTTTATTTTTAATAAATTTACAAACATTTCTAAAAAACCTTTTTCGCTTTGTCATTATGGGGTATTGTGTGTTGATTGATGAGAAAAAAAAGGAATTTAATCCATTTTGGAATAAGGCTGTAACATAACAAAATGTGGGGAAAGTGAAGGGGTGTGAATACTTTCCGGATGCACTGTATTTAAAAGAGTCCATGGTCATCATTCTCAATATTCACCTGAAGGACCTCTGGCTCCATTTATATTGGTCCAGTTTAGGCAAAAGGCCGAGTTTGCCAGCCCAAAGAACATTTTCGCAAGCAAAGTACATAGCCCGGTTGAGATGGGCCACAGTCAAGCACAAGCGCAGTATGCTGTCTGAGAGGTGGATTGCCCGCTTTGCAGCCTCTAGGGCCTCTGCCGAGTTCCCCAAACGCATCACTGGTAGAGAATGACAAAACATATCAATGAACAATTACATCATTGTTTCTCAGAAAGAAAAGCTCAGTCAAGCTAGGTAACTTACACTTTCTTGTAAGGCTCAAGTGGGCTTCCAGCCGACTGATAGTTTGTATGATGTCAGGACCTGCCCCACCTTTCTGAAGAGTGTAGCCAAGCAGAGTGCAAGCATACTGAGCAGCCCTGAGGGAACAAAGCAAAACACTGTTTTACACAGAGAAACCTGTATGTTTGTTTGAAATGGCAGTGCATCTGGTATAGTATAATAGGGGTGTAACGATCCTTCAATTTAAATTGGCACACCAGAATAAATGTTTAATATACAACTGCATTGGTTCAAATTGCGCGTATCTGGTAAAAGTTGGCTGGGGATTGTGCCTGATTCAACATGGGTGTCTCTGTATTGCTAAAGCCCAACACAGCAAAGTTATCTTTTTTAGATATGTATTTATTTTTAGAAACATTTTCAAATTAATTTCCTTTCACACTAATGAATTTTCACTCTTCCTCTCTCCCCCCTTTCTTGCTCCTTCTCTTCTTTTTATTGTTTTATAGAGGAACAACAAAAAGGTGCATCAGGGCCATCAACTGGTAAGGAGTGTGGATTGGGTTTCTTCAAAGTAAAAAACAAAAACAAAAAAACAAACAAACGAAAAAACAATAAACAAACCCCAAATTATGTTAATGCTCCTAATTTAGGCCCAGAGGACAAAAGTTTATTACACTCACAACCCCATTTTAAAGTCATGAAAATAAAATTGATGCACTTGACGTAACGGCCCTACATGTAATAATTTTAGTTTACAACATTCAAAATTTAACTTAAAATATCAACAGAATGTGAAGAAACAACAGTTTTGACATTATGTCAAACACGGCTATGTTTTCTATTGCAGAGATATCTACTGAAGTGAGCACGCTAACCAGCTAGCCCCAGCCCGTCCTGTCTCGTAATACCACTTTGTACCACAAGAGGTGAAAGTGAGTCACAGTGGCGTCCAGTCTGCCCTCAATGAGACATGTCTAACATGAGAGGATGAAGAAGTAGCACTGCTGCGAGGGTGTATTCTACCCTATTGTCAATCATGTTGATGGTAGTCAATAAATGAAACAGTAAATGCAACGATGGTTGAAACTCTTGGCAAGCGACCACCACCACCACTGCTCCCGGCAACAAACCCCTGTTCGGTGGCAAAGAAAAGAATGGGATGAAGTCTGATGCTGAACTTGTAACGTTTCTTCTAGACTGGCAAGCAGAGCCGGTCCTGACATTCCTGGAGCCTTAAGCAAAATTCTGCTAAGGGGCTCTCCTACCTGACCCGTGAGCCATTGCGACAGTCACACCTGACACCCCAGTGCTCCCACTACAATCCGCCGTCCTTTACAACAGTTTGCTCTATCTGTTGGTATAAGACAGACTTATACAGAACAAAACTAGAGGAGTGCACCCAGTAGAGTGCAGATCTCCACCAAGATCTCCACTTCTCCGGTGTTCGAACTTGGCGACAATCTACCGAAGGGAGATACATTTGCACACGGACAGAAAAAAAAATCACCTTATTCAGAGTCGTTTCTGTCAAAGTCAAGAAATGTAAAATCAATCAGAGACCTTTTCGATGAAAAGTTTACTACTCTGGAGTATGAGCTTCTCAAGGAGTGCCACAAAGTAGAGCTAAACATCATAGAAAATTGTGGAAAGGGAAACAATTTCATAATCAAAGGGAAGTGTTTTTTATAAACACAGAGCTGGAAGGGTTGATGCATCGAAGTGTTATGCAGCTAGTCATACTGACCCAGCCCAACCACCCCAGTCGCTCATCAAGACTACAAGCTACCCAATTCTACTACTACTACTACTTTCGGCTGCTCCTGTTAGGGGGCGCCACAGCGGATCATCCATTTCCATTTCTTCCTGTCTTCTGCGTCTTCCTCTGTCACACCAGTCACCTGCATGTCCTCCCTCACCTCATCCATAAACCCTCTCTTTGGCCTTCTTTTCCTCTTTCCTGGCAGCTCCATATTCAGCATCCTTCTCCCAATATACCCAGCATCTCTCCTCCACACATGTCCAAGCCATCTCAATCTTGCCTCTCTTGCTTTGTCTCCAAACCATCCAACTTGTGCGGTCCCTCTAATATAATCATTCCTAATCCTGTCCTTCTTCATCCTTCTTCCTTCGTTCACTGTCTCCAAAGCACATAACATAGCTGGTCTCACAACCATCCTGTAAACCTTCCCTTTAACTCTTGCTGGTACCCTTCTGTCACAAATCACTCCTGACACTCTTCTCCACCCACTCCACCCTGCCTGCACTCTCTTCTTCACCTCTCTACTGCACTCCCAGTTACTTTGGACAGTTGACCCCAAGTATTTAAACTCATGCCTTCGTCACCTCCACTCCTTGCACCCTGACCATTCCACTGTCCTCCCTCTCATTCACGCATAGGTATTCCATCTTGCTCCTACTGACTTTCATTCCTCTTGTCTCCAGTGCATACCTCCACCTCTCCAGGCTCTCCTCAACCTGCACCCTACTCTTGCTACAGATCACAATGTCATCCACGAACATCATCATCCATGGAGACTCCTGCCTGATCTTGTCCGTCAACCTGTCCATCACCATTGCAAACAAGAAAGGGCTCAGAGCCGATCCTTGATGTAATTCCACCTCCACCTTGAACCCATCTGTCATTCCAACCACACACCTCACCACTGTCACACTGCCCTCATACATATCCTGCACCACTCCTACATACTTCTCTGCAATTTTCGACTTCCTCATACAATACCACACCTCCTCTCTCCGCACCCTGTCGTATGCTTTCTCTAAATCTACAAAGACACAATGCAACTCCTTCTGGCCTTCTCTATACTTCTCCATCAACATTCTCAAAGCAAACATCGCATCTGTGGTGCTCTTTCGTGGCATGAAACCATACTGCTGCTTGCTGATCATCACCTCTCCTCCTCTTAACCTAGCTTCTATTACTCTTTCCCAAATGTTCATGCTGTGGCTGATCAACTTTATACCTCTGTAGTTGCTACAGTTCTGCACATTGCCCTTGTTCTTGAAAATCAGTACCAGTATGCTTCTTCTCCACTCTTCAGGCATCCTCTCACGACTACAAGCTCCACTCCTCAGGCATCCTCTGTGCAGCTGCTCCACTCAAAAAGTGCTCACCGCAAACGTGATCATTTTTCAAAATCTTTTCGGTTAGGCCATCTCGACTGATAGCAGCAAGCCACAGCTTACGTCATTCAGTTGACAGTTCTTCGGCTTGTTCTTCTTGGTGCCTAATGATTTTCGGAGCACGACAAAATGACAAGTGTTTATCGCTATTATTACCACATTTGTAAATTAAACAAAATGAAGGCATGTCTGACTGATTACGACCCCTGGCGGAGCCAGAGGGGTGGCTAGGGTGGCACGTGCCACCCCTGATATCTGATTAGCCACCCCCGGTACCACCCAAAATTTTAATCGCTGGCGTCTTTTTAATATCGAGGACGAGGACAATACTTCCAGAGTTCACGCCACTACACACAATGGGATCTACGTGAAAGAACAACACATGTTGAAGTAAGTTTTAAATAAAACTTGCATTGGGTTTGGTCCTTTTGTGATATTTATGTGGGATGGTTAAGATTAGCGTCTGATTGTTTCAAAAAGGGAAATGTGCTATAGATAAATTATAGCTAGCGAAAATCTTACTTATACAGCAGCAGCATTAACGTTAGCTAGCTGTGAAGCACGTGTAACCATCTGAAACAATCCATGGCTAATCTTGACCATCCTACATAAATATCACACAGTTTTACTGAAATATCATATAATGTGTATTGACTGCGCTGTATCATAGTACATTTTGTGATATTTATGTCGGATGATTAAGACTAGTCTGAGAAATTATAGCTAGCTAGCGTTACTTAACGTGGCCTACTACAGCAGCATCAACTTTAGCTGTGGATCATGTTTAACCATCTGAAACAATCCAAGGCTAATCTTGACTATCCGGCATAAATATTACACAATTTTACTAAAATATCATATATTATGTATTAACTGCGCTATATCAGAGTTCATTTTGTGATTTATGTGGGATGATTAAGATTAGTCTCTGATTATTTCAGATGGGTAAATGTGCTCCAGAGCTAATGCCACTGTCTTATTTTTGCATAGGGTCAAAAAAAGTCATGAAAAGAAAGAGAATTTCAGATTTCTTTCTAAAAAAGATAAAAATCAGATCAGGTGTGGTCACAGACCCCAGCCCTTGCATAACCACTGGACCCCAGAGCAGCTCCCTACCCAAGGATAATAATACTGAGAGTCAGTGTGGTCAGGCTTCACAGGCCCAGCAGCATAGTCCTCCACCATCAGGTCAGAGCATCTACCAGACAGCCAGTCACATGCCCAGTTCAGAATTTAAGTTTAGTTTCAACTAGCAACAATAGTTGATTTTTGTCAGATTGAGCCTCACTTTACTATGTTGATTCTTGTGTTTTTGTTTTAATGGCTGTGGCATTTGTATTGTGATTATACGCTGATGGTTCTTGTGTTAATGATGACACAGAGACCTCTGCATCTGAGGGAGACATCAAGGGAGACATCGAGCCCTTTCCAAGTGCAACTGCATCAAGGAGTCCTGTTCTAGGAGGACCCAATGGTAGGCCTCTACTTTAAAACTACAAATTTTAGTTGGCAGCTGTTGGTATGCAATCTTGTTGATTCTTCAATTACACATTTCCATAGAGATATGACACATTGTTTAATGTGTATTCCAGACATATCAAGAGACAAGGGTCCTGTACAGCCATCTTTGAAGTCATTTCCTAGGACGCAGCATGGTACAAGGAAGGGGGGTTTTAACAGCTCTTGATACATAGAAAATCCATGGGTTGAATATTCTGTTAATAGACGTTCAACCTATTGTTTTGCCTGTAGGCATTTTTCGCTGCCAAATACACCCCAATCTGCCTTCATGTCAAACGCAGGCTTTTGTAACTGGAAAAAAGGCACTGTTCAAAGATTCTGGTTTTAAGCTACATTCCAAGGCAACGCATCATATTAATGCAATGGAATGGAATCAACATAAAAGCGCCAGAGAAAGCAACTCTGATAGCATAAATGAGGACCGTAAAAATAAAGTTGAGGAAAACTGTACTTCCATGAAAACTATTGCAGATGTGCTCCTATTAACTGCCACTCAAAATATAGTGCAGAGAGGTCATCGAGAGTCTGATGATGACTCTCACAACAGGAGCAATTTTTTTAACAATCTTAGAAGAAATAGCAAAGCATGAAACTCTCATAGAGAAGAGGATGAATGAAACTGGCAATGCCAAGTACACAAGCCACCTAATACTGAATGAAGTTCTTGAGACATTAGCTGAGATGGTACAAAGTGAAATAATGAGAGAAGTGAAATCAAGTGAGGTGTTCAGTGTAATTGCAGTTGAAGCAAAAGATTTGAAGAAAAAGGAACAAATGTCTTTAGTTATGAGATACTATTACAACGGGACCACCCACGAGAGCTTTTTACAATTTAAGTCTGCTGAAAGCTTAGATGCTGCAGGTCTATCAAAAAGGATTATTGATTGCCTTGAAAAACATGGACTAGACTACAGAAATAATCTTGTGGGGCAAGGGTATGATGGTGCTTCGGTCATGAGTGGTAGGCATTCTGGTGTGGCTGCACGGATCAAAAGTAGTGCAAGATTTGCTTTTTATGTGCACTGTAATGCCCATCGTTTGAACTTAGTTCTTGTTGACACTGTAAAATCTGTGCCCAAGGCAGTTAACTTTTTTCCTCTTCTGCAGAAGCTTTATAATTGTGTATCTGGCTCATATGTTCATCCCAAGCGGCTTGCTGTTCAGAAAAGAGTTCTATCCTCAGCAGCAGCCCAGGGAACAACAAAGACTAACTGATACTAGGTGGGCATGCAGATACATGACATGCCGCTATCCGAGGGACAGGCTTCCAGCTGTTCTGAGACTGCTACAGGATATTGCGCTTGAAAATAGTGGCGATAGATCAGTGGAGGCAAAGGGCCATCTTTGTCAGATAGATTTACACTTCATAGGGCTTTTAGTTACCTTTTGTAAAGTACTAGGTGATGCCAAATGTCTTTCTGACATGCTCCAATCCAGCTCTCTTGACCTAGCAAGGGCTGTGGCTCTAGCAGATGCCCTAAAAGACACATTACATGACTGCAAAAGTGAGGGTTACTTTGGGGACTTGTGCAAAGAGGTCAAAGAGATTGTAGATCACTGCAAAATAAGGGTTCAAATAGGGTGTAAGAGACAGCCTACTACAAGCTCAAGATTCCACGACTCATTTATGATGAGCACTGTAGGACAGAAAAATAGTGACCAAAGGGATAATGAGAGCTTCCAAAGGACTATCTTTTATCAGGTGCGTCACTGTGTCACAGCTGAGTTGCAGAGGCGTTTTCAAAGAAGAATTGTGAGATAATGCAAGGGGTCCAGTCTGTCAACCCAAAGAGTACAACATTCTTGAGTGAGGAGCCTCTGTTTGCCTTTGCTCAGACTTTTGAGTCAGATTTAGAGGACCTCAAACACGAGGTTCATCAAACCAAGTGGCTTCTTGAAAGGAGAGAGAAAAGTGGAATAGACAGACTGTCTATACTCCTTGACTTTGTTGTTTCTAGAACCATGCAAAGAGTCTGTAAAGAGCTATTTCGACTTTGTAAGATTTCTGTTGTTACACCAGTCAGCAGTGCTTCCTGCGAAAGAAGCTTCTCTGCTTTAAAACTGACTAAAACCCACCTTAGGACAACAATGGCTGATGACAGGTTAAGTCACCTCGGAATTCTGTGTTGAGTCAAGGAGGGCACGCTCCCTTATCATGGATGAGTTTGTGAAACATTTTGCCAGTTATCACAAGAACCACAGAATTATGCTGTTTTAAATACCTATGAAAATTTGGCACTTTGGCGGTCCCCTCTGGTCATAAAACCTGTACTGTGTCGTCCCACTAGCTAGTACACTCAAAAATGATGGCCTAGAAAAGTCAATATATAAAATGTATGAGCATAAACATGATACCAGCAAAGAAAAGTCGATAATATAATCTCAAAATAATATAAAATGTGTTTGGTCCATTATGCCCATGTTACAGTGTTAATTGGCTTTGTATTTCATATTATTGGAAATTCTGTTTGACAACCTTTACGATGATGTCCAGCTTGTAAGGATCATGCATATGTGGAATGAGCAGCACAGCTGTTAATGTGGGTAACACTCTGCCAATGCTTAGCAGTGTATTCTACTCTTGGTACCATTTTTTTTTGTTTTTTTGGGTTGATTTTAATCAGTAACAAGGATCAAACAAGAAATATTTCTAATCATACATTTATTCATTTAATACACCATCAGGAGCCTCAACAGCGGCTGGAAGATCCATACGCTGCCACAACAGCCTGGCACCTCCTCCTCATGCTGGTCACCAACCTGGTCACACATTGCTGTGGGATGGCATTCCATTCCTCAACCAGGATGCTTTGCAGGTCAGCAAGCGTGATTGTGTTGGTCACTTTAACATGGACAGCATGTCTTAGCTGATCCCAGTGTGTTTAATTGGGTTAAGGTCTAGACTCTTATGACCAGGTTGGTGACCAGCATGAGGAGGAGGTGCCATAATGTTGTGGCTGTGTATGGATCTTCCACTCAAAAATGATAATTGATTGCCTTGAAAAACATGGTCTAGACTACAGAAATAATCTTGTGGCGCAAGAGCTCTATCCTCAGCACAGGTGCGTAGCCACTAATGGGCCCAAGTGGGCCAGTGCCGCCCAAATTAGTCACTGGCCCACCCATCCATGTTTGATCAAAATACATTAATTTGTTAGAAAATAAAATTGAAATAAATTAAAACTCATATATGAAAAGAAGTAAATATAAAATTGATTTTTTGTTGACATGTTATGAGTGTTTAATTTGTCCTCTGATTAAAACGGAACTGCTGAAACAAGTTGAAGGAAGCCTCCGCAACAATTCTGACAGTGACGCGGGGATTTTTTAGCTGGCGTAGCGTCACTGCCAGAACAATGGCTAAACAAAGTTCCTTAATGTGTTACTTTAAAAGAGCAAGAGTCGAGGAGGAAGCCACACAACTGCCTCCAACAACTGAGTCCACCCAGCCCAGTTCTACAGATTCATCAGCACACAAAAATGGAAAGTCACGGTGCTTCTCATCCAAGTGGTATGGACAGTTTTCTTGGTTGGAATACAGTGTGAAAAAGGACACGCTTTCTGTAAAATGTGCAGACATTTCCCCAGAGGAGCTGACGGCCCACTTGTGAGAGAGGGGTTTGTGGACTGGAAACACCTTCGTCAGGCATGTGAGAAACAAGAGAGGAGTAAGCCTCACTCAGTTTCACTGGAAAAGTTTCTAAACTACCGGGCCAACCAAAGTTCAGGCCGGGGAAATGTGCTAAATCAAATGAACTGTGATGCCATGGACCATTCATTCATCGAGAGGAATCGGGAGCATCTAAAAATCGTTTTGGATATTGTACTGTTTTGTGCCAAGCAGGACATCCCCCTGCGAGGACACAGGGAGGATGTGGACGCTCTCAATAAAGGAAACTTCCTTGAGCTGTTCAAGTTCATGTGCAAATATGATCCACAGATCCAAAGGCGTCTAGAGCAGCCGGCCAGAAACGGAACTTTGATGAGCCCCGATGTTCAAAATGAGCTGCTGGAGTCAGCTGCCTCTTTGCTGATGCGCAAGATCAAAGCAGAAATATGTGAACCGGGCACCTATTATCCACTCATGGCAGACGAATGCAAGGATGAGTCAAAACGTGAACTCGTAGCTGTTTGTGTGAGATACATTCATGGAGGAAAAATAAAAGAACGGGCGATCGGGTTCATGGACACAAGTGACATGAGCACAGGGGGTATTTCAGAGAAAATTGTGCAGGTGATTGAACCACTGCAGCCTGACCCATCTCTCTGTGTTGGCTTCAGTTTCGACGGGGCCTCCATTATGTCAGGACACAAGGGAGGTGTGCATGTTATTCTAAAACAAACTTTTCCACTGTAATTCTCACAGACTGAATTTGGTACTCTGTGCAGCATCAAACATGCAGCAGCAGACATGCAAGGTTTGTGGAGGTGCAAAAGGAGCTGCATCCAGGACGCGCGTACATGGAACTTGAGCGGTCAGTAGACACGCGCTGGAGCTCCAAATCTGGAGCAGTGAGCAAAATACTGACGTTACTCGACGTAATATTAGAGGTACTCGCTGAGTATGCTGAAAGCAGCGGACCAACAGAGGTTGAGGCGCAGTCCCTGCTCCAACAGATGCAAACAAAAAAGTTAATATTCTTACTCGTCACATTTGGGAAATTATTTCAAACGAGCGATTTTGCTACACGGGGTTTACAAAGCCCGACACAGTCAGTTTCTGAGTGCATCGACCTCATTGAGGGACTAAAAGAGAACTTTGCTCGGTTCAGAGACAATTCAAAGTGTGGTTTTGAACAAGTGATGAAGTTGACAGAAGAGCTGATGCAGAAATATTAAATCACGAGCCGGGACATCACAGCCGGGGCCAGAGGGAGAAGGCTCCCGGTGAGGCTCGCAGAATCTGTGGTCACAACACGTTTGGGAAAAGCAACAAGTGTGAGAAATGATGATAACCTGCGACACCTCTGGTATGACATTCTTGACAGACAACTGACAGAGCTGGACACTCGTTTCCAAGAGGATCAGTATGGAATAATGAGGGCAGCAGCAACATTTCTTCCACACTCTAAGACATTTGTGCAGAGGGAGTCCCTGCAGACCCCATGTGATCACTATCACATCTCGGTTGAGGATGCTGAGTTAACGGTATTCATTGAGCAACTGCGTCGGAAAGTAGCCAACGGGCTTGCATTTCCATTCCTCATGGAAGTTTTGGACATTTGTGCTTCTGACGTTTTTCCCAACCTCAATAAACTACTTCGAGTCATCGCCACTCTTCCCATGACTTCTTGTAGTGTTGAGAGACTGTTTTCCACTGCAGGTCGGATTAAAACGCACCTCAGAGCATCCATGAGTACTGCCCGTCTCAACCACCTGTCCATTTTGTCCTTTGAAAAGGAACTCTGTGACTCTTTGAACTATGATGAGATCATCACTGTATTCAATGCAAAACCCAGGCGTTTGCGCCTTGTTTTGTAGGCCATTAAAACAATAGGTAGGCCTGTTTTATTCATTTTCCACTGCTACATATTTGTGATGTGAAGGGATTTCACTTTAAATAACGGTGCGTTGTGTAGTAGCCACATACATGTAGGCCTGCTGTTAATATGCTACATTGTTTATTTTAAATGAGTTGCTAATTTTTTCCTCACAGAGGCTAAATTTCAACCAGATTTCAATGTATGTGTGATTTAGTTAGTAGAAATGAAGGAGGATGTTATTTCTTAATTCAACTCATGCTCAGCTGAGTGTTTTCATTCTTTGTTTTTTACTGCTGATTTATGAGAACAGCTTGCATATTTGCTGTCATTTGTGAGCACAAGGGATATATTACAGTAGTGCAATTAAGTCTGATGTATGCCATGTCATGCAATTGCTGTTTGGGTTCATGTTTAGTTGGCAACTTTGTGCAATAAAATAGTTAACAGTGCCATGCGCTGTAGAGCAAATATATTTTACTCTGATGTAATAGACAGGTTTTTGTCTATAGTGTTGTGCACAGCCTTTCCTGAGCTCTGTTGATTGAGCATGTCGTGTAGGCAGTGTTTTGCTATTATTGATTTTGTAAAGCAGAATATTACAAATAAAAGTGTCCGTTTCCTCAGTTTGTCTGTTTCTCCTTTAGTTTATTCTACTTTAGTTTTTAAGGCCTTTTTTCTTGGAAAAGTTGGCCCATCCAATTTTTTACTGGCCCACCCAAAATACAATTTCTGCCTACGCCACTGCCTCAGCATCAGCCCAAAGATGAACTGATGTTAGGGGGGCATGCAGATACATGGCTCATTCCACATATATGCATGAGCTTTACAAGTTGGACATCATTGTAAAGGTTAATGAACAAGTCTCTAAAAAATTATCATCAATTGCTTTGTAAAACATGGTCTGGACTCAGAAATAATCTTAAGGCTATGATGTGTGCACTGATATAAGGCAAGGTTTGTGTTTTATGTGCACTGTTATGGACATTGTTTGATTTTTTTTTCTTGTCAATGCTGTAAAATATTTTTTGCCTCCTGCAGAAGTTTTATAACTTGTACCTTTGTATAACTAATGGCAAAGAAAAGTTTATGTACAGTCCATTTCTGTTTAAATATTTTGTCCATGCATATCTTGTGTTTTCAGTCAGACAGACAAAAACATTGTTGACTTAACAAGTTGGTCATACCTGGTGTGTCAAAGCACTTTCATAAATAAACTGTAAAGTGTCACACACAAATCAATTGTTATCTTATCTCGCTGATGCCTTACGATTCAACACAGCTGTCTTCACTCACAAATCTGTCCGTATAAGTCTGTCTGTAACCAAGTTATTATCAAACCGAAAGCTATTGATTATAGAATTGGCCAGCCTGGATCTCCTCAGTCAGAAGTCTCAAATCTCAGCAGCATCAGATCTCAGCAATCTCAATCTCTTCAAATCACCCTCAGAGCTGTTAAGTTTTGTCAGCTGCATTTATACCCAGTGTGAACATAGTGATTCGTGACTCCACACAGCAACAAGAGATTGATTGATTGGTCATTACGTTAGTGCTTGCTCTGATTGGCAGCGAACACTACATACAGAATTTCATGTATTTTTTTCCCTTTATTGGACACCGGTGTTATATACATGTTAGACACAAAGAACAGATCAGTGTTTCGCAACCCCCCCCCTTTTTTTTGGGTGGGTTAGAACAGAGAACTACAATAACACCTTGTTTCCAACCCCCCACCCATCCCAAATTCTTAAAAGAAAACAGGGAAGAAAAAAAATAATGCACATACAGGACTGAATAAGTAAATAACACACACACACACACACACACACACACACACACACACACACACACACACACACACACACACACACACACACACACACACACACACACACACACACACACACACAGGGAGTTGATAAAATGAAATAAAATAAAGTAGGGAGGTCAATGCAAAAAAAAAGGATGCTCGGGATGCCCACCCCAAGGAATGGATTCATTGATAATCAGTTGGGGTCCAGAGAGGTAAGAGAATTTACATATGAGAGAATAGGCTGCCATTTTTTGTAGAACTTAGCAGTTGAGCCTCTTAAAGAATACTTCAACTTCTCTAATGGGAGAAATTACATTAAATCCTTTAACCAGGAGGTAGTGGAAGGTGGATTTGGGCTTTTCCACTGTAACAGAATGCGTCTACGGGCAATGAGTGAGGCAAAGGCAACAACATCAGAATTTCCCTTGGTAAGACTGGTGGGCATAGGGGGTTACCCCAAAGGTGGCTATCAAGGGGCAGGGATCCAGTGTAATTTTGAGGGCTTCTCCTATCATCTAAAAGAAAAGGGACCAGAACTCAACTAATTTTGGACAGGAGAAAAACATATGACTATGATCCGCCACTGATGAGCCACATCTATCGCAGGTATCACTCACACCTGGAAACAGCTATTCCGCTATGCAAAACCTTAAACTGAATTAATCTTAAACGGGAACATGTAGATGTAGCATTGATCCTGGCTACTGCCCTGTTCCACCATTCATCTGTCACATCACGTTCTAGCTCCTGTTCCCAACTACTCCTAACCCCTGCTAGAGAAGTCAAATCCGAGGATGATATAAGGTCATATAAAATTGAGATCCTGCCACGTGCCCTGGGGAGAGAAAGTACCTTAGAGACAAGAGAGCCCACTGGAAGCTGAGGGAAAGATGTGAAATGCGTGCGAGCGTAATTACGAGCTTGAAGATACCGGAACAAGTGAGACTGAGGTAAATTGTACTTTAAACAGGGATCATTAAAAGTGTAGAATTAGCCCTTTAAATATAAATCTGAGAAATGGGCCAGACCTCTCTATCTCTACAGACTGAAATCTGTATCTAAATTAGAGGGAGGAAACAAGTGGTTATTACAAATGGGGCTGCATGGAGTGGGGGCAGAAAGTTTGAAATGTTGCCTAAATTGTTTCCAAATTTTCAGAGTAGAGAGTACAATTGGATTTCTAATGTATTTAGGACAGCAAGAAGCCAGAGGGGCACAGACCAAAGCCCTCAGAGATGAAGGACGGGAGGAGTTATCCTCCACTATGCACCAATCGAGGTTGGGAGAGTTACACCAAGCATGAATTTTTTGAAGGTTGGCCGCCCAATAATAAAATAGAAGGTTAGGCAACGCAAGGCCCCCGTCCCATTTACCCCTCTGCAACACGGATCTATTAGCCCTCGGACTCCTGCCAGCCCAAATAAACTGTGAAATTGTTTTGTCTAACATTCGAATAAATGATTTTGGCAAAAATATTGAAAGGGACTGGAAAAGAAACAAGAGTCTGGGCAGAATGTTCATTTTAATAGAGTTGATTCTGCCCATCAGAGAGAGAGGGAGTGAATCCCAGCGCTTCAAATCAGATTTAATTTCCAAAACCAACTTCATGAAGTTATGTTTATGGAGAAAGGGGAGGGAGTGAGCAATGTTGACACCCAGATAACGGAAACTGGTGTGGGCCAGTTGGAATGGTAGGGTACCTGATGAGATTTGCTTCGCCACCTCATTAATAGGGAAACACTCGCTTTTGCTAAAGTTTAACTTGTAGCCCGAAAACGATCCAAAGGTTGTCAAGATTTGTAAAATATCGTCTATACAGTTAGCCGGTTCTGTGACATAGAGCAAAAGGTCGTCAGCATAGAGAGAAACGCGATGTTCCTGTCCAGCCCTGCAATACCAGTGAAGAGTGGGGAGGATTTGAGAGCAATGGAGAGAGGTTCTATAGCTACTGCAAAGAGGAGGGAAGAGATTGGGTAACCTTGGCGGGCACCTCTTTTTAGAGGGAAGTAGTCAGACCTTTGTGAGTTAGTTGTCATGTAAGCAGTAGCAGCAGAGTATAAAAGTCGTATCCAAGAAATAAATTTAGACCCAAAACTAAATTTCTCCAGAACAGAAAACAATAAGCCCACTCAACCCGATCAAAGGCTTTCTCTGCATCCAATGATATAATAATTTCAGCAGATTGAGAAGCACAAGGAGAAAGCACAATATTTAAAAGTCTTCTAATGTTAGAAGAAATATGCTGACCTCTAACGAACCCTGTTTGATCTTCAGAGACTATGTCTGCCAGGCAAGGATCCAACCAGCGTGCCAAGACCTTGGCTAGAAGCTTTACATCCGAATTTAACAAACGTATTGGTCTCCGGCTGCCACATTATTCAGAGTTCTTGTCTTTCTTAAGAATAAGCGAAATTGAAGCTTGGTTTAAGGTAGGGGGAGGGATCCCCTTTCCATCGAATCGTTGAACACGTCTAATAATAAAGGGGCAATAAGGTGGGAAAACCTCTTGTAAAAGTCAACTGGAAATCCGTCTGGACCTGGTGCTTTTTTATTTTGCATTAATCCATCTACAGTAGGGAAATCTAAACTATCTAAAAAATCATCTATTATAGTCTCGTTTAAAGGGGGTTCCGATTTATAGAGATTGGAGTAAAAAGAAGTGAAGACAGAGTTTATTTCAGTTGGATTGGCAGTTAGGGAGTGAGAGGAGTCATAGACTTGAGATATGAAGCGGGAGGTTGACTGACGTTTAAGTTGGCGCGCTGAAAGGCGGCCAGCCTTGTCGCCATATTCATAATATGTTCCTTTAGTATGTCTCAAGAGGTACTCTGCTTTGCTCGTAGAGAGCAAATGAAATTCAGACTGTAGTTTAACCCTTTTGATATACAGGTCTGGACTGGGAGAGTTGGAATACTCTCTATGCTGAAAATTGCATCAATTAGCTCCTGATGTTTTTGTTTATTTTTCCTGGCTAGATGTATGCTGTACGAGATAATTTATCCCCTTGTTACTGCTTTTAAAGTTTCCCTTAATAAAGAGGGTGAAGTTGACTCAGTCTTGTTAACCTCAAGGAAGGCACTGATTCTTTTTGAGATAAAATCACAGAACTCCTCACTAGCTAGTAGTCCGGTATCAAATCTGCATTGGCTCTTAGTGTTGGGCATGAGTGCTAAATCTAAAATAAGTGGAGCGTGATCGGAAATAATAATAGCAGAATACTCAGTAGATTTCACAGCAGAGAGAAGAGCCCTGTCTACACAAAAATAGTCAATACGAGAATACGCTTGGTGTACCTTCGAGAAATAGGAGAATTCTTTTGTGACCGGGTGAAAAAACCTCCAGGGATCTATGCAGCCCAACTGACTCATGAGGGATGACAGTGTCTGTGACATGGCGGAGGGTGTGAGTGGTCAAGTTTAGGGTATATAACTAAATGCATGCCCCCCCCTAAAATAAGACGGTGGGTATCCAAATTTGGAATACGGGAAAAAAGGGAGGTCATAAAATGTGGGTTGTCCCAGTTAGGGGCATAAACGCTGGCCAACACCACTGAAGTCTGATATAATGTACCACTTACTATGATATAACGCCCTCCGGGGTCATGTGTGGGGGAGAACTAGACATGTTTGTTATTCAAAATAGCAGCGCCCCGAGGTCCGCGTTGGTGTAGCGGTCTAAGCCTCGGCTTTGTGTCGATGCAGTTGTCAACTGGGGACCGGGGTTCACGCCCCGGTCTCGTCAGATCCGACTATGGCCAGACTCGATGAAGCAGCAATAATTGGCAACGCTGTCTTCGGGAGGGGGGCGGAGTCGGCTTGTGTTCGTCACATGAATGCATCTCTGTGTGTGTCGGAAAAAGCAGTGGTTCGGCCTGGAGTCACCTTGTCACGGAAGTGGTGAGGCGTCTCCTTCAAGACTGCCGGCCGGAGAGATGCAGTTGGCGAACACATGCAGTACGAGGGTGGGTGTTTGAACTAAAATAGGGATCGATTGGCCACTAAATTGGGAGAAAAGGGGAAAAATCAGAAATACATTTAGAAAAAAAAACAAAAATAGCAGCGCCCCTGGAATTGCTGTTAAGAGCTGAATAGAATATTTGCCCAATCCAGGGTTTACGCATTCTATTATGATCACTTACACACAGATGAGTCTCTTGCATTGCAGTAATCAATTTCCCCCCCCAAAAACAAAAACAAAAACGTAAATTTAAACAGTGAATTAATTTGAAATTAATCAACAAATAATTTCCTAAGCTCGCCATAACAGAACAAGACGAGTTGCAGGATAGGATAGTACACAACCGATTTGCTATGCAGCGGATTTCGCCTCTTGACAGTCCAGAATATACGTCATATGAACACTTTTAACGGTTAAATAGAGACATTGTAACAGGAATTGAAGAGCAGACAGAGATAGCAGGCCAGCCGAACTGATAATGTTTTGGGAAAGAGAGAAGAGAGAAAAAATAAAATCAAAATAGAGAGAGAAAAAGGAAAAAAATCAATGAAGAGACAAAAAACAGTGCAAGTTGTTAGTATGAAACAGCTCAGGGACTGCCTCTGTATCAGACTAGATATACACTCACCGGCCACTTAATTAGGCACACCTGTCCAACTGCTCGTTAACGCAAATTTCTAATCAGCCAATCACATGGCAGCAACTCAATGCATTTAGGCATGTAGACATGGTCAAGACGATCTGCTGCAGTTCAAACCGAGCATCAGAATGGGGAAGAAAGGTGATTTAAGTGACTTTGAACGTGGCATGGTTGTTGGTGCCAGACGGGCTGGTCTGAGTATTTCAGAAACTGCTGATCTACTGGGATTTTCACGCACAACCATCTCTAGGGTTTACAGAGAATGGTCTTAAAAAGAGAAAATATCCAGTGAGCAGCAGTTCTGTGGGCGAAAATGCCTTGTTGATGCCAGAGGTCAGAGGAGAATGGCCAGACTGGTTCGAGCTGATAGAAAGGCAACAGTAACTCAAATAACCACTCATTACAACCGAGGTATGCAGAAGAGCATCTCTGAACGCACAACACATCAAACCTTGAGGCAGATGGGCTACAGCAGCAGAAGACCACACCGGGTGCCACTCCTGTCAGCTAAGAACAGGAAACTGAGGCTACAATTCGCACAGGCTCACCAAAATTGGACAATAGAAGATTGGAAAAACGTTGCCTGGTCTGATGAGTCTCGATTTCTGCTGTGACATTCGGATGGTAGAGTCAGAATTTGGCGTCAACAACATGAAAGCATGGATCCATCCTGCCTTGTATCAACGGTTCAGGCTGGTGGTGGTGGTGTAATGGTGTGGGGGATATTTTCTTGGCACACTTTGGGCCCCTTAGTACCAATTGAGCATCGTGTCAACGCCACAGCCTACCTGAGTATTGTTGCTGACCATGTCCATCCCTTTATGACCACAGTCTTCCCATCTTCTGATGGCTACTTCCAGCAGGATAACGCGCCATGTCATAAAGCTCGAATCATCTCAGACTGGTTTCTTGAACATGACAATGAGTTCACTGTACTCAAATGGCCTCCACAGTCACCAGATCTCAATCCAATAGAGCACCTTTGGGATGTGGTGGACCGGGAGATTCGCATCATGGATGTGCAGCCGACAAATCTGCAGCAACTGCGTGATGCTATCATGTCAATATGGACCAGACTCTCTGAGGAATGTTTCCAGTACCTTGTTGAATCTATGCCACGACGGATTAAGGCAGTTCTGAAGGCAAAAGGGGGTCCAACCCGGTACTAGCAAGGTGTACCTAATAAAGTGGCCAGTGAGTGTATACTCTGGCTAGATTGCACGTAGAAGTAGCAGAACACTTAAAAATAACGGCAATTAACAACTGGAACTTATTGAAGAAAAATCGAAAAATAAAAATGAAAATAAATGAAATTAATTAAATCAAGTTAGCCCACTAGGGGTGCTATATTTCACGCAAAGAAAGCGATGGATTTCAGCATAGCCACATACACACGCCTTACATAGACAATTTCCTATGCAGAAATGCAACAACGCAGAAAACAGTTAACGCTGTGGATGGGCCATGCAGGCTAGATGGAAGTAAAAGTAGGTTTAACCTACTTCTACTTCCATCTTTCTTTCTTGTTCAGGCCATTGAATCCCTGCAGAAAGCCTCTGTAGCTGTCCAGCACTCATTATTTCAGCTGAAACGTGTTCTAAATGCTGATAAGACTAAACTTATGCTGTTTTTCAATTCTAGGAAGATATCACAAATTATCCCTTCAGTAACCACTTTAGAGGGAAATGAAATAGAGGTGGTCAATGTGTACAAATGCCTGGGTGTCCTGATTGATGACTCCCTCACTTTCAAGCCACATGTGGAGAATCTTGTGAAAAAGCTGAGGCTAAAACTGGGTTTTTATTTTCGAAATAAGTTGTGTTTTTATTTAAATGTAAAAAAGCGACTTGTTGCTGCCACCTTTTTACCTGTGTGGGATTATGGAGATCTTTTGTAAATGAATGCTTCTGCTCAATGTCTATGCACGTTAGACACTGCCTACCATTCCTCTTTGAGATTTATTACTAATTGCAAATCTTTGACACATCACTGTGAGTTGTATGCTCGGGTGGGATGGTCTGTTCTGGCCACCCGATGGCTCAGTCATTGGTATACGTTTATATATAAGGCAATCCTCGGTCTACTGCATTCCTACATTTGTGACTTAATTGCACTGAGAAGTGCTGGCCCTTACTCCTTTCGTTCTCTTGACTGTGTTGTTTTTTGTTCCACATGCCCGTACTGAACTGGGTAAAAAGGCTTTTGTTCATTCTGTGCCTTTAACCTGGAATATGTTGCAGAATGACTGGAAACTTACAGAGTTAATCTCACTGAACCATTTTAAATCCAAATTGAGAGTACTTGAAACTGATTTCACAACATGTACTTGTTTTTTATAATCTGCTTGTAATTTACTTTTTTTTGTCTTTTGTTTGTGTTTTCAAATGTGTAATTTTGCAACTGTGTTATTTTGTAACTGTGCTTTCTAATTGCTGCTGCCTAACTTGTCCAGGTCTCCCTTGAAAAAGAGGTTTGTAATCTCAACGGGATCCTCCTGGTTAAATAAAGGTTAAATAAATAAATAATGAATAAAAAAACCTTGTAAGCAGCACAAAGGCTGCACAATTTAGCAAAGCTTCAGGTCAAGAACGTCAGTGATATAAAACAATAGAGAAGATGATAAAGCAAGGACAATAAAACACTATCATATATAACACCAAACAGTGCATGACTTAGATTACCGCTCATATTCACCTAAGAGGCAAATAGAACTAACTTCCTCAGCCTGTTTCACATTACTATATTCGCGTCTTACCAGCACGGAGAGATAAAATAAAGACCCATATAACATCAAGTAAATCCGTGGCCATGACGCTTACTTAGCTTCAGTCGTACACGAGTTATGGATGTGTTTTTGGTAGAACTGCTCAGCTTGCTCCGGGGAGTCAAAGAAATGACCCACACCGCTGAAGGTGACGCGCAGCCGGGCAGGGTATAGCATGCCGGGTGCCACTCAAGTGATTAACCAGGCGTGTTACACACCTTATTTAGGTGTGCCACACACCTGCTTAATCACTCGATCCAATAGTATGAGACAGGAAATAAAAATGCTCTACAAACTTCAGGAAGTGTTGGAGCATGCCATCACCATGATAATAGCCTATTGTGTAGCCTACACTTGGCTGTAGCCTATTTGTAATTCTTATAATACATATTTCTTTAGACAATTTACCTGGTTCGAGTTTTTTTTTTTGTTCACACACCCAAAACCCAGTCTGGGTAGACTCCCTATATAGCCTACTCCGGACATCGGCGTCTGTGAGAGACTACCAAAACCCTGACCTAATCACCTGATTAATCACTTCATCCAATAGTATGGCACAGGAAAAAAAAGTTGCTATTAATGCCTTATTGCCCTTGACATCGATCAGGTCTAGTTGAGTATTTCAGAGAGCTGTGTAATAACGGCTCATGTGTGCTTTACAAAAATGCCTTTTTGTTATATTTTCAACATTCATCTCTTTTTTCATATTCTAGGAAGATGAGTCGACCTACACGGTTCCGAGGGAAGCAGGAGGCGTTTATCTGGTGAACACCTCCATGGGCACATGCACTTGTCCTGCTGGCAGCAATGGGGCTCTCTGCAAGCACCAGCATGGCGTAATGCAGGCCTTCAAGCGGCAAGAAGGCCACTTCCTTCCAGTGACCTCCTCAACTGCGAGGAGGTCCTTTTACGAGATGGCCACAGGTATTAGCTTGCTTGTCCTGAAAGGCCATTGATTAGTTTTCTTGTTTTGGGATAACCCTGGTCCTGGTGAAGAGTTTGCTTCTGTGCAAAATATAATAACTCATAACTCTTTGTACCTCTTGTGTTGTCTGTCAAAAAGGCCTGATCTCTCTCTCTCTCTCTCTCTCTCTCTCTCTCTCTCTCTCTCTCTCTCTCTCTCTCTCTCTCTCTCTCTCTCTCTCTCTCTCTCTCTCTCTCTCTCTCTCTCTCTCTCTCTCTCTCTCTCTCTCTCTCTCTCTCTCTCTCTCTCTCTCTCTCTCTCTCTCTCTCTCTCTCTCTCTCTCACACACACACACACACACACACACACGACACTCATCTTGTACACCCATCTTGTTTGTCCAAAAAGGGATGGACAACACTGCAGACGATTGGTTCAGGGCTTTGGCATTTGAGAGGGAGGACCAGCAGAATCCATCAATTGCAAGTAAGTTTTGTGCAACAGGGCTTGTTGGCACTACCAGTTTCTATGTTATGGGCTTTCTCATGCAAGCAAATTAAACTTTTTGTAGGGCCAGAGAACTGTAAAGTGTTTTAATGTGCAGTGTTCCAACACACAAATGTGATCTGAACAATACTCTGTGTCCTTGCAAAAAATAGGCGACCAAGAACAAAGGGCTGTCCTTCCAGCTGGGGAAGTGGATGGAGAAGGAAATGGAGTGGATGGAGAAGGAGGTCCCGAGTCCACAAGTCCTGGCGAAGACTCAGCAGCAGCTGGAGCAGGGAGAAAGGAAAAGCTAGAAGTCAGCCTCACAACTATGTTTGAGGAGCTCAGGGAAAAGCTCAGGCAGGATAGGTCATTCGAGGCTCCCATTGAATGTCTGCTCTCCAGCTACGCGAAAATCAAGATGGACAGTGGTCTGATTTCAGCCTGCTGTTCCTTTGGAAAGGAGAGGAGGAGCGCAGCCACCACCACCACTGTCAAACTTTTGAAAATGCGGGCTCAGAAATGCCTCCAAACAAGTACAGCCATTGGAGTGCAGCCTACTGCTGTGGCAAGGCAGAAGGCCTCGCTGGGAGGCAGACGCGCACTCCAGACTGGACGTCCACTGAAAAGAGCCAGGTAAGAGCACAGCTATGGCAAGATTAAGGAGGGGGGTAGTGTGCTGCCTAAAGACGGGCACCACATTCGGTCTCTCAGTGTGTGGCTGATGGTGTGGCCCTGGGTGGCAGCCATTCTAGGAAGTAATGTGGGGTGGAGAATCACCCCCTCCCTTCCGTCCCCCCCCCCATCTCTCCCTCCCTCACTCCCCCCACGTCTCCCTCCCTCTCCTCCGTCCCTCCCCCCTTTCTCCCTCCTTCTCCCCCCAACCTCTCTCCCCTCCCTCCCTCCCTCCATCTCTATCACTGTTCATCCTCCCTTGACAGCCCAGCTCTGCTAACCATCAACAAAATGAGCGACTCTTCCTGGTCTTTTCCTTAGTAAGACTTCTGTAAAACAGCGCCAACCCAGAACATTGCCCTATCCTGACCAGCTACAACCAAGTAATACCGGAATGCATTGCTCTATACTGACCAGCTCTAACCCAGTACTCCCACAATGAGCAGAGAAATTAGAGTACATAACATTGTTCTATTTGTGAAAGTCTGCCACAGTACAGAACGGCCGCAGCTAAGCTCTCTCTTCCAGCAGTCCCAGTCCCAGCTAATTCTCTCCCCCAGCAGTCCTAGTCCCAGCTAAGCTCTCTCTTCCAGCAGTCCCAGTCCCAGCTAAGCTCTCTCTCCCAGCAGTCCCAGTCCCAGCTAATTCTCTCCCCCAGCAGTCCCAGCTAAGCTCTCTCTTCCAGCAGTCCCAGTCTCAGCTAAGCTCTCTCTCCCAGCAGTCCCAGTCCCAGCTAATTCTCTCCCCCAGCAGTCCCAGTCCCAGCTATGCTCTCTCTTCCAGCAGTCCCAGTCCCATCTAAGCTCTCTCTCCCAGCAGTCCCAGTCCCAGCTAATTCTCTCCCCCAGCAGTCCCAGCTAAGCTCTCTCTTCCAGCAGTCCCAGTCTCAGCTAAGCTCTCTCTCCCAGCAGTCCCAGTCCCAGCTAATTCTCTCCCCCAGCAGTCCCAGTCCCAGCTAAGCTCTCTCTCCCAGCAGTCCCAGTCCCAGCTAATTCTCTCCCCCAGCAGTCCAAGTCCCAGCTAAGCTCTCTCTCCCAGCAGTCCCAGTCCCAGCTAATTCTCTCCCCCAGCAGTCCCAGTCCCAGCTAATTCTCTCCCCCAGCAGTCCCAGTCCCAGCTAAGCTCTCTCTCCCAGCAATCCCAGCCCCAGCTAATTCTCTCCCCCAGCAGTCCCAGTCCCAGCTAAGCTCTCTCTTCCAGCAGTCCCAGTCCCAGCTAATTCTCTCCCCCAGCAGTCCCAGTCAAGCTCTCTCTCCCAGCAGTCCCAGTCCCAGCTAATTCTCTTCCCCAGCAGTCCCAGTCCCAGCTAAGCTCTCTCTTCCAGCAGTCCAAGTCCCAGCTAAACCCTCTCTTCCAGCAGTTCCAGTCCGTCATCATCACAAAGCCCACCTTCATCGAACTCTATTTCACTCTCACAGTTTTGTTTTTGTCTCATGTTTACGGTGGCGGCTGGGGTGTGTATTCTAACCAGCTTGGTTAGTAGGCCTACTTAGCCAGCCTCTGAGGAGTTTGCACATTCAGATCTGTCAATCAATGGCTCGCTGTGTTACAATAAATACCTTCATTGTTTTTTTCTTGTTTTCGTAAATGTTCCACTCCTTTGATTCTTGGATTGCAATGTTTAACATAAAGCTGTCCCTTGTTCATATTGTGAAGGTTTCAGAGTTTCAGCCAACACATTTTTTTGTTTCCTATGGCTTGTCTTTTTTCATAATGTAGAAGATACACAGGATTATAAAGTTACAGGTGATTTGGACAAAGTTACATTTACTTGTATTTCTTATGTGAATATATTAAAACTGTGTGTGCGTGTGTTGAACCCAGCCACTGAGGATGCACAAGCAAGTGCATTCTTAGTGCCGGTCCCAAGCCCGGACAAATGGGGAGGGTTGCGTCAGGAAGGGCATCCGGCGTCAAATCTTTGCCAAATCAAATATGCGGATCATAAATAAGATTTCCATACCGGATCGGTCGAGGCCCGGGTTACCAACGACCGTCACCGGTACAGTTAACCACCAGGGTGTCGGTGGAAACTATGCTACTGTTGGGCGAAGGAGAAGGAGAGGGGGAAGGCATGTCCAGAGGGAGCTAGAGAGGAGGAAGGGTAGGCGTGTGGAGGTGAGAGTTGGAACTTTGAATGTTGGCGATGTGACTGGTAAAGGGAGAGAGCTGGCTGACATGATGGAAAGAAGAAAGGTAGGCATACTGTGTGTGCAAGAGACCAGGTGGAAGGGGAGTAAGGCCAGGAGTATCGGAGGTGGGTTCAAACTCTTCTACCATGGTGCGAATGGGAGGAGAAATAGGGTAGGGGTAATTCTGAAGGAAGAGTATGTCAAGAGTGTGCTGGAGGTGAAGAGAGTATCAGACAGAGTGATGAGTATGAAGCTGGAAATTGAAGGTGTATTGCTGAATGTTATCAGCAGATATGCCCCGCAAGTTGGGTGTGAGATGGACAAAAAAGAAGAATTCTGGAGTGAGTTGGACGACGTGGTGGAGAGGGTACCCAAGGAGGAGAGAGTGGTGATTGGAGCAGACTTCAATGGACATGTTGGTGAAGGGAACAGAGGTGATGAGGAGGGGATGAGTAGGTATGGTGTCAAGGAGAGAAATGTGGAAGGACAGATGGTGGTCGATTTTGCGAAAAGGATGGAAATGGCTGTGGTGAATACATGTTTCAAGAAGAGGGAGGAACACAGGGTGATGTACAAGAGTGGAGGAAAGTGCACACAGGTGGACTATATCTTATGTAGAAGGCGCCATCTAAAAGGGATTGGAGACTGCAAGGTGGTGACAGGGGAGAATGTAGCTAGGCAGCATCGGATGGTGGTCTGTAGGATAACTTTGGAGACCAAAAGGAGGAAGCGAGTGAAGACACAGCCGAAGATCAAATGGTGGAAGTTGAAGAAGGAAGACTGTTGTGTGGAGTTCAGGCAGGAGGTAAGACAGGCACTGGGTGGTAGTGAAGAGTTGCTGGATGGCTGGGCAACCACTGCAGAAATAGTGAGGGAGACAGCTAGGAAGGTACTTGGTTTGTCATCAGGACAGAGGAAGAAAGACAATGAGACTTGGTGGTGGAATGAGGAAGTACAGCAAAGTATACAGAGGAAGAGGTTGGCAAAGAAGAAGTGGGATAGTCAGAGAGATGAAGAAAGTAGACAGGAGTACAAGGAGATGCAGCGTAAAGCAAAGAGAGAGGTGGCAAAGGCAAAGGAAAAGGAAAAGGCATATGGTGAGTTGTATGACAGGTTAGACACTAAGGAAGGAGAAAAGGACTTGTACCGATTGGCTAGACAGAGGGACCGAGCTGCAAAGGATGTGCAGCAAGTTAGGGCGATCAAGGATAGAGATGGAAATGTGCTGACAAGTGAGCAGAGTGTGCTAAGAAGGTGGAAGGAGTACTTTGAGGGGCTGATGAATGAAGAAAATGAGAGAGAGAGAAGGGTGGATGATGTAGGGATAGTGCATCAGGAAGTTCCGTGGATTAACAAGGGGGAAGTGAGGGCAGCTACGAAGAGGATGAAGAGTGGAAAGGCAGTTGGTCCTGATGACATACCTGTGGAGAGATGGAGGTGTTTAGGAGAGATGGCAGTGGGGTTTTTAACTAGATTGTTTAACACAATCTTGGAAAGTGAGAGGATGCCTGCGGAGTGGAGAAGAAGCATACTGGTACCAATTTTCAAGAACAAGGGCGATGTGCAGAACTGTAGCAACTACAGAGGTATAAAGTTGATCAGCCACAGCATGAAGATTTGGGAAAGAGTAATAGAAGCTAGGTTAAGAGGAGAGGTGATTATCAGTGAGCAGCAGTATGGTTTCATGCCAAGAAAGAGTACCACATATGCGATGTTTGCTTTGAGAATGTTGATGGAGAAGTATAGAGAAGGCCAGAAGGAGTTGCATTGTGTCTTTGTAGATTTAGAGAAAGCATACGACAGGATGCCGAGAGAGGAGGTGTGATATTGTACGAGGAAGTCAGGAGATGCGGAGAAGTATGTAGGAGTGGTGCAGGATATGTATGAGGGCAGTGTGACAATGGTGAAGTGTGTGGTTGGAATTACAGATGGGTTCAAGGTGGAGGTGGAATTACATCAAGGATCGGCTCTGAGCCCTTTCTTGTTTGCAATGGTCATGGACAGGTTGACGGCGGACAAGATCAGGCAGGAGTCTCCATGGATGATGATGTTCGCGGATAACAATGTGATCTGTAGCGAGAGTAGGGTGCAGGTTGAGGAGAGCCTGGAGAGGTGGAGGTATGCACTGGACAGAAGAGGAATGAAAGTCAGTAGGAGCAAGACGGAATACCTATGCGTGAATGACAGGGAGGACAGTGAAATGGTCAGGATGCAAGGAGTGGAGGTGACAAAGGCATTTGAGTTTAAATAATTGGAGTCAACTGTCCAAAGTAACGGGGAGTGCAGAAGAGAGGTGAAGAAGAGAATGCAGGCAGGGTGGAGTGGGTGGAGAAGAGTGTCAGGAGTGATTTGCAACAGAAGGGTACCAGCAAGAGTTAAAGGGAAGGTTTACAAGATGGTTGTGAGACCAGCTATGTTATATGGCTTGGAGACAGTGGCACTAACAAAAAGACAGGAGGTGGAGCTGGAGGTGGCAGAGTTGAAGATGCTAAGATTTTCACTGGGATTGACAAAGGAGGACAGGATTAGGAACGATTATATTAGAGGGACCGCTCAGGTTGGACAGTTTGGAGACAAAGCAAGAGAGGCAAGATTGAGATGGTTTGGACATGTGTGGAGGAGAGATGCTGGGTATATTCGGAGAAGGATACTGAATATGGAGCTGCCAGGGAAGAGGAAAAGAGGAAGGCCAAAGAGGAGGTTTATGGATGTGGTGAGGGAAGACATGCAGGTGGCTGGTGTGACAGAGGAAGACGCAGAAGACAGGAAGAAATGGAAACGGATGATCCGCTGTGGCGACCCCTAATGGGAGCAGCCAAAAGTAGTAGTAGTAGTAGTAGTGCGTGTGTTGCTCATCAGTTTACATTTATGTGACAGTTTCAAAAGTAAATTTTGTAAAATGTAAAAATAATTGATTAAATTAAATGGTTGTTACTATTGTTGAAAAGTCTTGTTTTATTGTCTTTATCTGTGTTGTTTAATTGTGGAAACAGGATGTTCCAGTTCAACTAACTCAGGGTCCTAAGTGATTAATCTCAGGTGTGCAGCAGCTAAAGAGAAAGCAGTGCAAAATAAACAGCCTATACGTGGTTGTGTAATGCAGTTTTCCAGGCCAGTTTATAGCAGCTTCCTTCAGTTGTATTTCTCCCAGCTTGTCATCTCAGCATCCCCAGACACTCTCAAACAGAAGATGGAAAACAAAAAACAGTGGGTTCACCCATCCCCTCATTCACCTGTAAACCTCTCCCTTAGGCTACTCCGTGCCTTGCAGATGTGAGGCGCTTATTCGACTTTGAAGACAGAAATAGCTACATATTCCATAGGCTACACACTGTTTTGTACGCAATATGTATAGGCTACTATGTGTCAGTAGTGTCACAGGTTGTTAGGAGGGGGACTGTCAATAATACTTGGTAAATGACTGAGCTGAACAGGCCTTTAGCCTGGGAGATGGACATGAATATGAAGGCCTACCTAATGCAATACTTAGCCTAAAGTCTACTGGGCCAAGATCAGTTGGATCTTGCAAATCGGCAATGAATACATGATATCTAATACACGAATGAGTAACGTAGCCTATGCTATGGAGCTAAGCTAGCCAGGGCTAGCGCTAGAATAGCTACACTAGCAGCTGAAAGACTAAACATCATACACTTATTAAAACAGAATGAATAACACACACACATCACAGAAATGTGTTTAACTAGTGTTAGTTTAATATACGTTACAATATACGTTACATCTGCTTGAATTCAGCGATAAGTCTACCGAAATATTTGGCTAGATTGACAGGTGTCTGTCCAGAGTGAAGCCTATGTCACATTTCAGTACGCGGACATTCTGGGGACACTTCCCCTGCTGCCAAATAGCGGAATTGCAGCCTCTGCCCTAACCATCCTACGGTCCACAAGCACATGGCCTGGTCAAGATCAGGGCCGGATTCCAGCAGCGCGCCCCCAACGACTTCCTTGAATAAATCTGCCATGAATTTTCTGGAATCCTTGCCTTCAATACCCTCGGGCAGACCAGTAACTCTTAAGTTCTGACGCTTTGAACGACAAATCGGATCCTCCACAGCTGCTTGAAGTGTAGTTTGCTCTTCGGTCATCGAAGCCACCTTAGACCGCAGCTGCACGACTTCTTGCTCCAGGCTCGTAATGTTGTCCGAGTGAGTCGAGAGGGGAGTTTCCATCTCCGATAGAGTGGAGGTGTGTTTGGCCACGGTTGTGGTAATAGACTCAAGAACTGAATAAATCGGGGCGAGAGCCTCATTCGTCTTGGCTGTGAGTTCAGCAGTCCTGCTTTTCCTGGACTTTTCCAGCTCAGTGATCAGCGTCTCCAGCGTGAGAGGGGGTCCAGCCCTTCTTGCTAGCGTTAGTCTCGTCTTCGGAGAACAAAGAAGTCCGCTGAGCCTGACTTTCTCCACTCGCTCAGGTTGATGTGGTCATTTTGATGCAAATTAGCTGATTAAATCAAACCGTTGCACTAAAGGTATACCTTAAATATAGCCGTAATTAACAAAAATCGCTGAAATTGTATGAGAGGCGAACGCCACACATCTTTCCACTACATGGTCCAACCGGAAGTCCAGAATTTCATGTATTATATACCTTGCAGCAGAGCCCTAGAAAGAAGAGTTACATCAATGAGGGGTCAGAAGGCGAGAGGGTCACGTGGTTCATGTAGCCGCCGAATAGTTCCAAATGAAGCTTGGCGGGTCATTTAAATGAACTGTTAGCCGCGATTTCTGGTAACTACTAATCAATAATTTCAGATTTTTACATTTAAATAATTGGCCCATTGACGTCTACGGAGTTGACGTAACTCTCTCTTTCTAGGGCTCTGCCTTGCAGTAATTTAGTCAGGACATACTGACTAACAAGTTGACTAACAAACTTGATGCATCAAGCTTGAATAAAATTTTCATTATCAAAAAATATAATACCTGTTAGCTACCTAAAAACGCGCTAAAAATGCGACAAGAGGGCCTTAGCCGGGAAAATATTTACCCCGAGAAGATCGTGCCCAGCCCAGCCATCAGCGTTAAATCTTTCTCCCTCAACAAACGTCTGCATGTGCCCTCATTTGCAATGCCAAGTATAACTTTGTCCCTGATCAGTTCATCTCTCAGCGCCCCACAACCACATGTAGCAGCCTTCTCCCTAAGGCGAGCAACAAAACTGTCCATGGACTCACCGTCCTCCTGTTTACAACAGCCAAAGATGTATCGTTCAGAAATCATACTCTTGGTGGGTTTGAAGTACGCCTCCTGCACATCCAGAATTTTCTTAACATCTTTCTGCTCCTCATCAGTTAATTCGAGATTGTGCTTGTATACGTGCCTGCATTCAGGGCCCATTAGACTCCTCAGAGAAGCCGCTTGGACCTCAGCAGGTTTCTCGTGCTGTCCCGTCGCTAAACTGTAATCCTCAAAATCTGCCCTGAAGATGTCCCAGTTAGCACTCCAGTCTCCACTAAGCTTCAATGGAGCGGGAGGAGGAATGACATTCACTGCTGCCATGACTTAGTTCTGGTATACTCGCTAACTTTATCTTTACCCCACTTAAACTGGTAAGCTAATATTCACGCCCCTTGGGAGAAAAGGGGAAGCGTCGCCATTATTCACTCCTGGCACCAAGTTTCGGTGTTAAAACTAACGAGCCGCCTCACGAGTGCTGACTGGTAAGCTAACATTCACACACATTTAGGCAAAGTAACACATATAGGCAAAATTAAATAAATAAATAAATCACTGTTCAAGGGGACGAACGCCAGCCAGGATGACTGTCGGAACTGCCAGTCTGCATGGGTTAGCAGTTAGCTTAGCCCACCCCGCTTCTGCATCCTGTCAGACCGCCCTCGGCGTTTCCTCCTCGGCCGCAGCTTCAGGCAGGGGCCGTGGTCCCCGGGCCCACCGGACGAAGCAGACCAAGCTCTCCCAGCCGATCCAGTGCCAGCTCTCCCAGCCAGACACCCTCGACACACCTCCTCGCACTCCTCACGACGACATCAAAAACACAGCAGTCAACGCCAGGTGAGACCGCCGCCAGACCATCCCCGGTGTTATCGGAACTGCCGGTCTGCATGGGCCAGCAGTTAGCTTAGCCTGCCCCGCTCTCCCAGCCGATCCAGTGCCAGCTCACCCAGTAAAGCGCTCCAATTGGTGCAAATCGATAACCCTAGCAATCTGGGTAGTTTAATTACAAAATAATAAACACCAAAGTTAATTATTAATAAATATGAGACTAATTCTATGAAACTGGTTTGATAACAGTTGAAAATATGTAGTGATTAATCTGTAGCCTACATTGTTATGAAGAGATCGCATGTTGCTGTGAGCACATGTGCATTACATCAGGTTCATCACCATGGAAACACAACGTGAGTAATGTACACATCATCCACTAAAGTTTGGATTTTAACAAAAAATCCAAATCTGGCATCAAGACCTGCAGGGTAAATGTAGCCTTAGTGACTTATGAGTCCTCTCGACAACCCCTAACGTATCAGATTTAGCAGCTAGTCTTACAGCTACAATGCTTCAAGAATCACTCTTAGAAAAAAAACATACGAGTCTTAAAACCAGAACCGACACCCCCCATTAGTTTTTATAACTTTCTGCTAAATTCACCAGTTAGGAGCTACTTTTAACCTGATGAGGTTTCATGAATACGGCTAGAGCACTAGAATATATGCAATATGCAACATGCAATAAACGATAAGAATCCCACTTGTTACCCAGCCACACGGCGTTAGGGTCTGGTAGCAAGGTACGTCAGTAGCCCAGACAGCTGGATCATCAACACCAGCAGCTCGTGAGACTTTGCTGTGTGTAAGACTGGTGAAATCAGAAAAAAATCATATTCGATTCGACTAAAGTTGTAAGAGGACCTGAATAACACGAGAGGGGATTTGATATGAATACTTTAATTGAAAAAAACTAGAGGAATAAAACAGGAAAGAAATTGTCATAATTAGGGATTATTGAACTGATATCTGGCTTTAGACTTTTTAGTAGCCAGTAAAACTCATAACTAAATGTGAAATAGTTAAGAGGTGATTTGAAGTCGATGAAAACTGACAGCTATTGCAAAAGCCAATTGTAATATATGATAATAAATTATAATATATAAGGGCCATTATATAATATAGAAAATATAGGCTAGTGGCAATCCAATGACTGTGAAAGGTAGACGGTCAATCAGTAATCATAGAATAATTGATCTGAGTTTTTAGATAAATAAAATAGTCGCTGCAAGTTGAATATACGTAAATAGCCCTTTTATGACGGTCCCTACACACTCCCATAGAGAAGCGCTACTTAGACTAGTTCCTTCATTATCCATCCATCCATCCATCCATCATCCAAACCGCTTCTCCTGCTCTCAGGGTCGCGGGGATGCTGGAGCCTATCCCAGCAGTCACTGGGCGGCAGGCGAGGAGACACCCTGGACAGGCCGCCAGGCCATCACAGGGCCGACGCGCGCGCGCGCACACGCACGCACACACACACAATTTAGTGTGTGTGACCTACATGTCTTTGGACTGTGGGAGGAAACCGGAGCACCCGGAGGAAACCCACGCAGACACGGGGAGAACATGCAAACTCCACAAAGAGGACAACCCGGGACGACCCCCCCTAGTTGGACTAACCCGGGACTCGAACCCAGGACCTTCTTGCTGTGAGGCGACCGCGCTAACCACTGCGCCACCGTGATATTCCATCTATACATAGACTGATGAACTCATCATAACGAAGTCAATTTGCAATTCCGTCACAACCGCTGAAGCTGTTGAACAGGATTGTGGAATATCGGCTGCACTTCCTTCTACAATAAAAACTAACGTGGAAACAATCGGTTCCGAGTACATGACGCTATCGAGGTTAGAAAGGGAAACTACCAGCGAATATGAAACTAGTCACCGAGGTTTGGACGGCTATGTGGGTTAGCAGGTCGTCTTAGCGAGCGAAGTAAGCGCTCACCAGTCATAAGAACTGTTGTAGCTACCGTAGTATTCCAAACACTGGCGCAGCTATCTTATAGAATACCAAATACACTTACGTTACCTAAAAACTTTGTCTTTGGCTTGGCTTTGTGCACAAAAGCGAACCCAAGAATCCATACTGGTGTGGTCCGGCGTTGCTCAGATTCAAGCAAGGCTTGTAAATATGAGAATCGAACTGACGTACCGAGAAGTTCAGATGAATAAATGCGTTACCGTCCTGGTGCTACAGTACAACAAATTCCAAAACACTGTTGCTTGATTGGCACGATTTACATACTGGTTTTGTTTTCAGACTAGCGTGCACATGGGCTTCTTCTCTTTTACATTATAGCCAAGTGTGGATCAAGCCTTGGCACGTTGCTGCCCTCCTCAGGTCAAAGTAATAATAATAATAATAATGATAGCAACAGGCTCCAGCATCCCCGCGACCCTGACAACAGGATAAGCGGTTTGGATAATGGATGGATGGATGGATGGATGATAGCAATTCTTTTTTTTTCGTAGTGGTTGTCATCTTCTTTTTCCCCTCAAAACGTTATTGATAACATTCAGACAAACACCAGCAACATACGCACAAGTTCTAAAGAACAAAAAAGGAAACAGATTGCCAGGGAAATCAGTTATATAAAAATAAAAAGGGATTGTGCAAGAATCTTTTTACAATCAATAGAAGCAAAATAATATGTAGGAGGAAAAAAACCGCCCAGTGGTTAGCTTCTGCTTCTTCTGCTTCTTCTTCTTCTTCTTCTTCTTCTTCTTCTTCTTCGTCTTATATCGGCGATTGGCAAACATGCATGCTTTGGTGCATTACCGCTACCTACTGGACTGGAGTGTGAATCAATAGTAAAAAAAAAACCAACAAAAAAAACAAAAAACTCCATTTTCTCAACTAGGCCCTTGAAAGATTTATTACATGATGCCATGTTTTGCTGAATGATTTTCCACGGAGACCCTCCAGTGAAAAGTTATTGTGTTTTGTGTCATTCAGTGATGTGAACAATTTATTCCTCTCCTGCATTTCAGTAACATATTTTACTATCTCTGGTTTGTATACATTTTCAACAATGTATACGAATTCCTGTCAAATGTTTACCAATTTTATAAAGTGTAAAATTGAGCCCTGTATTTCCTATTCTTAATCGTCCTCCCTATTTACGCGCCACTTTTTCCCGCACCACCCTGCTTTTGTAGACTATATGGATGCTTGCCTGTTTCGCTGTCATCCAAGTATTCCTGCCAGATTTTTTTATATGGAACATTATGTGAACTTTGGCCTCAGCTCTACTTAATTGTATTTCCGATTTTATATTGTCCAAAACAAACTGTCCTGTCTACATGAGGACCTACCGCAAGTGAAACTAGTGAGTGTTAAGAGGCTATCAGAAGCAAGCACTGCTTAACTTACTCCGCTTTCTTCAATCCACTGCGAGGCTAGAACTATTGCTAAAAGCTTGACTATACATAATAACTAGAAGAACCCCGCTACAATGTAGCGGGTTGGTTATCCACCCGTCTAAATCTCCCTCCTCTTCATCCTGCCAGCTAACCGCCTTCCCCCTGCCCCTAAACCCCCCCCACTCCAACTCCCTCCCCCCAAATGCTCAGAATCATCTGAAATGCCGAGAAAAGTGGTTTTTAGCCATTTTTAGAAAATGCATATTTTGCATAATTATGCATAATTATTATAATTATATTTTAATGTTCTGCTATTTTCTGGTCCTCTCTGGAACAATTCCTACCACCTCCAAAAAAAATTAGGATCATAAGTGCATTTTTGCAAAAATGCATATATTTTGCATAACGCCAAAACATTTCTAAGTCCCAGAAATTTTTTTTATACAGGTGAAAAAATCAAAGATGCTCAGAATCATCTGAAATGCCGAGAAAAGTGTTTTTTTAGCCATTTTTAGAAAATGCATAATTATTATAATTATTTTAATTTTCTGCTATTTTTCTGGTCCTCTCTGGAGCAATAGCTACCACCTCCAAAAAAAAATTAACCACTGGGTGTTACTTTATATTAATTAAATAGCTGTTGATGGTGAAACCCAGCCAATAATAGCACCTAAGCCAGTGTTTCTCAACCCAGTCCTCAAGGACCCTATCCTGCACATTTTCATTGTAACCCTGCATAGGTAGCCCTGCTTGTACTTACTCGACCAATCATCTCGCAGCACTTAATTATGCAAGGTGTGCAACATCTGACATAATTCATTGCTGATTGGTTGAATAACTACAAACAGGTACCTATTCAGGGTTGCAAAGAAAATATGCAGGATAGGGGTTCCTTGAGGACTGGGTTGAGAAACACTGACCTAAGCCGAACTAAGCCTGCCCTATAGCATTCTAAACACAAACAGCAAGAGTAGGCCGAGGGAAATTGTAACGTCTCAAATTGCACCAATCGGAAAAATGAAAAACATTGTCACGTATCAGGAAAGAACCCAAAAGCAGACGGGACAACCAGGTAAGGGAAGAATCAAGTCTTTATTGAAGTAACCGATCTCAGGGGTAGAGCAGGAGTCGGCTCAGTGGCAGGTAGGCAGGCAGAAGTCCATGAAAGGCGACGTTCCAGAGAAGACTGGACCACAGTGGAGGCTTTTTAAGGGTGATGATCGCTTTGATGTCGAGGGAGAGCGGCTGACTGCTTTGATGGCCAGCTGGTGTCAGGGGCGAACGCTTTGATGTCAAGGGCGAGAGGCTGATTGCTTTGAAGTCAAGGGAGAGAGGCTGAGACAGGGGGGGGGGGTCAGCAGGTGTCAGGGGCGAACGATTTGATGTCAAGGGCGAGAGGCTGTGACAGTACCCCCCCCCCCGAGGGGCGCCACCGGGCGACCTACCAGACCCGTCAGGATGCGTCCTGTGGAAGTCCCGGATGAGGTTCGCGTCCAGGACCAGGTGACGAGGGGCCCAACACCTCTCCTCCGGGCCATATCCCTCCCAGTCCACGAGATACTGCAGGCCGCGACCGCGGCGACGAGAGTCCAGGAGACGGCGAACGGTGTAAGCCGGGTGATCGTTGATCATACGAGGAGGTGGGGGCGGGGGGACCGGAGGAACTAGAGGGCTGGTAGAGACAGGTTTGAGGCAGGACACATGGAAGGAAGGGTGAACCCGGAGAGTGCGATGCAGCTTCAGACGGACCACAGAGGGGTTAATGACTTTGACAATGGGAAAGGGACCAATATACCTGGGGGGACAGTTTCTTATCGTCCGATTTCAAGGGTAGATCCTTGGTAGAGAGCCATACCTGGTCACCGGGGGAGTAGTCCGGAGCAGGGGTGCGATGACGATCCGCCAAGCACTGGTAACGGCCGGAGGTCCTGAGCAGTGCGGCACGGGCTCGCCGCCAGGTCCGACAGCACCGACGGACATGGGATGGAACCGGAACGTCTACCTCTTGAGAAGGAAAAAGGGGAGGCTGATAGCCGTAAAGGCATTGAAAAGGGGACAACCCAGTAGCAGACGATGGCAGGGTGTTATGGGCATATTCTACCCAGGGGAGTTGTGAGGACCAAGAGGATGGGTTGGCAGACACCAGACAGCGGAGGACAGTCTCCAATGCCTGGTTGGCCCTCTCGGCCTGGCCGTTGGTCTGAGGATGGAACCCCGATGACAGGCTGACGGTGACACCGATGGCAGAGCAGGAAGCCTTCCAGACAGCAGAAGTGAACTGGGGGCCACGGTCAGACACTATATCACGGGGAAGACCGTGGACCCGGAAAACCTCCCTGACCAGCAGATCCGCAGTCTCTCGGGCCGAAGGCAGTTTAGACAAGGGCAAAAAGTGAGCAAATTTACTGAAGCGATCAACGACAGTCAGTACAACGGTGTTACCGTCGGAGGCGGGCAGACCAGAGACGAAATCCAAGAACAGATGCGACCAGGGATGGTGTGGAACAGGCAGGGGGCACAGCAGACCGGCACTGGCCCGAGTGGAGGGCTTATTCTGGGCACAAACAGGACAGGCAGAAACAAAAGACCCAGTATCCTCCGTCATGGAAGGCCACCAGAACCGCCTGCAGAGGAAGGCTAGGGTACGGGTTACTCCAGGATGGCAGGTAAGTTTGGAAGAGTGAGCCCACTGCAACACTCTAGATTTAACAGCATCTGGAACAAACAAGCGCCCAGGGGGACCGTTACCTGGGTCAGGCTGAGTCTGTTGTGCTGCCATGACCTCCCTTTCAATGTTCCAGGTGACAGCCGCAGCCGCAACCACACAGGTAGAGGGAACGATGGTGTCAGGTTGGAGCCTGGGCTCAGACTCCTTCCCATGCACACGAGACAGAGCATCGGGCTTGGCATTCCTGGAGCCAGGGCTTGACACCCGACAGGGGACAGACTGAGGCAGAGCAGACTGGAGGCATAAGGCATGACAGACGGGACTCCAACTTCAAATTCTGGCCGATGACCAATCAATATGGGGACTATGCTTAACCAACCAAGGATGACCAAGTATAATGGGAGCAAATGGAGAATTGATAACAAAAAACTTAACTCCTCTTGATGGTTTCCCGACAACAGGAGGCGCACAGGCTCGGTCTTAGAGGTTATCCGGGCCAGGAGACGTCCATCCAGGGCATTAGCTTCAAGAGGCTGGTCCAGACTCACAGTGGCAAGACCTAACTGCTTCACAACACTTGCATCCAAAAAGCTTTCATCAGCGCCAGAGTCAATTAAAGCCAAAAGTTTAGTGGACTAACCTTTAAAACTGATGGTAGCTTGCAACTGGGTACGTGGACGAGGAGACAGAGGGCAGACAGTTGGGCTCACGAGGATCCTCCCCCTCCCTCGTGAGCCTGCTAGTTTTGACGGACGGTGAGGCCAGGAGGCGAGAAAGTGACCAGGCTGACCACAATACAAGCAGCTGTTCTCGGTGATGCGGCGTTGACGCTCCTCCGGGTTGAGCCGGAAGCAGCCGAGTTGTGTCGGCTCCGAAGCTGGGGAAGAGTCATCGGAGGACGTCAGCCTCAGGCGAGCGAGCTCGGCCCCCAGAGTTCGGAGGTGTGGCCCGTGGTAAGTGGTTGTGACCAGGAAAGCGGCGCGTCCTCTCTCGCCTCCGCTCCCGGAGACGGTTGTCCACACGAATGGCCAGGGTAACCAATTCCTCCAACCCTCCAGGCTCGGGGTAGGAAATCAATTCGTCCTTTATGGATTCGCTGAGACCGTTGGAAAAGCCGGCCTGGAGGGACTCGTTGTTCCATCCGCTCTCCTCTGATAGCGTACGGAACTCAACTGAGTAGTCAGCGACGCTGCGGGAACCCTGGCGGAGAGAGATCAGTCTTTTTGACGCATCCTTTCCCCGCACGGGATGATCAAAAACCTGGCGAAAAGCAGTGGTGAACTCAGCGTAGGATGAGGAAGTGGAGGCCCGCATCTCCCACACCGCTGTAGCCCAATCCAGGGCGCTTCCCCGGAGAAGACCCATGATGTAAGCGACTTTGGCTCCATCCGTGGAATATGACTGGGGCTGCTGGTTAAACACAATCTCACACTGCATCAAAAAAGGGCGACAAAGTCCAAAATCTCCATCATACTTATCGGGCGGGACAACCCATGGTTCCTTAGCCGAAGTTGATGGCGCTGGGGGTGGCGGAGCTGGAGGGGCGCATCCCGGGCTAGCGGAGGCACTAAGTTCGGTCTGGATTCCGGAGATCTTTGAGCTGAGCCCACGGAGGGCGTCAGCCATCCCCTGTAGCACCTGGCTGTGCTGGCCGAGGACCGATTCCTGGTTGGCTACAGCCTGGCAGACATGTGGCCAGGTCTGTGGTGGAATGGTCTGCTGGGTCCATAGTGGCTGGAACGTACTGTCACGTATCGAGAAAGAACCCAAAAGCAGACGGGACAACCAGGTAAGGGAAGAATCAAGTCTTTATTGAAGTAACCGATCTCAGGGGTAGAGCAGGAGTCGGCTCAGTGGCAGGTAGGTAGGCAGGCAGGCAGGCAGGCAGGCAGGCAGAAGTCCATGAAAGGCGACGTTCCAGCCAAGACTGGACCACAGTGGAGGCTTTTTAAGGGTGATGATCGCTTTGATGTCAAGGGAGAGCGGCTGACTGCTTTGACGGCCAGCTGGTGTCAGGGGCGAACGCTTTGATGTCAAGGGCGAGAGGCTGTGACAAACATAGGCTATTCAATGAGCACATTTCTCACATGATGCATGCTGTTCATGCTATTTGCTATAGATATACGTGCGACTAATCGATAATGCAAATGCAAGGCTTACAACTATAATTAAAAAAGGGGTGGAAAAGGAAAAGCATTTTAATTGCCTATTACAAGTAGGGCTGGGCAATATATCAATAATATATTGATATTGTAATATGAGATTAGATATAGTCTTAAGATTTTGAATACCATAATATTGTGATATGGCATACGTGTTGTCTTCCTGGTTTTAAAAGCTACATTAGGCTCCAGTAAAGTGGTGTAATTTTCTGAACTTACCAGACTGGTCTAGCAGCTTTATTGTTTGCCTTTATCCACTATTAAATCCACATTACTGATTATTATTTATCAAAAATCTCATTGTGTAAATACGTTGTGAAATCACCAATAGTCAGGGGAGGAAACCCTGTCTTTGCATTTCATTTTGATCACGGTCTTGTTTCAATAAAAGTGCTTGTGACATGATGACTTAGCCTACAACTGAACATCCAGCCTACTTCACAGAAAATGCATATATGCAGTGTAGATACAGTGTAACCATATCGCCATTCAGCCTAAAGCGAGATATGATTTTGGACCTCAGTTACAGGCCTGGTCTAATGCTGGCTGTCTAACACGTGTCACTAAAAACGTAACGTTATGCCTGGTTTCTCAGGCAGACAGTGGATGGTGGTTTGTGCAGGACACTCAAAAGAACAAAAAGAAAAAGTGTATTTCTTCACCTGAATACTTAGTCTTTCCAACGTCCCCTAAGGTGGGCGTAACTGACGTTAACTCTAGCTGCTGTTATTTATTGAACTAGTGAACGTTATCATCCAAAGCTAGCATTAGCTAGTAACCCACTTGCTGCACATAATGTAAGCTAGCACTCTCTGCTCCAATTAAGCTAGCAGCTGATCCGACCTTAACGAACTGTTAACTAACTTCAACACACCATTACCTCCGTCTTTGCCCCGTTTCTCCTCTTCTTTTCTTCTTTTTCGTCCCTGGGCACCAGAGAGCTTTGGCCCTTCCGACATGACCGTCTGACAGCCGCGCTGACTACCAGTCATAGCCGAGCGGTAGTCGCCCATCCCCAACACAGTCAGGAAGAGCGCAAGAGAGCGGGGGGGGGTGAGGGGGGGGGCTCGATGAGTGAAGCTGCGCAATCAGGCCGCAAGCCAGGAAATAAAAAGGCTCTGCCTATGAATTAAAGGAGCTGGGCCTGAGAGTAGGAACATTGTACGCTGGCCTGATAGAGACGGCCTTGGAGTAGAAACACTATGTGCACCCAGCTCATTAGGACGGCCTTGGAGCAGGACCGCCATGCACATAAACCTGATTAGGACACGCGCTACACCTGCAAGACAACATGAGGGAAACGGGACCGACAGTGACGAAAGGAAACCAAGAAGAAGAAAATCACGCCTGTCTCCGAAAAGCACCATGCCTTGTTGTTTTAGTATATATCACTATTAGTCCATGGGCCAGACGATATTTCGGTACACTCAAGGTGGCAAAACTTACTTATAATTTTTGAAAGGATCCATGTCTGTAGATGATATTTTGGTATGATAACCATTCCTGAGTGGCAGCTGTATCACAGTTATCAGCTCATGAAGTTAGCCACCCGCTAAACTAAATTGCATTTTAGACGCTGGTGCATATCCTGGTTTAGCCTCATGGTCAGGACATTTTTCAATGTTCTATAATATTGTCTTTGGTATCATTTTAAAGGTGACCTTCTTAGCTTTCATTCAAGCCCTGTTGTGGATATTTCTCACAAATATAGAGGTCACTTGAGCTCTTCAACCCGTCAATAACACACATCTTTCTGCAATTTTCGCCTAAACTATATACTTTCTTTTAGCCCTGTGGCATCTAGGAATATCAGGGACACAAAACACAAAAACTGGAATACTCACAGGACTGTAAAGATTCAGGAAATGTATAATATACCCATACTATTTCATTGTGTGAGGTGATTGTGAGCCTTAAATGAGAACTAGACCAAAGCCAGTTAGGTCACAAACTGGTCTCTATACATTTGTTTAAATACACAATCAAAATACATGATAAAAAGGAATACCATAGTGAGGTAATGAACTATTTTAATATTTTAAACAACATTGACATTTACATATACTTAGTCAATGATACATGTAATCCCATATCATTAGTGGGTATATGTAATGGTAATGGGTAGGGTAATGGGTATATGTGAATATGGTTACATTATTGTTATCAAGCTCTGGGTAACCAAGTCCAGAATCAACATCCTGTGCATCAATAGACTACTACCACAGTAATACCATCAGAATCATCACACTGTCATTCATCAAACTGCTCGTTTCTCTCATCATCTGACTCCCCAAGTTCAAAGTCCAGTTCTGGACCATCCTGCTGTTTTTGGTTACTGCAGGTCTGTAACCTGCACATGTCTGTGCATGGAAGTCCATTTGACAGGCACATGCAGCTTGGCATTTTGCATGAATGCACACACTTGCATGTTAGCATTTCCAAGACCACATCTGGTGCAGGTGGGGAGCGCATCCAGTAAATGGCCAGCTTGCCTTCATCGTCTGTCCATCCATACTCAGTAGGGCTTGGCACCACAGGGTTAGCCTGCAGACAGCACTTCCATATTGCTGCCTGATAGTTGGCTCGTTGAACATGCATAAAGAGACAGTCTCTACATGGTGGCAGCTGGCTGGACTCAACCTCTCCCCTTTTGGTGCAGAAGAGCTGGTAACGCAGTTTGTTCACCTCAGCAGTGCTGCTATTAGCAACATACATCAGACAGGTTAACTGCTCAATTTTCTGGAACAGCTCATCACTCACATTCCATATCTGTCCCAGTTGACTGAAGGTCTCTTGGCAGGAAGTGTGCTTTCTCACTATCTTCAGGGCATTCAGCTTCCCTCGACCAGCGAATGCACTGACAGTGTCGCAGCCTGTGAAGGCATGTAAGCCAATTATGCTGTCACAGATGCTGTCTCCAAGTGAACTTGCCAGTTTGGTGATGTCGACAAACCGTGTGCGGTTCTGAGTCCCACACTTCTGGTAGATGGGACAGGTGATGTCCTTCTGGAAGCCAAGACAAAGCACCATGACATCAGTGTCCTCAGCTGTGATAACTGACTTTGAGCCCGCATTTGCTGCATGTAATGCATGCAGGAGCAGACGGGTGTCAGCTTCTTCATGTGTGGAGTGCAGTTCTGCTGCTTCCTCACACCCATCTTCTGTCAACTTGTAGCAGGTTTCCTCACAGGTCATGTACAACACCTTGCCATGCAGCATAGCTCTGTATCGTGGGAGTTTCCACTCTTCCACCAGAAACTTGATGAGACTGGTCTTGTTGGAGGAACTGCACAGAAATTTTCTCCACTGCTGGATGTGGTGTCCCCCTGCAAGATTCTTGTACTGGAGAGTGATGTCTCCACCCCGGTTCAGTCGTTCAGCATCTTTGATCGAAGTCTGGTGATAGACATCAAAAACAACATCAATCCTCCCACTCTGTGCTCCCTCATGGAGGACCTGGGTCAAGGCTGACTCTGCCACCTGTGCAAAGGTTTTGTTGTTGCCATTCATTTTTTGGACCAGGCTCATCCCATCAATGATGGAAGTAGATGGGATTGGGATGTCTTCTGCAGGAGATACATTCTTTTCAAGCTCTCTGGCAAGTGCAGCCTTGTTTGTTTTTCGTAAGGACCCATCAGCATTTGCCAGTGCCCATGGTAGTGGGCCCAATGGGTAGGCAAGGACATCCTTCAGATTCACCTTCCTGCTTTCAGCCACCAGGATCATGTGACTGAAAAGGTTTCTATCTGCCTTCAGAACCACATCCTGTGCTTTCTTTCCATGAGCTTGTTTTGTGCTGACATTGAAGAATGTTTTCAGACTTTGCTTGGTCATCTTGTCGTGGAATTTCACAGGTGGTGGGTCTGCATCTAACCTTGTTTGCTGGAATGCTTGGTAGGCCTCTTCTCCTTTCTCAAGAGCTCTCAAGAGATCTATGGTCACATCAGGTGGAGCCATGTTGCCAGTGGAGAGGCTAACCAAATCAATCTCATCAGGGGACATAGGATTGAGCCAGTTATTCTCCATAAGGTCCATGAGAGACTGGACATCTGCTTCATCTCTCTTGATCCTTGGACTCTGTAGATCTGGATGAGACCATTTGCACCTGCCTTGACCTGTCAGGTCTCTCAGCTGTCTGAGGTACATGCTTCTATACTCAGCCGCGAGATAATATTTGGTCACAACTCCTGGCTTCAAGCTGAATCCCTTTGTCCCTCCAGCTGTTTGGGTGTCTTTGTTCACCGTTTCTTCTAAAGCTTGGTCAACAGGGATTCGGCCAAAGGGATTGGTGGAGCCCAGTTGGACTGAGAAGCCTCCTTCCATCAATTCTGTGTACACATCTGGGTGTGTGATGGGCAGCTCAGACATCTGGGCGTAGTAGTAGGGGAGGTAGCGTGCATAATTCATCCTGTCATAAGCAAAGCACCATGGGATCATTGCTCGAATGCTAGCCAAGTGTAGCATCCAGTCTCCCTCTCTGGATGCTCGGATGAGCCCCAACAAGATTTCAACCATGTCCAAATAGGACATCCAGAAGTTCGAGAGGCTGCCGTTTCCACCTCTAAGGAACTCACGGTAGACTTCAAATAGATCCATGATGCATGTACAAGAGCTGTTCTCGAGGACCTCCTTCAAAGCATGTTGTGAGACTTCTTTCCCAAGGCTGTCAATGGTCTTCAGTGTCTCATTCAGGTGAAGCATGTCATTCCTGTGAGTTTCTTCCAACCAGGACAGGAAACCATTCAAGGTCAGTCGCATGAGAGCCTCATACAGGAGCTTGTGTAGTCGCACTGCCCTGTTGTACTTGCGGCCATCCATAACACCAGCAATCGAGCCTTCTGCAATCATGCCAGACTCAATGCAGAGGTCTTTGAGTCCAGCATCTTGGAAACGCTATCCTATTATTGCCAGCAGTGTGCAGATGGTTTGGAATACCCCAAGCCTAACGATGATATCATGGAACTTGTCATGGTGTTTCCATGTGATCTTGACAGCCTTGGCATACAGGGCTTGGTCAAAGACACAGACAACCTTCCTCAGGCCTAAGCACTGCATGATGCTCAGTGACTGGTTAAGCACCTCGTTGACAGTAGACATTTGTGTCGCTGGAGCATTGATGGTAGGCAGATAGCCTATATTGTCGGGGATGACCGTCATCTCTCCTCGAGTCAGGATGTTGAAGCCTGTCCAGCTGCTGACTGACTGTTCTTCTTGTTGTGACATGCGTGCTAGGACCCAAAGAAGGTTTTTCTCTCTGGCAAGCTTAGTATTGGCTGCAGTATCGGCATCTGACTTTTTGCTTTGTGGTGGCCCTACCCGTTGTCCAGCATTGTAAGTTGGTAACATTGGTGGGGGTCCATCAATGCTTCTCTTCTTTGTTTTGGGAACAGTGGGCATGGGTTGGACAGGAAGTGGGTTGACTGGCTTTGCTTGCACAGCAATCCCATTGACTCTGTGAGATGTTCCCTCACCACTGACAGTTTCTTCAAGACGGTCGATATTGTCCCAGGCTAAAGTTGTGAATATGCCAGGATGGATGTTAGCTGGAAGGGCAATGCCACTCCCTGATGATGAGAGTTTCTGGAGACACAGGGCAGTGTTGATCTCTTCCATCTGTGAATAGGACACACTGTGACCAAGTCGGTTGAGGATATTTATCAACTCTACATTTCCTGTCAACGATTTGACACTGAATGGCAGAACAATGTGCTTGGAAGGCTTGGTATTTCCACATGTCACTGCATATACTATGTCATGGTCAAATGACTGCAGAAGGCACTGCACTCTCTGGGATGCATGGTCAGGATCATTTGAGCCTGTGAGTAGAGAGTACAGGAAGATAATGAGCGACTCTGGAATGGTAGGACATTCTGCTTCTGGTTTGACTTCAGGCGGCCAGGTTTGAGGAACATCTTGACTTTTAATGTCTGCTCTCAATTTGATGGCTGCTTTGGCTATAACATCTTGTGCACTGACACTTTTCAGGGTCTGCAGCTCCCTTTTGAGAGACTGATTTTCTTTGGCAAGTTCCCTCATGGACAAGTAATCGGGATAGAGGAGGAATTTTCCTTTCTCATCAGGGAATATCTGCAAGGCTCCAGCAAACTCACTCTCCAGGTTTCGCCTTATGTGCTTCTTGGTTGATTCCTTGACTTGGGCAATGCCTTGGGAGTTCATTGAAGCTACCAGTCTAGAAGAGAGATCAGTCATTGTCATCACTTGAGGATTGCCAACAAGCTCCATCCTGATGAAGAGGAACAGCTCATTGTATGCCTTATTCACAGCAGCTTCATACTGGGCTGCAGCATCATCATCTTCATTGCTGGCAACCTCTCCTTTGGAAACCTCTTCTTTGGTGTAAAGTCTATAGCATGACCTGTGGTAGTGCCCTTCAGCTGCTACAAGGTCTCTACTCACAATGGCAAGGATTCTGCTGTCCCTTTTCTTTGTGGCTGCACTCCTGATCTTTGCATCAGCTCGCAGTTCTCGACACTGCACCAGTACTTCTCTCGTATTCTGTCTCTTGGAATATTTGCTGTTTTTCTGACAAAATATGCACTCTGCATCATAAGTCCTAGATGTACTTGGAGCATGTCGAGCTACTCTCTTAGATTGTTTCTCTTCAGCAGAGACACAACTTTTCTTTTCTTTTGCAAGGAGGCCATCAAGAATTTGCTTCATAGTGAAGATACTGCGACACTTTCTGTGGTAGTAGATTGCTGGAATCTGTCCCTCAGGAATGTCTTTTGCCAGTTTCAAAACTGGTGCATGATTTCGTATCTGAGCTGCCCTGAGCAGAGTTCTCCATGAGCCGACACTTTGTAGTGAGACCAGCTTATCTGTATCATCAGAACAGTGGATAATGCACTCCGCCCGTGGGCGCTTTGGTATTGGGTAAAAACTTGCTTGTTCACCAGTGGCCATATTCAGTCTGTTTTCACCTGCCACATACAAACAAATACATGTAACTTAGGTGTATGAACACTACTAAAACAAAGTTTACTTTGCTTCACCAGCGTCATATTACCATTATTTATCTTACATAGCCACAAATAGATACATTACCTAGTTGCTATGCAACAGCTGTATTTTGTCCACATGAGGCCGCTAAAATCAACACAAGATGAAAGTTCCTCGTAGCCACTTTAACTAATCACATTAACATATACATTAAAAGAACATGCTAACATTATGGGAAATTAGCTTACAATCTTCTCCAGAGTGAGACAAGAAGATAGATACCAGTTTCCTCTATATGTGTTTAGTAGAAAGCTATCTGGCTGCACGTTAGCCTAGCTTAGCACAATGAATGGAAGTACACAGTACTGGTTATCCTTGGTTGTTGGCCAACTAAGAACTGTCCCAGAGTTTAAGCTAGGCTAATCAGTACCAGGGGTGTTGAAATGCTATATTTGTAAAAATCTGGGCAAATACACAATCGTGAGAGGCACAGAAACAGGTTTCCTGAAAGAAAAATGAAATAGCTGCTCATTTGGAAAGGTTATCATGTATTATTTTACTTCTGTTAGTGTACCAAATAAAATGGCACCAGTGAAGTTGTGTCACCTTGGGTGATATCGATATCTGGTCTGACCCATGGACTAACTGGCTTTGGTCTAGTTAGTTTCTTAATAATAATGCCCTTCTAATTTAAGGTTCACAATCACCTCACACAATGAAATAGTATGGGTATATTATACATTTCCTGAATCTTTACAGTCCTGTGAGTATTCCAGTTTTTGTGTTTTGTGTCCCTGATATTCCTAGATGCCACAGGGCTAAAAGAAAGTATATAGTTTAGGCGAACATTGCAGAAAGATGTGTGTTATTGACGGGTTGAAGAGCTCAAGTGACCTCTATATTTGTGAGAAATATCCACAACAGGGCTTGAATGAAAGCTAAGAAGGTCCCCTTTAAAATGATACCAAAGACAATATTATAGAACATTGAAAAATGTCCTGACCATGAGGCTAAACCAGGATATGCACCAGCGTCTAAAATGCTATTTAGTTTAGCGGGTGGTTAACTTCATGAGCTGATAACTGTGATACAGCTGCCACTCAGGAATGGTTATCATACCAAAATATCATCTACAGACATGGATCCTTTCAAAAATTATAAGTAAGTTTTGCCACCTTGAGTGTACCGAAATAGGAAATGTTGGGCTCTGGCCCATGGACTAAATAGGCTCGCTAGCTAATGGGTCAGTCCCCTTAGTCGACTGGTTAACGTTGTCGCCCGCGGTGCGGGAAATCTGAGTTCACGTCCCGGCTGTGACGGTCCGGCCGGGCTGCCCCCCCCAATTCGCTACAGTACATTCACAAAGATAAACTAGATATTGTCCAGGACATTTCCACAGCAACCACATTGTCAAATAAAACGATTGCAAAAACAACGAAATACGTGATTTTCAGGTACGCAATATCAACTCAATTTAAAGTGAACCTGAGCACGTGACCAGCTAACCAGCCAGGGCACTTCGCTAACCAAACAGTCTAGCATGAATAAGCAAGACCGTAGCTCTGCCAAATATATTCAGATAGCTGCACAAACAACGCAAAAAGGATACATTTGTCATCCAACTATCATCAATATACAACAAATCAAGTTATGTAATACTCACAGGCATATATTCTCACAACTTCACCGAGAGAAATGATGAACTGCACACTAGCTTCAGATATGCAACAACTAAAATGGCGACTAGTGCAACGGACTTTTATGTTAATTGTAACGTGCATGGATAAGTAGACACGTTGGTCCTTGACTAACGGGTCAGACACTTCAGTCCACTGGTTAACGTTGTCGCTTGCGAAGTGAAAGACACGGGTTCGCGTTCTGGCTTTGGCGACGATCTCCCAGACCACCCCCCGAATTCACTACAATATTAACAATGACCACTAGAGGCGCTCAACACCATGAAATTATACCTGGAGTTGGGCATCCACACATCCATTATCTTAACCGCTTATCCTGCCATATTTGTGTCCGAGTGACTTGACAGTTTTCTACTGTGACCGTCATTGCCGTCATGACCGCCAACACTGCACATTTGAATGAGAGAGAAAGAGAGCGATATTTGGAAAAAAAACATCAATTATTGGTAGCCATCCCTATTCATTACCTTCAGCTTTATTTTGTTCCTTAACTTCCGCGAAGCGTCTGCCCCAACCTACTTTTCCTGACATTTATATTTACCTTATACACAACCCATCCCCATACACCAGAGATGTCCTGAAGGCTTTCAAGAGTACCGATGCCTATCAACACGCAGTTGCAGGATGGGTGAACGGAAAAGATATGGCATCTGGAGACAAAACATATCTAACTGATCCATAGCTTTTAAACCTCTGTTTGTACCAGAGATGAAAATGGTTGGTTATACCCACTCAGCCCTCTCTGTTGGCTCTGGCTCCTGCACCTTTTAAGTTGGACACTGTAATTGGAATACATGTTATGAGGCCCCTGATCTACTGTTGCTGTTTTTTCTTTTGTCTTTATGGTCTGTACGCATTCATCTGACATCACTGAACACACGCAAATACCGTAAATTGTGCAGAAAGTAATTATACATACACACATATATATAAAACATAGCATATATGCTAGATGGCAGACAATTTATGATTTCTAACCCCTACATACTTACTCTTTTAAATGGTAGGAGACATTGTGAAATGAATGATGTACTACTGGAAACGTTAAGGGTACTTTTGTATTAAAAGTAAACTCTATTACTGTTGGTTTCTTTAAAGCCAAATACAATAAGTCCACAGGTTGCAGTAAAGGTCAGATTTATTACCTTGATGTATCAGTTTTACATTTTACATGCAACTACTGCCTGTCTGTTCTGTGGAGACCACAGATGGGCAAATATTACAAAGAGCACAGCAAACTGTTACCATCTTGTCAAGGGAGGTAGGTTGTCCTGGAGTGGCTGCTTGGCAGAGAGACAGTGGGATGGTGTACTTGTTCCTGACCAGGCCGATGACTCTTTCCACATGGATCCTGATGGCAGTCAGTCCCCTTGTTGCTTCTAGTTCCGGTGGATGCAGTTGCTGCTTGCCTTTGGTGAATGCTGCTTTGGTGAATGTTTCAACTGTGCACAATACAGGCCAACCGTATCTTTGACATTGAAGCCTCCATCTGCAAGAACGACATCTCCTGGTGATAATTTCTCAAGATATCCACAGTTTTCTGTGATGTGCTTGTCGCTTGTGCGTCCACCCCAGCCATTTGACACAAAGGCCATAACACCCTGTGGTGTTATTGATATCAGGTATTTTACAGTGTTGTGATGCTTGTACTGAGAGTATGTCTTTGCACGAGCTCTCAAGTTCTTTGGCTTCTCTATAAATATTTGAAAACAGTCAATGAAAGAAGTGCAGTTGTTCAGTTATCCCTGAAACAGATGGGCAGACTGACCTGAATTTGTTCTTTTGATGGCCAAAATATAAGTGGTGACAGTCTAACATACATGACATCTAATGTACTACTTGTCTTTGACATACGAAATAAATAGACAAAAAATATAGCGGTAAATTGACCCTCATTCTCATCAGTGTTAACAGAAAGCTATGAAAGGGAGTAAGTCTTGGACTAGCTATCAGAAATCCTGACAGAAAGGTAAAGACTGTAGAGGAGCTCAATCAGGAGTCGTGACAACTTTCTCTTTCGGCTACACAACCTGCACCATTTATTCCTTCACCATTACAACAACAACAAAAATCCGCGCAGCAGAAGTGTGTCACTGTAAACCCGAACCAAGAAAACAGCAGCTGTAAACCAACGTTCCTACTAGCTCAATAAGGGGAATTATGTACCCCCATAACCACTACACACGTCCCCCCAGAATTCGCCTTAACACGAAAAGTCAGTGTGGCGAGGGGGGCGGATCTCTCTGCCCCAACGGCTCCGCTGAACAGGAGCTGGGGGTTGGTTAACCGCAGGCAAAGCAGCAGAGTCCTCACAGCTGGACCGGGGAAAGGGAGGGGCTGGGGAAGTAGGGGGCGGCTCGTCGGGGGAGGAGGGCAGGGCCGGGGGGCGCCCCCGCCGTGGGGGCAGGGCCAGACCAACAGGGCGGTCTAAGTCCAGGTGAGCAGGCTTGAGGCGGTCCACAGAAACCCGCTCCAGCCTGCTGCCAACCTCCACCACAAAGTGCTTAGCTCCAGTGTCCCGTACCCGAAATGGGCCGTCGTAGGGTGGCTGCAGGGGACCGGATGAAAACATACTCCGCCGACCGCAGCTCCGTGGGGACATAGGACTGAGAGCCGCCATGCTGAGAAGTGGGGACCGGTGCAAAAGCCCTGGCTTCCTCCTGCAGCGCAGTCCGTTGGCAGCTGGCGGTCCAGGGAGCTGTGGCGGTGGGAAGGAAATCCCCCGGGACCCGAAGTGGCTGTCCGTAGACCAGTTCGGGGGATGAGGACTGGAGGTCCTCCTTGGGGGCCGTCCTGAGCCCAAGCATGACCCAAGGCAGTTTGTCGACCCAGCGGTCGTCCTTGAGGGTAGCCCGCAATGCGGCCTTCATCGAGCGATGGAACCTCTCGACCAATCCATTCGCTTGAGGGTGATACGCTGTGGTGCGATGGAGCCTCACCCCTAAACCCGCGACGATCTCCTCCTAGAGCGCTGACGTGAATTGCGGCCCTCTGTCCGAGGAGAGGTCAGATGGGGTGCCAAAGCGGGCGACCCATATTCCGATGAATGCTCGGGCAACCTCAGGCGCTGTCATGGACGAAAGCGGGACAGCCTCTGGCCATCGCGTGGTCCTGTCGACCATGGTGAGCAGGTATGTGAAACCACGGGAGGTGGGTAGGGGGCCTACCTGGTCCACATTCACGTGGTCGAACCTCCTCTCGGGTACCGTGAAAGGTATCAGGGGCGCTTTGACGTGCCTGAGCACCTTGGAGCGTTGGCACTCCACACAGGTTTCAGCCCAGTCCCTCACATCCTTTTTGAGTCCATGCCAGACAAACTTTGCCGCCACCAGCCTCTGTGAGGGCTTTCTGCCAGGGTGAGACAGCCCATGGACTGCGTCGAAGACCCGCCGCCTCCAAGCAGTCGGAACGACGGGTCGGGGCTGACCCGTAGAGACGTCGCACAGGAGCGTGGCGCCGGCGTCGTCGAAAGCCACATCCTCCAACTGCAGCCCTGTGACGGCGGTCCTGCATGCCTGCACTCCTAGGTCGGCGGCCTGGCTGTAGTCGAGTCCCAAATGGGCGGCCCCAGCGATGGCCCGGGAAAGACAGTTGGCGACCGGGTTGGACTTTCCAGCGACATGCCTCACGTCGGTGGTAAACTCTGAGATGTAGGTCAACTGTCGCTGCTGGCGGGCTGACCACGGCTCTGCCACCTTGGCCATCGCGAACACCAGCGGTTTGTGATCGACGAAAGCCGTGAACTGACGGCCCTCCAGTAGGAAACGAAAGTGCCTAACAGCGAGGAAAAGGCCAAGTAGCTCACGATCAAAGGTGCTGTATTTGCGCTCTCTCAGGTTCAACTGCCGGCTGAAGAAGGCAAGCGGCTGCCACGCACCGCTCACCCACTGCTCATAAACCGCGCCGACAGCGTAGTCCGAAGCATCCGTCGTGATGGCAATGGGCAATACCTTGGTCATTGTTTGTTTTAATAATAGAGCACTGGGTTTCCGGAACCTCTGATGTAACTTGGTTGCTCTTTATGACCCTGGGACGATGAGACCTGCTGTCCTCCATCTCCCACAGGGGGGCCTCGTTCCTCACATCTAGAAGACTGCTCTCTGGTTTGTCCCTAACCATTTTCCTGAGTTCACGCCTGAGTGCTGCTTCTCTTAAACCCTCAATAAACCGGTCTCTGAGCACAGTTTTCTCATTAGGTATTACATCTGTGGACTGTTTCACTACAGAGCTCAAAATCTGGGATAGTGCATGGGAGTAGTCACGGAGGTCTTCTCCATCAGTTTGGTTACGGTTGTAAAAGGTCTGCAAAAGCTGTGTGGAACTGCGCTTTTCCCCAAATGCATTGCTCAGGTAAGAGTATAAATCACTGGGCCCCACTGACTGACCCCTCATGCATAGTCGCACCTCTTCCAATGCAGGGCCATGCAATAGAGATAGTATATAGTCACATTGTTCTTCTGTTGTTTGCTCTCTGTATCTTAAAACCCTTTCAACCTCTTCAATAAACTCTTCGACAGATCTCCTGTCTGTACCACACTCCCCACTAAATGCTTGGATCTGGTGTTCTCTTGGAACGTAGATGTATGAACGTGTGGGTGCACTGTTATCACTTGCTCTCTGAGCCCTTGCTTCACCATTTAACCTGGTGAGCTCATCTCGCAGTCTGGCAAGCTCTTGCATGGTGGTCTGCATTTCTTTTGTAGCACCTTCACCTATACCCATTATGCCACCTGAGGTGTGGCCATTATCATTACGTGAACTCCCTTCATCACCAGAATCACTAGACATAATGATATATTAATCTTTACTAAGTCCAGTATAAATGAGGATATTTAGTTCAAAACCTGGTTCAAGGATACTACAAGGACAGTCTTTAACTTGGAGCCTTGCTGGATCTTGGTCTTTGTAGCTGAAGTTAGCGCTGGAGTCCTCTGCGCTGGTACGGCTGAGTCGTGTGACACAGGAAGCACCAGAACCTCTTAGAGCCCCTCACGTCGTCTCTCGCTGGTCACCACCTCCACAGCAGGATGGCTTCAGACTCAACACCAACGGACGTCACCAGCAATCTTCACCACTGCCGTATTTTTTTTAAGTAAAAATAAGCCACTCTGTTGCCAATTTTAAAAAAAATGTTTTAGCTACACCCCACTCCTGGTACCAAAATTATGTAGCCCGTGGAATTAGATACCACACAGGACACAATTACTTCCGGGGTTCTTGTAGCTTTAATTTTATTGTTTGAACCTTCGAATGCAGATCGTTTTACTGAGTGCATACATTCCTGTGTCTTTCGAGCAAACAGATCATAAATGTTCACAGATGTGGCAAGTTTAACAGAAAAGATTTTTAAAAAAGGGAAATAATAAATACAAAATACGGTGCAAAATACGGTGCAAAATACGGCAGTGGACTATGTACGTTAAACAGGGTTTAACAAAGACATGTGGAACTTCCTGAAGATCGCGCAACTTCTCACTCTGTCAGTTACCTTTAAACAGAATTAAAATGCATATAAAACCTTTACATCCCAAATACAATGGCATGGTGTGGCTTTATTCACGCCAACATTACCTTGTCATGCCTGCAATGGCGAACAGCGGTCGACGGCTCGCGCCCAAAATCACCGAACATCAACTCCAGTAGCGTCTAAATCAAACCATCTTGTCAAATTACCGACATACAATATTGTTTGGAATAATGTTACAGGTATATTTCACAAGATATTTACCTTTACTTACTACGGAGTCAGAGCACTGTCACACCGCAATCTTCAGGTGCTCCACACAAGAAAAAAAAGAAAGAATACCCAAGATGCACTTGGATAACTTGCACGGAGTTACAATAAAAGTCCGCCACTGCCACTTACTGGTCAAAACATGCAATGACAACCAAAACTATAAAAATACACTCACAATCTGCCTCACAATTTAAATACATCAAATGACATTTTACATGGCTTGACAGTGTAACAATTACATATATTAACAGTTAAACTATACTAAATTTAAGTGGAAAATCATTTAACATATTTAACAGATTTACCACCCGGCTACATTTGCATGGTAAAAGCACAGGCCGGGCTCCTGTCGCCGACCGGGGGTTGCCGCGGCGACCACCATTGAGTCACCAGGTGGTGGCGTGGGGGGGTGGGCAGGGGTGAGCGCGGACGCGCAGTGTTGCTGTTGGCTGGCCAGGAAGAACTTGTCAGCTTCTTCAGCTAGCTTGCGGCAATCGGTAATGCTGGTGTTAGCCAAAGCGGTCCGCACCTGAGCAGGCAGTTGTCGCAGAAACAGTTGGACAAAGAGGAAATCAGATTCAGCATTTTGTCCATGAGCTCGGATGGCTTACTGTCACCCAAGCCTTGCAGAGAAAAGAGACGGTGGGCCCTCTCGGCGTCGGAAAGTTCAAAAATCTTCAAGAGGTGATCTTTGAGCCCCTTGTATTTGTCTGCCGCCGGAGGATTTGTAAGGAGACTCACCACACTCTAGTTGCAGTCGAACACCCGAGCGCCGATACCACATAGTAGTATTTAGTAGTGTAACTACTGCCACTTATTTGCGGATAGCAAACTGCGCTTCCGCCTGGGCGAACCACGTCGTTGCCGATGACTCCCAGAACTCTGGCAATTTGAGAGACACCGCGTTGATTTCGTCAACCATGTTCGTTTGAAAGATTGTCTCTGATAACTACCAAGAGACAAACGTCGGGGTCATCAGTGTAGAGGAGCTCAATCAGGAGTCGTGACAACTTTCTCTTTCGGCTACACAACGTGCACCATTTATTCCTTCAACCTAACAACAACAACAAAAACCCGCGCAGCGGAAGTGTGTCACTGTAAACCCGAACCGAGAAAACAGCAGCTGTAAACCAACGTTCCTACTAGCTCAATGAGGGGAATTATGTATCCCTATAGCCACTACAAGACAACCATTAATTTAGCATAGCTTGGAAGGCCTGTGAATTCCTGTACCATTTCATCATTTCCTTTATATGCCTCTTCGTTAAAAGAAAGCAGATCAACTTTGTCCTTTAGACTATGAAGCTCTGCTCTAAGTCGAGCACACTCATTTGTTAATAATGCTTTGACTGTAGCTTTGCAGGCTGCATTTGAGCATGGTTCCACGATGCCTGGGCTATGAGTGGCTTGAGAGTAATTGTGCTCACAGATTGCCTGTACTCCCATGGTGTTGTCGGTGTCATCGCTGGTGCTGGAAGGGGCCGCAGTCTCATGGTCAGTGTCACTGCTAGGGGTCAAAGTTCAGTCCTTTTCCGTTTCATCTGCTGGGTGTGCTCAAACCTACTGTTGGTATGGATGTTTTTTCTCGGAATAGTGCACGTGACGGCTGCTCCCTACCACTCGTCGCCAAATGGACAGGCCGAGCGGGCTGTTCAAACATTTAAAGAGATGATTAAAAAAAAGCGCTGAAGGCAGCTTGTCAGCTAAGGTGTCACGGGTCTTGTTCAGCTACAGGATAACGCCTCAGTCCACCACAGGTCTCTCCCCAGCTGAGATGCTGTTGGGGAGGAAGCTGCGCTCCACTCTGGACTTATTGCACCCAGACCTAAACAGGAAAATAGAAACTGGACAAAGAAAACAGAAAGACCAGCACGACAAAAATACAAAGGAAAGAGGGTTCAGGGCAGGAGACGCTGTCATGACAAGGAATTTCAGCCACGGACCGAGGTGGGTCCCAGGATTCATTGTGTCAGAAACAGGTCCTGTCTCATATAAGGTCATGCTGGCAAATGGTAGAGTGGTCCTCCGACATGTGGACCAGATCCTGTTCAGGCGTGAAGAGACAGCAGAAGGGCTGGATGTATTCGAGGAGCCCAGCACCCACGCTCCTGGTACTACCGTCGTGGCGTCACCACAACCGGTGGATCTCCCTGGGCAACCACAACCCACTGACGGAAATCCAAGCTCTGAGTCAGAAACTCAGGTCAGTGCCCAGAGGCAGCCACCAGATACTGCACAAGTGAAAGGGGGAAGTGATGCCACTCAAAGTGTCCGACGTACAAAAAGATTCACAAATGCTGCCAAGCCACCTGAAAGACTTTGCACTGTAGAACAGACAATAAATGATGCGTACCTGGTGATATTTACCTAAGCTATCTGTGGAGATAATACCTGTTTTAAGGTGGCATTGTAGAGCCGAAGGAACGGAGAAGACCGTAGGTTCACACTTTAGCCGTGTAGGCAACTTTCTTTAATCACGGTAAATCAGCGAGACAAACAAAACCCACCGCTCGACTGAGCGGAGGTGGCAAGAATAATCAGAATACTGGCTGGACAACCATAACTTAACCCTGCGTTAACCTGCCAGGGCAACCATGACTTAACCCTTAGTTCCTGGTTTGAATTCTGTCCCCAATACGTGTCCACCACATGAGCCCCCCCAGAATTCGCCCTAGTAATCGAAGTCAGGCAGGCGCGGGTGGACGACAGGCCGTCCGCGGCGGCTCCGGATAACAGGGGCCGGAGTGTCTGTGGGAGGCATTGACGCGGGCCTGTGGAGGTCGGCCTGAGGAGCAGAAGAGGCAGCTCGGGCCTCCACGGGGGGAGGAGGCGGAGCCGGGGGACGACCGCGACGAGGAGGTTGGGCTAACTCCAACGGCTGCGTCAAGTCCAGGTGTGCGGGTTTAACTCGGTCCACTGAAACATGCTCGGCCGTGCCCCCAAAATCCACCACCAGGTGCTTAGTTCCCCGTTCCAGGACGCGGAAGGGGCCGTCATAAGGGGGTTGCAGAGGGGGGCGGTGTGCGTCGTGACGGATGAACACGTAGTCCGCTGACTGCAGACCTGGGGGCACCTGGGACACCGGAGCGCCGTGTTGGGCGGTAGGGACGGGTGTGAAAGCTCTGACCCCGTCCAGCAAGGAGGCTCGTTGGTCCACAGCTGACCAGGGACGCGTTGCATTGGGCATGAAATCGCCTGGGACTCGCAGCGGCGTGCCGTACACCAGCTCCGCAGAGGAGGCTTGTAGGTCTTCCTTCGGGGCGGTCCGCAGGCCCAGCATGACCCATGGGAGCTTGTCAACCCAGTTGCAGTCCTTGAGAGTAGCCCGAAGCGCAGCCTTCATGGACCGGTGGAAGCGCTCACATAGGCCGTTCGCCTGAGGGTGGTAGGCGGTAGTGCGATGAAGCTTGACGCCCAGAGCCTCACCCACAGCATTCCATAGCTCTGAGGTAAACTGTGGCCCACGGTCAGATGAAAGGTCGGAAGGCGTACCGAAACGTGAGACCCACGACCCAATAAAAGCCCGGGCCACATCAGCAGACGTCGTGGATGCCAGGGGAACAGCTTCAGGCCAGCGCGTAGTCCTGTCCACCACAGTGAAGAGGTAGGTGAACCCATGGGAGGGGGGTAGGGGACCAACCAGGTCGACGTGGACATGGTCAAATCGTCTCTCCGGCACTGCGAAGCGTTCCAGGGGCGCCTTAATGTGGCGGTGTATCTTAGCCCGCTGACAGGCAACACACGAGTCGGCCCACGCTTTCACGTCTCTCTTAAGTCCCTCCCACACAAACTTAGCAGAGGTCAGGCGCACGGATGGCTTACCGCCTGGATGAGAGAGGCCGTGCACAGCTTCAAATACGGGGCGTCTCCAGCTGTGCGGGACGATGGGCCTGGGCTGTCCTGTGGAGACGTCACACAGGAGGGTGACACCTGTGTCGCTGAAAGGAACGTCCTGCAGGCGGAGCCCCGTGTCGGAGGCCCGGAGACGGAGGATGCTCGGGTCCGTGGCCTGGTCAGCAGCCATCTGTGCATAGTCAAGGCCTAGGTGGACCGCTCCAATCACTGCCCTAGACAGGCAGTCAGCTACCTGGTTAGACTTACCAGCGACGTGCTGGATGTCGGTAGTGAATTCCGAAATGTAGGAGAGTTGTCGCTGCTGGCGAGCGGACCATGGCTCGGCCGTCTTGGACATGGCAAACGTGAGGGGCTTGTGGTCCACGTACGCAGTAAACTCGCGGCCCTCTAGCAGGAAACGGAAATGCCGGACGGCGAGCCAGAGACCGAGGAGTTCCCTGTCAAAAGTACTATACTTGCGCTCTCGGGGTGTAAGCTGGCGACTGAAAAAGGCCAAAGGCTGCCAAGCCCCCCCCACCCACTGTTCGTGAACCGCACCAACAGCATAGTCCGATGCATCCGTGGTTATGGAAATAGGCGCTGTAGGTGAAGGATGCGCTAGCAGGGTAGCCTGGGAGAGCGCAGCTTTAGTCTCGGTGAACGCACGGTCCCGCTCTGCTGTCCAGTCGACCGCCTGGTTGGGGGACATGCCTTTCAGCGCCTCGTACAGTGGCCGGATGATAAAGGCGGCTCGAGGAATGAAGCGGTGGTAGAATGTCACCATCCCGATGAACTCCCTGAGCGCACGAGCTGTTTGGGGGCGCGGAAAGGCCGCCACCGCTTCCACCTTTGAGGGCAGGGGGACTGCCCCGTCCCCAGTGATGCGGTGCCCGAGGAAATCAATGGCTGTCAGCCCGAACCGGCACTTCGCCGGGTTGACGATCAGCCCATGCTGGCTGAGGCGTGTGAAGAGGGCATGAAGATGGGACAGGTGTTCTTCCTCGGAGGCGCTGGCGATGAGTATGTCGTCCAAATAGACGAAGATGAAAGGAAGGCCACGGAGCACTGAATCCATCAGCCGCTGAAAGGACTGGGCCGCGTTTTTGAGTCCAAATGGCATTCGTAGGAATTCAAATAGGCCGAATGGGGTTGTCACCGCTGTCTTGGGGATGTCTGAGGGGTGCACGGGAACTTGATGATAACCACGGACCAGGTCGACTTTTGAGAAGACGCATTTGCCAGACAGGTTTGCAGAAAAGTCCTGGATATGCGGGACAGGATAGCGGTCAGGCGTGGTGGCGTCATTTAGTCGGCGGTAGTCCCCGCATGGGCGCCAACCTCCATCAGGCTTAGCGACGATGTGGAGTGGGGACGCCCACGGGCTGTCAGAGCGGCGGATGATCCCCATGCGTTCCAGGTGCTCGAAATCAGACTTGGCAATGGCGAGTTTGGCGGGGTCGAGACGCCTGGCTCTGGCGTAGACCGGGGGCCCCTTCGTAGCAATGTGATGCTCCACCCCATGCTTAGCGGTGGGTGCAGAGAAGGTAGGCTGGGTGAGGTCAGGGAACTCAGCGAGGAGGCGGGTGAACTTGTCTGCCTCTGAGAGAGAGTTGGCTAGACCTGCATAGGCCGCTTCCCTCCGCGTACATGCGAAGGAGGAGAAGGTTAAGGCATCGACCAGACGGCTGTTCTGAATGTCCACTAGCAAACCGTAAGCGCACAAAAAAATCGCCGACCGGAGATGGTGTCGAGGATGAAGAGTAGCCTGCTCGTATCGCCAACACTCATGGCCACTACTGAGTGTTGGCCCTCTCGTTTCCCGTCGGCCTGTAGTTGCAGGGGGAACGGCACCGTTTAGCTTTCGCACCAAATCGAGCGTGGTACATACAGAGTCCAGAGGGCTTGTAGCGGTCTGATGCTGTGGCGCCACCGTCGGGCCACGCCCGCGATGTCGGCGGGGGGCCAGTGAAGGTAGGAGCCAGCACCCCGGCATGGGAGGAACGTTGTGTAGCGACGAAGAATCGGTCAGCCTCCTTTGCCAGCTCACGGGGATCAGTGATGGTGGAGTTAGCGAGCGCAGTCTGGACGTGGGGCGGCATGTTGCGCAGAAACAGCTCCATAAACAGGAAACATGGCTTTTCTTGACCCAGTAGGTTTAATATCCTGCTCATTAGCTCCGATGGTTTGCCATCTCCCAAGCCCTGAATTGCGAAGAGGCGACGTGCTCTCTCCGTTGTTGACAGTTCAAAAGTTTCAAGGAGGATATGTTTAAGTGCGGCGTATTTACCATCGGCCGGTGGGTTGGTTATGAAACCGCTTATCCTGGAAGCCGTAGCGCACCCCAGCGCTGCCACTACGTAGTAGTACCTGGTCTCGTCTGCTGTTATGTCTCTGAGCGCGAACTGTGCCTCAGCCTGCGCGAACCATGTAGCCGCGGAAGACTCCCAAAACTCCGGCAGTTTAATTGCAACGGCGTTCGTAGCCATAATGTGTGTGGTTTCAGAAAACTTATCCGAAAACCGACGTCGGGGTCACCAGTGTAGAGCCGAAGGAACGGAGAAGACCGTAGGTTCACACTTTAGCCGTGTAGGCAACTTTCTTTAATCACGGTAAATCAGCGAGACAAACAAAACCCACCGCTCGACTGAGCGGAGGTGGCAAGAATAATCAGAATACTGGCTGGACAACCATAACTTAACCCTGCGTTAACCTGCCAGGGCAACCATGACTTAACCCTTAGTTCCTGGGTTGAATTCTGTCCCCAATACGTGTCCACCACATGATCATTGTTAGTGAATTGCATGGTAAATGGTGACTGTTTAGTTCAAATCAATCAGAAGGAGATAGAGAAGGTATAGGCCATGTCAGAGATTTTGTATTTTTTTATTTTAGCTTAGAGAAACTGTTGGAGTTTTGCTTACAATTCTTATGTTGTGTCTTAAGTGGGAGGGAATATTATATTCTAGTTCAACCACTAGGTAGAGCACAGTGTTACTTAGTAAGGAAGTGAGAACACTAGGCCAGCAAAGAGTAAGATCATGCACTGTATGTGTCTGCCGGTTACCAAAGTAAACATATTCTTAGTTTACTAATTACCTTGGTCTCACTATTTCATTCTTTGAGGTTATTACAGGGATACACTTTATTTGTACAGGAGAGGCATATGAGGACCTTGACAGTCCTGACTTTGTCCCGTCTGTCTTCTCCTACTCAACGCAGTCCAGCAAAGACGATGCAAAACATGAGAGGTAAACATGGTCACTTCCTTGTGATTTGTTGTTCACTGTGATCACCCAGCATGAGTCGACATAGCATGATTCGAAGTGCATGTTGTGTCTGGTTGGGTGGTGTTATGCCCAAGTCTGACTTGTATGGTTGAGCACTAGCAGTTACTGTGCCTTTGAGAGTGGTGGGGAGCAGTGTGATTTACGGCAAGGTGAAAAGTGTCGTGAGTTGATTTTGGTTAAGTAAACATTATAAACGGGGCTCCCGGTGTGGTCATTGACTGAACATAATATTTGGCGAGCGAGGATGGCTGGCTTCGTTCTGTCGCCACCGCCACCTTTCCTACCCGTTCCCGGTGAACCAGCTGTTCCCTGGGACCGATGGATATCGTCGTTTGATTACTATTTACTGGCTCTGGGGCATTCGGATTTAGCAGTAGTTAGGAAGTGTGCGCTCTTACGGCACTGCCTCGGTCAGGAGGGGCAACGTATTTTCGCTACACTCTCAGTGGCGGATGACACCTACGCTGCGGCTACCAACGTACTACAGTCCCATTTCAGTTCAGGAAGGAGCCGACGCATGCACCGGTTTGAGTTTCGTCAGAGAGCCCAGAAGTCTGGTCAGTCAGTGGGCCAGTTCGTGTCTGCCTTACGTCGTGTAGCAAAAGCATTGTGACTTAGGGGCTTTGGAGGATGGACGTATAGTTGATCAGCTAATAGAGAAAACGTCTTGTGCTCAGCTGAGGGAAAGACTGTTACTCGAACCAGACTCCACGACATTATCTGACGCTATAGTTGTAATGAATGAAAGGTCACGTGTTTAACTTGACCTACTCACGGGTGTACGTGCAGTGCGTGTGACGTATACAGGAAGTGAGACGCGCATGTGATGAAGGTTGTATGTCGGATGAACGCTAGTAAAAGCTACACAGTTAAGAACCTACGAAGTCGGCTCGTTCTTGAATTATTCTTATGTCAGTAAGACAAGGCGTCTACGGACATTACATGGTGTCAGAATAGTCTGTGTATCTGAACACGAGCGGTCATGCCGAAGTTTAATCCGCCGAGTGAATTCAAGTTTGACTGCCCCGTTGAATGGCCGGAGTGGAGACAACGGTTTTCGCGCTTCAGGCTCGCGACAAAGCTGGATAAAGACGACGGGGAGATTCAAGTGAGTTCGCTGATTTATGCAATGGGCAGCGAGGCTGAAAAGATATTCAGCTCGTTTGACTTCGCGGCGGAGGGTGATAAAGTGGACTATGATATCGTACTGAAAAAGTTCGACGACTACTTTATTCCCCGCCGTAACATCATACATGAGAGGGCGTGCTTCTATCAACGTAGCCAGCAGCCAGGAGAGACAGCGGAGATGTACATCCGGACATTGTATGAGCTGTCTGAACACTGTGAGTTTGGGGACAAGAGGGATGAACATATCAGAGATCGTCTGGTAGTGGGCATAAAAGACAAGGTGCTCTCCCGTCAGTTCCAGCTCACAGCGGACCTTACTCTGGTGAAAGTCATTGAACAAGTGCGCCAGGCGGAGGCAATAACAAAGCAGCTCAGCCTCCAAGCTAACCAACCAGAGGCCCTGCTGGCTAACGTCAATGTTGTCCGATGGCGGGACGAACGCCAAAACAAAAAGGGCGGACAGCGTCATGGTGGCGGCAGTCCGGCAACCAACAAAGTAGATGAATGCGGGAGGTGCGGCAAGACGCAGCACACCGATGAGCGGAAGTGTCCTGCAACGAACAGTAAGTGCAACAAGTGTCATAAAAAGGGACATTGGGAGCGTGTATGTCACTCTAAAGCAGTGAGAGAAGTCACTGAAGAGGTTAAACAGCTGTACTTTCTGGGAGAAGTTGGCAAAGAGAGCAGTCAGGAAGATTGGACTGTTAGTTTAACAATAAGTGATGTACCAATAATCTTTAAAATTGACACGGGGGCTGACGCTACTGTTATCAACCAAGGGACATTTAAAAAGCTGAAGCCAAACATAAAACTGGGACCTCCTGACACATGCTTCATAAGCCCAGGTGGAAACATCAGCTGCATAGGACAGTTTCAAGCCACAACCAACTACAAGGAGAAACAATACTCCTTTCCAGTCTATGTGATCAAGGGGAGAGGCAGCTGTCTGCTGAGTCGTCCAGAGGCAGTGGAGATGGGTCTAGTGAAGCGGATGAATGAGGTCAGTGGAGTTTTCGGTTCAAGTGGACTGCTGAAAACAGACCCAGTGAAAATAGCTCTGGTGGAGGGTGCCCAGCCATACGCGGTGCATACAGCCAGACGGATACCGCTGCCACTTGTACCACTGGTTAAGAAAGAACTGCAGCGCATGGAAAATGAGGGCATTATTGAAAAAGTGACTCAGCCCACAGAATGGTGCGCCGCTATGGTGCCGGTGCTGAAACCGAACAAGAAAGAGGTTCGCTGCTGCGCTGACCTCAGGAGGCTGAATCGAGCGGTGAAACGTGAGAAATACGTGCTGCCCACTATGGAGGAAATAATGCCAAGGCTCGCAGGGTCAAAGTTCTTCACAACGTTGGATGCAGCAAGTGGGTTTTACCAGATCCCCTTGCATGAAGACAGCAGGGGGCTCACCACTTTCATCACCCCATTTGGGAGGTATGCTTTCTGCCGCCTTCCATTTGGTATAACGAGTGCTCCAGAGATTTTCCAGAGAAAGATGGCGGAAACTCTGACCGGGCTAGAGGGCACAGAGGTGTACATGGATGACATCCTTATACATGGAGAGACTGAGGAAATCCATGACCGGCGCCTAGCAGAAGCGCTGGGGGTCATTGAAACAGCAGGTCTCAAACTGAACCAAGCGAAATGCAAGTTCAAACAGAAACAAGTCCGCTTCCTTGGTCATATCATCAACGAGGCAGGCATCAGACCTGACCCGGACAAAGTGGCCGGAATAGAGAACTTTCCTCAGCCCCAGAACGTGACGGAACTCAAGAGGTTCCTCGGGATGGTGAACTATTTGGCAAAATACGTCCCAGAGCTGTCCACTGTAGGTCAGCCGCTTTATGGACTGCTTAAAGCAACGACAGAGTGGCTGTGGGGACCTGCACAGAACACAGCATTCCAAGACCTTAAAGCAGCACTCGCCACCGCCCCGGTACTCACCTTTTATGACGTCACTAAGGCTACGGTGGTGTCAGCAGATGCCAGCAGCTACGGGCTGGGAGGCGTTCTGCTCCAGCAGCACGGGGAACACTGGAAGCCCGTGGCCTACTGCTCCCGACGGCTGAGTGACGCAGAGACAAGGTACGCACAGATCGAGAAAGAGTGCTTAGCCAGCGTCTGGGCATGTGAAAGGTTCGAGAAGTACTTGTTTGGGCTTGACAATTTCAGACTTGTCACCGATCATAAACCACTAGTGCCCCTCATGAACAGCAAAGACTTGGATAATGTGCCCATTAGGTGCCAGAGACTGTTAATGAGGCTGATGCGTTTCAATGCAGTGGCTGAATACGCACCAGGCAAAACTTTAGCTGTGGCTGATGCACTCTCCAGAGGCCCAGAGCAGCGCTACGGAGATGGTGCTTCTCATGATGATGTTGCAGCGCACATTGATGCCATCGTGTGCCAGGTGCCTGCCACACCTCAAAGGATGCAGGAGATAAAACAGAGCACGGATGGGGATCTGCAGCTCCAGACAGTGTTGGGCTTCATCAGACACGGCTGGCCTGAGTATGTCGATAAAGTGCCGGAGACAGTCAGAGACTTTTATCAGGTTAGAGGGGAGTTATCTGAGGTAGATGGTTTAGTCATCAGAGGCAGTCGTATCGTCATTCCCACAGAGATGAGGGAGGTGATCTTAGACAGAATACACGACGGGCACCAGGGGATAGTTAAGTGCAGAGAGAGAGCTAGCCAGTCAGTGTGGTGGCCCAAAATGACAGAGCACATTACAACAAAGATACAGCAATGTCAATTCTGCAGAGAACACAAGAACACAGAGAAAAGAGCCTTTAATGTCAAGTGAGCTCCCATCCAGACCATGGCAGAAAGTTGGCATAGACCTGTGTGAGTACAAAAAGCAAAACTACTTGATAGTGTCTGACTATTATTCCAGGTTTTTGGAGATCCTAAATCTACCAACAACTACTAGCAGTCAGGTTGTAGCTAGGCTGAAGGCTACATTTGCACGTTTTGGTATCCCTGAAATTGTAGTTAGTGATAATGGGCCACAGCTAGTTTCAGAAGAGATGAGGAGGTTCAGTGAGGATTATGATTTCATCCATGTGACTTCAAGCCCACACTACCCCCAGAGTAATGGACAGGCAGAGAGGGCTGTTCAGATAGCCAAAAGCATATTAAGGCAGGAAGACCCTCTCCTCGCCCTGTTGACATACAGAGCTACACCCTCTTCTTCCACTGGAGCCAGTCCAGCGGAATTGCTCATGGGTAGGAGACTCAGAACCACCTTACCCACATTGCAGCATAACCTGAAACCGGCCTGGCCTAAAGAGGAACTGATCAAAACCGCTGACGCCGCAGCCAAATCGAGGCAGGCTTTCTACTACAACCGCAGGAACGGCGTGCGGACACTGCGCCCACTGAACTCGGGTGACGCAGTACTCACCAAACCTGATGGACAGAAAACATGGACAATGCCAGCAGTTGTTCACAGTCAGAGCTCCACTCCCAGATCCTACATAGTGGAGACAGCTCAAGGTGAACATTACAGAAGGAACAGGCGCCACCTGTTGGCCACACCCAAAACACTCACCTTTGTCAGCAGGGATCCTGACCATGTCACTCCAGGGGAGAGTGGAAACACGGATGAGTCCCGAGCAGCAGAAATGCCAACTTCCACACCATATGTTACTCGCTCTGGCAGGGTGAGCAAGCCAGCAATCCGGCTGGATTTGTGAGGCGTATGGACTTGTGTACTGTGGGAGATTTTTAATTTTTTGTGAAAAGGGGGGTGATATACAGGTTAAAATTGTTGGCAGTAAATGTTCAGAGAAATGTTTAGAAAATAATCTTAGAGGGGGAGATGTAATGAATGAAAGGTCACGTGTTTAACTTGACCTACTCACGGGTGTACGTGCAGTGCGTGTGACGTATACAGGAAGTGAGACGCGCATGTGATGAAGGTTGTATGTCGGATGAACGCTAGTAAAAGCTACACAGTTAAGAACCTACGAAGTCGGCTCGTTCTTGAATTATTCTTATGTCAGTAAGACAAGGCGTCTACGGACATTACAATAGTGATTGGGAAGCAGTTGGAAACGGCTCTGCTGGAAGCGCACAAGTTCTCTCGCGCTGTGCAGGAGCCCGTGACGTCACTGCTACCGGCAGTTCACTGCTTAAACGCGTCTCTGCTTAAAGTACCTACTGTTGCCCAGGAGATGGCAGAGGCGGATGACATGGACAGTGACAGGTTTGATGTGCAAAGAGTAGCAGACATGGGGTCTAGGGAGAGTGGGCCTAAGCTTTGTACTAACTGTGGCTCCACAAAGCATGTATCTCGGGACAAATCATGTCCTGCCCAGGGCAAACGCTTTCATAACTGCAACAAGATGAATCACTTTGCACGCTGGTGCCGCTCCCCCCCTGCAGACCCACAGGCTGCTGCAGTTCCTATCAACACAGTTCAGAGCCAACGGGCCTCATTCAGCCACTGCACACGCCTTGTGGGCGGAGCCTACATACCGCTCCTTGCTGACACGGGGGCAAAGGTGTCATTTCTGAACAAACCCACATATGACCGGCTCTTCCGTCACGTGCCCCTGGAAGCGGCAGCCAACTCCCTGTCGGGCTAAGGCCACGCCCCCATCGCCACTTTGGGAGTAGTCTGCCTTCCCGTGGTGTATAATCACCAGTACGTCCCTGAAACCGGGTTCTACATCACACAGAAAGGGGCTAACATCATGGGGCTAGACTTGTTCCATGCCCTGGACTTTACACTGACTGACGCTGTGGGCCTGCGTGTCCTGCAGGTCTCCACCTCCTGGCCCGAACGTTACCCAGAACTGTTCGGAGGACTGGGCTGCATATCTGGGTTTGTGCACCAGCCTACTGTGGACTCATCGGTCCGCCCGGTAATTCAGCCACTACGACGCATTCCCCTGGCCCTCCAGGATGGGGTGGAAGAGGAGATACACCGCCTGGTGAAGGAGGACATCATCAAACCAGTCAATGCCTCACCCTGGATTTCCAACCTGGTAATAGCCAAGAAGCGGGGTGGTGGACTGTGCCTCTGCGTGGATCTGACGGACGTCAACAAAGCCATCATCCCCGACAAATACCCACTCCCCGCAGCTGAGGAGCTGACTAGCCATTTCCATGGCGCCACAGTTTTCAGCAAAATGGATTTATGCCACAGCTACCTGCAGGTTCCCCTGGCACCAGCCAGCACGGACCTCACAGCTTTTGTCTCACATGTAGGGGTGTTCAGATACAAGCGCATGGCTTTAGGGCTGTCATCAGCCCCAAGCTGTTTTCAGAAAATAATGTCACTCATCCTAGCTGGCATTCAGGGGGTCGCCATCTACCTGGATGACGTGATGGTACACGCACCCTCCGCCACACTGCACGATGCTTGCCTGGAACAATTCTTCCAGCGCTTCAAGCAACACGGGGTCATACTGAACACTGAGAAGTGTATGTTTAGTGCCAAGGAGGTCGAGTTCCTGGGTTTCCGGCTCTCCAAGGGGGGCATCCCCCCAATCATGTCCCACACGGAGGCCATTCTGTCCCTGCCGGACCCACAGTCACCATCCCAGCTGTCCTCTTTTCTGGGGATGGCTGCTTACTATCTCCGTTTCATGTAACACTACTCCGATTCAACGGCCGCCCTGCGCCAGCTGCTACAGAAGGATACTGTATGGGACTGGACTCCAGCATGCTGGGAGGCTATAGCCATCATGTCTGTGAATGTTCTCATTCATCCAGGTCATGGTTATCCAAAGGAGTTGAATCGAGTGCAACTGGACTTGGTATATATCCGTGAAGACATTTCGCCTCTCATCCAAGAGGCTTCGTCAGTTTGTGCCTTTCTGACTAAATTCTGAGTCTCATCACCAGCTAGTCAGACTAGCTTCGTCTAATCAGAAAGGCACGAACTGAGGAAGCCTCTTGGATGAGAGGCGAAATGTCTTCACGGATATATACCAAGTCCAGTTGCACTTGATTCAACTCCTTTGGATGTAGCCATCATCAAACAGCAGCTCACATCCCCGTCCACTTTGGCCCATTTCAGCCTGACTGCGCCCACCATGATCACCTGTGATGCCTCTGGGGTGGCACTTGTTGCAGTGCTCTCCCATGTCCATGAGGGATTAGAGCGTCCAGTGGCTTTTGCCTCGCGGGCACTCACTCCGGCAGAGCAGAAGTACTCAGTGGTGGAGAGGGAAGCTCTTGCCTGCCTGTGCGCATGCGAACGTTGGCATGTCTACCTGTATGCCAGGGCTTTCATTATCCACACAGATCATCAGGCGCTGACGGCTCTGCTGGCGACCCAAGGTTCAGGGCACAGGCCCATGAGACTACTGAGATGGGTGGATAGACTGAATCAATACAACTTCAGATTTGAGTTTATGCCGGGGCGTACCAATACGGTGGATGACCTTCTGTCCCGAGCCATCTCTCTGACCAAAGAGGTAAGAGGGGTGACGCCAGAGGATGACAAAAACGACTGTGCCCACATGCTGCATGGGCCCCTCAGCACAGTAGACACCCTGGCCGAGCTGCAGCAGGCCTCGGCTGACAATGAGACACTCACAACCCTTCGTGCCTATGTCCAAGATGGCTGGCCTGCCAAGGTGGATGACAGGTTGCTCCCCTACCATAAAGTCCGTGATGAGCTCTCCTGCTGGGGGGATGTGTGCCTCCCCTGTGGCCACCGCGCCATTGTACCAGAGACTATTAAGGGCCAGAGTGCTGCAAATGGCACATGATGGGCATCTGGGGGTGGTCAAGGTGAAGCAGCGCTGCAGAGACACCGTGTGGTGGCCTCACATAGACTCTGATGCAGAGGAACTGGTGCATAACTGCACCTGCTGCCTTCTGAGTGGGAAAACCGGCTAGCCTACCACAGCACCCCTCACTCCAACCCCGTGGCCATCCACGCCATGGGAGCACATCCAGATCGACCTCTGTGGAGAGCTCCACGGGGCACCCGGGCATGCCTGCTACTTGCTGGTCGTGCATGACCTTCATTCGAAGTGGCCAGAGGCCATCGAACTGGGCTCCATCACCTCACACACCATCATCGACTGCCTTGACAAGCTGTTTGGGCACTGGGGCATGCCCAGTGTCATCACGATGGACAATGGACCCCAATTTGCATCGGCAGAGTTCTCAGAGTTCCTGTCACTGTGGTCCATCAAGCACATCAGGACAGCAGTGTACCACCCGGAGAGTAATGGAGGGGTGGAAAGACTGAAGAAAACTCTCGAATGGAATTCGAGCCTGTCTGGAGGAAGGGAAAACCTTCAGCACTGCACTCAGCCATTCGGGCATCCAAGCACTCCACCACAGGGGTGACACCGGCTCTGCTCATGATCGGGCGGGAACTAAAGCAACCACTGCACCACTTGAGAGCGGAGCCAGCCACTGCACAAGAGAGCCCAGGGCTCCAGAAAGCCAGAACTCAGGTCCGAAGCTCACAGGCCCGGATGAAACAGAGGTTTCATGCCTCCCGCCGAATACAGACTCCCTCTCTGTCTGTGGGGGACTAGGTCAGGATCAAACACGCCCACCGCCAGTACAAGCTGCAGTCATACTGGTCAGAGCCCGATCAGGTGACTCAGCAGCTGGGACCAGCTACCTACAAACTGCACTGAAATTCTTATTAACAGACCCACGACTCTAACCTCCAGAGCCCAAACATATTGGATGGCTGCCGAACGTCAGGTCGGCAGCCATCCTAGCTAACTGGTTAGTTAGCCGTTAGCACCATCTCACGGTCGAACCGTGCGCTCGCCTCGGCAGCACAACACGGCAACAGACGACTCCTTCTGCGTTCCTCGATGGTCGCATGAACACAACACTACACTGTAACTGATAATCCTTACTTCGCTAAACTAGAAGACGGCCCGACTCACTGTGGGGCAAGCCCCTTACCGCATCCAGTCCATTTGCGCGTCTTGCTGTGCTAGCAACGAACACCGACTGGCTAGCTCGCTCCGTAACGTAGCTGGGTCCACATATGGGACTGACGAGTAGTCAGTTTGTCTCCCCAGTCCACACAAACAGTTCCCGGGATGGGTCTCGGTCAGACACCCGCACACATCACTGTTCACTAAACTTCAATTACATTTCTCTCACCGCAAAATAGCATATAACAACTCGACATCAAACTGCTCCGTTTGGCTCACACAAGGGACGAGTGACCTCCCCTCTCTCCCAGTTCAGTCTCTTCCGCTGACGTTCCCCGCTGCCCTCTCAACCAATCACATTCAAGGTAAGTTATTCTCTCCACAGCCAACCAATCACAACAATGGTAAGTTCTCAACAATAAAAGTAAATGCATTTGACATTGGTAAACAACTGTTTTGCAGAACAATATCAACAATATAATATATTCATATTCAAAAGGTCAACAAAATAACAAACAGGCCAAACTCTTATCTAATAGTGCAATATGATATATTTAATGCCTATAATTTAACCACAGGGTTACACCTGTGTTAAACAGGACTTCCAGTTTTACTGAACTTGTTCATACAGCAAACTTATGTAAGCAAACTTATGTAAGCAAGTTTTTGTCAGTGTGGTGGAAAGAGTGTTGGATCTTTTACACTGAAATAAAATATTTGAGATTAACAATTTTTGTGTACTGGAGCTTGCTGAAGTGGACTTAGTTTAGTTTAGTTTATTGTGTATTTGACAGGACAAGGCGCAATTTTACAGTTGCACCAGAGTTAGCCGGCAGCTAATTTGCATCTGCAGTCCCTGGGCAGGCAAACAAACAACAATTAATACAGAAGTAAAAACATAACAATACATAAGAAAACTATTGGACGGGCAGACAAAGAACAATCAAAACAAAATAAAGACATGACAATACATCAGAAAAAGCAATCTCAAAAGTTATAAGTACAATCTGATCTATTCAAAACAGTGGATATAAATAGCAATCTGGCCTATATGACAACAACATAATGAATATGGATTTCATCTATTCAGCAACAATAAATATAAATAGTAAACTGACCTGAAACATCGATAAATAACAAACTGTATAAATAACTTATACTGTATTTGCCTCGGATCAGCTGACTGGATGTTCTGTTAACTGGAGTCATGGGGAACAAAAATAGTCGTTGTTTTGTTTTGGCATAGAGGTGATTAGAACTACCCACCAGTAACTTTAATTCCAAGTAGCCAGTCTCATTTATCAATTTATCACGGTTATATCAAACCAAATTTCGTGAAAATCTGTTCAAAATTAATCGAGTTACAGACGATTTATGTAGAGAAGTCTGCATCTCTCAATACACATCATATTGGTTTACGTCCGGATATTGTCCGCTCCAATATGGCGGACGGGCAGCTGCATAGCGCCGACATACAGCAGCAGCCAATGACCCTTTTACAGCTACGTCATCAAAAGTATGCACGCGCATTTAGGCAACGGAAGTGAAACGCTACCCCCCAGTCTCCCATTCATTCACGGATTCAGACGAGGAAGAGGAGATGACAAAGTTTATTCAGAAGGATAAGCAGCATCAAAATGTGCGGTTGTTGTGTGTTTGGCTGTACGAATCGCTACTCTACCAACAGCGGACTGAAGTTTTACCCAATCCCGACGGGATCACGGCCATTTCAGAGCCACCGGAGGCGCCTGTAGCTGCAAGCCATCAAACGTATTGATGAAAACTGGTCTGAGGACCCGATCCAGATGCTGGCGTGTGCAATGTTCATGTTCTCTCAGGTACGTTATCTATCTACTCTGTGGTTTCACTGGAATGACTGGTTTAGATGGAGACTAATAGCTACAGTAACCGATAAGCAGCGTTAGCCGCTATTATCTGGCTAATGTGGTGTGTCTGGCTAGTTACCGGTGAGGCGTCACTGGACTCACAGAATCCTGATTTTGTGCCCTGTGTGTTTAAGTACACAAAACAAAGTCCGAACCCCGAGGCAAAGGTGGAAAGGTAAGAATAATTAGGCCTAACACTTTGTGATGTCTTGAGTTGATGCAGTTGGAGGACAGTAAGGGTAGCTAGAGGACAAGATAGGCTGTAAGGGACTGTAAGAGGGGAGAAGGAGAGTGACGTGGATGGTTCAAGTAAAGAAGCATATGCTAACACAGCGTTTCTCAAACCTCACCTGGAGGACCACTTGTCCTGCATGTTTTAGATCTCTCCCTGCTCCAACGTAGCTGATTCAAATGATCAACTCGTTATGAGCTCCCGAAGCTGCCTAATAACAAAACTGATCATTTAAATCAGCTGTGTTGGAGCAGGGAGAGATCTAAAACATGCAGGACAAGTGGTCCTCCAGGAGAGGTTTGAGAAACGCTGGGCTAACAGACGTGTGCCTTCGAGTGGTCCCTTAGCAACACAACATATTGGCGACGAGGTTTGGATTGTGAACCCAGTGCCACCTTTCCTCCTGTCTCCGGGTGAGCCTTCGATAAGCTTTTCAAGCTGGCTACGTGCTTTTGAAATGTGTCTGCTAGCTTCGGCGGAGAAAATGGCGGAAGCTAGAATGCGCGCGCTTCTCATCCATAACCTCGGTGCTGAGGGGCAGAGATTATTTTACACACTGACTTGCGAAGATGAATCTTATGATGCAACGGTAGCTGCACTGATGAGGTTTTTCGTTCCTGCTGTTAACGTGGTGACTGAAAGATACAAGTTTAGAAAACGGAGTCAGCATCACGGAGAATCAGGCACAGCACGTGTCCGCGCTGAGAGAACTCGCTGCTACGTGCGACTCTAAAACGTTTGAGGATGACGTGCTACGGGACCAGTTGGTGGAAAAGACGAACTCCAATCGGATAAAAGAGCGTTTGCTGCTGGAGGTGCCCCTAACTCTGGAAAAGGCTGGGACTATTGCTGGACTAATTGAATCCGTCACATCTAATGCTAAAATCATGAACCAGGGAACTGCGGCTGCAGCGCCGCCCGCGGCAGCTGTGGGTGTGCAGCCGGTGGACACAACCAGGGTTCCGCCAGCGTCCACGCGAGACAACGCCAAGAGACAAGGGCTAACAGCAGTTTGCCCTTCTTGGACTGTGACGTCGACATTGGGGAAGACAGGAGCCTCCACATTGGGGTTTACAGGAAACCTACACACACACAGACCAATATCTACTTTTCGACTCACACCACCCTCTGGAACACAAACTGAGCGTCATCAGAACTCTGCAACACAGAGCTGACAATGTGCCCAGCAGCACTCAGGCCCAACGGGAAGAACACAAACACCTGAGGGGGGCTTTAAAAACCTGCGGCTACCCCAGTTGGACCTTTGTGAAAACTGCAACACGTTCCAAAAAGACCAACCGGAGGAGCGACGAGGAGAAAAGGAACAGAAGGAATAACATAGTCATCCCGTATGTTTCTGGCGTCCCCCGAGAAACTCAGGAGAATTTTCAACAAACACCGCATCCCGGTATACGTCAAACCCAGCAACACACTCCGACAAAGACTGGTTCATCCCAAAGACCGTGTACCACACACTCAAAAAAGCAATCTGTTGTATGCTGTACAATGCAATGAGGATTGCACTGACCTATAAATAGGAGAAACCAAACAACCACTACACAAACGGATGGCCCAACACAGAAGGCCAAACTCCTCAGGGCAAGACTCAGCAGTTTATCTACACCTAAAGGAGAAGACACACTCCTTCGAGGACAGCAACGTACACATTTTGGACAGGGAAGATAGATGGTTTGAAAGAAGGGTGAAGGAAGCCATCTATGTGAAACTGGAAAAACCATCCCTCAACAGAGGAAGAGGTCTGCGACAACACCTATCTCCCACTTACAATGCCGTCCTTTCATCTCTACCCAGGAGACTCAAGAAGCCTAGCCTCCAAGAACAACAGTCGGTCACTAACGGCTCCAACGACTCATGACCACTGAATGGAGCACTAACGAAGTCTAAACTAACACCCCCAACGACCGTCGCTGCTTAATATCGGATCACAAAGAGCCACGCATATCAATACCTCTGATAACGACGGGCGTGGCTAAACATCGGAACACAAAAGAGCCACGCATATCAATACCTCTGATAACGACGGGCGTTGCTAAACATCGGAACACAAAGAGCCATGGACATCAATAGCTCTGATAACGACTCCAAAGAGGATAAATATCTGAGTTTCATCACCAGCCAGTCAGACTAGCTTGGTCTAGTCAGAAAGCCACGAACTGATGAAGCCTCTTGGATGAGAGGCGAAACGTCTTCACGGATATATAACCAAGTCCAGTTGCACTTGATTCAACTCCTCTGGATAACCATGACCTGGATGAATGAGAACATTCACAGACAAGGGCTAACATGCTTCAGAGGTGAAGCACATGACCATAAATCTTCCTACCCATCTTGCCCCGCCAGGACGGCCCGCTGTAATAACTGCAGGAAACAGGGGCATTTTGCAAAGGTGTGTAGGGGGCCAAAGAGAGTAAGCGGAATTATAGATGATGTGGAACAAGTAGAGAGCACTGTGCCTGAAGTGACTATATTAAATGTAGATACTGTAGCTCGCACTGGGAATAAAATAATGTGCACAGTACAGGTGGCTGTTGAGGGGCAAACAGAAAATTTGGAACTTATGCTGGACTCACCAGATGCCACATATGTCTGGACCACGAGTGCACAGCAGAGCTTTGAAACAGTGAAACAGTTGATTGTACACAGTCCCGCGCTGACCTTGTTTGACCCTGATCTGCCCACCATCGTAACCACTGATGCTTCAGATTATGGAGTTGGGGCTGTGCTGACTCAAATACACCCAGACAACTCCAAGAGAACAGTGGCGTTCACGTCACGCACGCTTTCATCAGCAGAGCGGAAGTACTCCATGGTGGCGAAAGAAGCTTTGGGGTGTGTCTGGGCAACAGAGAAATGGAGAACCTACCTGTGGGGCAGACGCTTCACATTACGTACAGACCACAGCCCCCTCACTACACAACTCTCCTCTAAGGGGTTGGAGAGAGCTGGTATGCATAGAGCTAGGTGGTCGGCTAGGTTGCTGTCGTTTAATTATGACATGCAGTACAGACCTGGCACAGAAAATGTCACAGCTGACTGTCTGTCCAGACACCCGTTGCTAACTGCTGATCAGGGAAAGGAGGACGAGCTGGAGGTGGTGGCACTCATCGGCAGCTTCTCAGCTGTGTCTGCAGATGAATTCAAGGAGGCCTGTCAGCATGCCCTGTTCAGTCACAGCTGCGCCAGTTCATCGCCACAAGATGGCCACACTCAGGTCTGGATCCAACACTTACACCCTACTACAGACTGAGAGTAGAACTGTCCGTAGCGGATGGATGTGTCCTGTGGGGAGACCACCGTCTACTGCTGCCACAGCAACTGCAGCCACAACTGATACGACTGGCTCATGAGACACATCAGGGCATCGTCAGAACGAAACGTCTCAGGGACCTCTACTGGTGGCCTGGGATGGATGCATAAGTCGAAGCCACAATCAAATCGTCCCTCACATGTCAGCAGCATGACAATGCAGCTGTTACACATACTATGCCTATGCAACCTGTTCCATTCCCAGATGCTGCATGGGAAAAAGTAGCAATAGACATTGTAGGCCCTTTTGAGTCCACAGCCCCTGGTTGCCCTTTTTGCTTTTACCCTCATATATTACTTTAGCAAGTGGTCTGAGGTTGCATTCATGTCTCAATTTACTTCTGCATCAGTAATCCACTTCCTGTCTACAGTGTTCAGCAGGAAAGGAAACCCAAAAGAGTTAATCTCAGACAATGGTAGTCAACTGATTTCACAGGAAATGGAATCTTTTCTCAAGGACAGGGGAATTGCACACAAATGCTCCTCACTCTACTACCCACAGGCCAAAGGGGAAATTTAGAGGTTTAATCGATGTCTGAAGGATAGTCTACTGACTGCGAAAATAGAAGGAAAGGAGTGGACAGCATCAACCAGAGACTTTCTCCAGGTTTACAGGGCAACCAGGCATGCCACCACTCAATGCTCCCCTGCAGAGCTGTTGCACGGATGTCAGATGCACACCAAACTCCATGTGACAGGCCTCCACAAACCACAGCTTGTCACATCCCTACAAGCACAAAACACAGCACAAACTGTGAAAGAGAAGCAGAGGAAGATGAAGGAGTATGCAGACAAGAAGAGAAGGGCAAAAGCAGTGAACTTTCCTCCTGGGTCTTGGGTCAGAGGTAGGAGACCAGGTATATCCAAAGGAGTTGAATCAAATGCAACTGGTCTTGGTATATATCCGTGAAGACGTTTCGCCTCTCATCCAAGAGGCTTCCTCAGTTCGTGCCTTTCTGACTAGACGAAGCTAGTCTGACTGGCTGGTGATGAGACTCAGAATTTATCCTCTTGGAGTCATTGTCAGAGCTATAGATGTCCATGGCTCTTTGTGTCCCGATGTTTGCCAACACCCGTTGCTAACAGAGCTATAGATATGAGTGGCTCATTTGTGTACCGATGTTTGGCCGCGCCCGTCGCCATCAGAGCTATTGATTTGCATTTTGTTTAGCAGCGACGGTCGTTGGGGGTGTTAGTTTCGACTTCATTGTTCAGTGGTCATGAGAGTCGTTGGAGCCGTTAGTGACCGACTGTTGTTCTTGGAGTCTAGGCTTCTTGAGTCTCCTGGGTAGAGATGAAAGGACGGCATTGTAATTGGGAGATAGGTGTTGTCGCAGACCTCTTCCTCTGTTGAGGGATGGTTTTTTCCAGTTTCACATAGATGGCTTCCCTCACCCCTCTTTCAAACCATCTATCTTTCCTGTCCAAAATGTGTATGTTGCTGTCCTCAAAGGAGTGTGTCTTCTCCTTTAGGTGTAGATAGACTGTTGAGTCTTGTCCTGAGGAGTTTGGCCTTCTGTGTTGGGCCATCCGTTTGTGTAGTGGTTGTTTGGTTTCTCCTATTTATAGGTCAGTGCAATCCTCATTGCGTTGTACAGCATACACCAGATTGCTTTTTTGGGAGTGTGGTACATGGTCTTTGGGATGAACCAGTCTTTGTCGGAGGGTGTTGCTGGGTTTGAAGTATACCGGGATGCGGTGTTTGTTGAAAATTCTCCTGAGTTTCTCGGAGACGCCAAAAACATACAGCATGACTGTGCTAAGCCCTCTGTGTACATCGGTACACAAAAGAGCCACTCATATATATGGTTCTGTTAGCGACGGGCGTTGGTAAACATCGGGACACAAAGCGCCATGGACATCTATAGCTCTGACAACGACTCCAAGAGGATAAATTCTGAGTCTCATCACCAGCCAGTCAGACTAGCTTCGTCTATTCAGAAAGGCACGAACTGAGGAAGCCTCTTGGATGAGAGGCGTAACGTCTTCACGGATATATACCAAGTCCAGTTGCACTTGATTCAACTCCTTTGGATAACCATGACCTGGATGAATGAGAACACATTCACAGACAAGACCAGGTATACTACGCAAGAGACAGTCAGAGTACTCTTGCCCTCTTCGGGTACACTTACAGACTGTCTGATGGGGGCACCTGGAATGTATCCTATCTCACATCAGCCCTACCCCTTCAGGGTCACGCGGACCCTGGGCAGGTCCTTCCTCCCGAGGGTTCTGACATAGACTGTAGCCGAGTCCAGCCTGACCCACTACATGCTCAGCCCCCTCTGCAAGGGGTCGGTCAGGAGGCCACCCGCTTGGGCACAGGACTATGTTATGTGAGTACGGTAAACTAAAACAAGAGTAGCCTATTGTCGGTATGAAACTGTTATTTTGAGACTTATTTCTTGTAGTCCTAGTACTGTCTGTATGAAACTGTTATTTCAAAACTGTTATTTTTAATGACCTAGTAGTGGCTGCATGAGACTGTTATTTCTAAACTGTTATTTGTTTTATGGTCAAGGTATTCTGTTGTTATTGCAAGACTGTTCATAGCTTATAGTTATACAGTTCAGCATAAGCACCGCAGTGATTGTATAGTTGGTGATAGAAATGTTATCTTTTGCAAAGGGGACATGTGATGTCTTGAGTTGATGCAGTTGGAGGACAGTAAGGGGAGCTAGAGGACAAGATAGGATGTAAGTGACTGTAAGAGGGGAGAAGGAAAGTGACATGGGTGGTTCAAGTAAAGAAGCGTATGCCAACAAACATGTGTCTTCAAGTGGTCCCTTAGCAACACAAGTCACTTTCTAATCGTTTTAGAATTGCTTTTTCCCCTCTTTCCTTTCATGCAATTCAGTGCACTTTGGAGCTTGCAGCTGCTGGCTTTGAGAAAATGGGGCTGTATTACAAATATTTACCGTCTTAAGTTTAAAGTGAAGATAGGGATGTCTAAGATAGGATTTTTCTCCAGTTGGCATTAAGCAAGTCATAACCTAATATCTAATCGTAACCAAACAGTTAAGATAGGATCTGCAAGTTAGGAATTCCCTGTAATATGGCCTCTGATCAGTATTTTTGTTCATTAATTTAGCATTTTTTATGTTAAGGTACCATAGGAAAAGGAGACGAGATGAAAAGGGTTTACACTCCACCCAATCAGCCTGCTCCTTCTGAAACTCCAGGACAAGTCAGCAGCATGGATCACTATCCTGGTAAGAACATATTTTTGTTGTGCAATCAACCAATTTGTTGTGAGCTTGTGCCGGCATATCCTAACTGTTGGCTTTTCTGTTAAAGCTGAAGAGGACATCCCAGTCCCAAGGACAGACTATGATGATCTGAACCTGAGGTACCCTCAGCTTCAGAAGGACTATGTCAACTTGCAGCAGGAGTGTGAAAAACTACGGGCTGAAAATGAGAAGCTTAAAGAGGAGCTGCAAAACTCTACCTTTTCCTATGCCACTATTAAGTTCAACATGGGACAGCTGATTTTTTTCACAGGACTTACCTCCATTATCTTTGACTGGCTGTGTGCAAAAATAACAGACAGTGTAGAAAGAATTTGCCAAAACCTCTTTCTACAGGATCATCTATTGGTTGTGCTAATGAAATTAAGGCTGGGCCTAACTAATACTGATTTAGCCTATAGATTTAAGGTATCAAAATCCACATTATCAAATATTTGTCGGAGCTGGATGCCTGCTATGGCCATAGTCCTCAAGCCACTCATTAAATGGCCAAGTAAGGGAGCTATACTAAAGAACATGCCTAAAATCTTCAAGCAAGACTTTAAAAGATGCCGGTACATCATAGACTGCACAGAGGTTTTCATTGCTAGACCCAGTAATCTGACTGCCAGGGCCCAGACATGGTCAAATTATAAACACACCAACACCATTAAATATTTGATTGGCATCACTCCAGCTGGAGCAATTTCATTTCTGTCCCCTGGTTGGGGTGGGCGGGTTTCTGACAAGCAGATAACAAAGGAATCAGGGTTTTCGGAACTTTTGGAACATAACGATGAGATTCTGGCAGATAGGGGATTTCTAATCCAAGATGAATTTACAGTTTATAGTGCCACCCTTCGTATACCTCATTTCACAAAAGGAAAAAAAGCAACTCTCTGCAAAGGAGGTGGACTCATGGAGACAACTGTCTCGTGTAAGGATACATGTGGAACAAGTAATTGGGCGATGGAAGAACTTTAAGATTTTGCAGACAGTAATTCCAGTGTCACATGTTAACATTCTCGATGATGTTGTGATGGTGTGTGGCGCTCTCACAAACCTCTGCAGAAGTGTTGTTCCCACAAAATCTAAAAAATTAGTATCATTCATATGTTGCCATTTCACAAACAGCACTGCACTGTGACTTGTCAGAACATGTAACATTGTTTTTGTTTCCCTCTCAAAATAATTTAGAACTGCAACTTTTAATTGAGAGCTGTTATTAAATATACACTTTGACAACACCTTGATCTGAGTCATTTATAAGAAAAATTGGTAACACTTTAGTATGGGGAACGTAGTCACCATTAATTAGGTGCTTATTAGCATGCAAATTAGCAACATATTGGCTGTTAATTGGTCATTATTACGTACTCATTAATGCCTTATTCTGCATGGCGTTATTATACAACCAGTAAGCCATTAACTATGAGTTTTCCCTCTATAACCTCAGAATTATTGCTTATTAGTAGTACCATCTCAATATACTTTGCTTAGTATGGACTTTATAAGGTGGTAGTACCACAAGAAGAGTCATTCTCCCTTACTAACACTTAATGAATATGCTCTGTTCTTACATAACAAAACACAAAACTATAAGTGTTAATAGTGTTAAATTACTGTAAATTAAGTTTTTGTTACTTAGAATATGTTCCCCATACTAAAGTGACATCTTGATCATTACTAATTCACTAGTAATTAAGTTTTTTATGTTCCCCATACTAAAGTGTTACCGAAAAATTGTGTAATTCTCTGCTTTTAGCCTCTTAAATGTGAATATTTCTCCGGTTTATTCCCTCCTCTGTGACAGTAAACTGAATCTTTGCGTTGTGCACAAAACAAGACTTGGAATTTCAGGACACAAAACTCAAGAGTCTATGTCATGGTATTTTACATTTTGTATGTGACCACACACAACATAGTTGTAGCATTCAGTGACTTGTATGCCCGCAACGCAACTTCTCTCTTGTGTATACGCTCGGTTTCTCCACCAAATATATATATATATATATATATATATATATATATATATATATATATATGGCCACTGGATATTAGGCCACTTAGTAACGTCTTCCACCCACTCGGTAATACCATACGGATCTGGAAGTCGGTTGCCGTTCGCCAAAGTTAATTTATTCAGGTAACTTTCACGGTCTTTTATCGTTAATCCCCTTGCATAGTTTGACAAACTAGCTAACTCCGCCATACTTCCGTTGCCTAAATGCATGCGCATTCACACTACGTCATCACTGTTTACAAACAGTAAAAGGGTCTATAAAGTCATATCGTTACCACACTCCAGTACAGGAGGCGGCGGTATGGACCTTTAATGACGGTTTGTTATCCACCAGAAGAAGAAAAAGACTAAGAAGCCGAAGAAGAAGAAGAAGAAGAAGAAGAAGAAGGAGGAGAAGGAGGGGGCAGAAGAAGAAGATGTGTTGTAGTTTTGGGATATGTGCTTTTTCCTTGTGTTGCACTGCTGTGGGCTGTACTTCATGTACGTGAAATGGCAGTGTTCCTGATTCAAGAAGAAGAAGAAGAGACGAAGAAGAAGCGGAAGCGGACGAAGAAGAAGAAGACCAAGAAGAAGAAGAAGGAGAGCAACAGCTTGTCAGTGCGAAGGTAGTAATTTGAATTTCTTATTATTTATATATCCTGCGGACTAAACACATGATGGAACACTTGGGGTTTAGTGGGATAGAAACGATCCACATCTTGCACCATTTCGACAATGCAGAGGACAGCTGTTCTGCGTCTGACAGGAGGGCAAAATTGGTTGGAGTTTAGAAAGCACGGCGTTAGAATCAGAATCAGAAGGGTTTTGGTTGAACTGTTACAAGCGTTGTTGCATTTTCCCGGGGAATTTCTCTGCAATAAGTACTCCCCCGATCGTAGGTATTACTTAAGTGTTTGAACGTTCAGTGTTAGTGCCATTTACATTGCTTAGTATTTAAGATAATGTTGAGTCTGCAGGATGCAGTATTAACTAAAGTTTTGACTATTCTAGATGCCAAGACACTGCTCAGCAGGCGGCTGCAAATCCCGGGACAATCGTGAAACTCGCAAGGCTGGCATCACTTTTCACAAGTGAGGTTTTTCTCTCATCACATTATGATTCGTGTGAGCATTGGCACCACACAATATACATCTAGAGCCAAAAGACCACTTTAATAACTTGATATTATACAGTCCATCTCGCACTGTGTTGTGTTACAGCAGGGAACAGGGGGTCAGTATAATAACTTGTACTGTTGTGACCAGGTTACCCAAAGGAGCAACGCGAAGGAACTTGTGGATAACCAATTCCCACCGCGTTGGCCTGTGGGATCCTCAAACTGACTTTGTCTATTTCTGCTCAAAACATTTCACCCCAGAGAGCTTTGAACTCACGGGATACAGGTCTGTTGTGTTACAGTTTGTATAGAGTGAATCACAGCTGTCTGTCATTGCACATTAATGGAAAGAAACTGACCAAAATTGTGACTAAATCTTACCCTTCAAAATGGAAAGGAGTTGGTCTGAAACATGCATGACAGTGTTGCATCCATTGTTGTTTCATAGTGGCATCCGAAGACTCAGGGAAGATGCTTTTCCATCAGTGTTTGAACCAATACAGGATCCCAAAAGCAAAAGAACAGGAAGGCCTCGAAAACGTGAAGGAATCCAAGTGAGGTAAACAGATTTACATAAATCTTAAAGAATCACATTATGTATGGCTCAAAGTTAACTAGAGCCAAATATATTTACATATTTCTCATTCAACACACAATGTAAGACACAACATAGGAGAACTAATAGAAATAATAGTGAATCCCCAGTAGCACAGCATTTTATTGAGACAGGGCTTTCGGTTGAAGATTTTGGTCAAGATAGTATATTGATAAGTCAATAAGAAAATAACATTGTAATCAATTTACTTACGTCAGGATTAAACTGAATATATGATTAAATAGTTTTGTCCCAAACTGGATGAATGAGGAATCATTCCGGCTAAGTGTTCCCATTTTCCTTTCCCTTTGAGACTGGGCTAATGTGTGGGACGGTCTATGACCATGTCTTTCATCGTGGATTAGGGACAGGTGTTCAGTAGGTGAAATCAATCAGTATAGTTTTTTTTTCTTAGTGTATGAGCTGAGGTCATTTTTTGAAAATTAAACGAATGTCTATTCAATATTGTATAAAAATGTGCTGTAATAATGATAATGATATTTTTTATATTTTGTTGCTTTATGTTGTGAAAGCCCGATTGCTACCTTCTCCACTAGTGAAATCCATCCATCCATCCAATCCAGCAGCAAATCAAAATATTTTGATAAATAATTTACAGTCATATAAAACAATAAGTAAGGCTAATTGTACTCAAAATATATTTTAAATTATTTATATTTACTCTCCTCTTCGTTTGTAGTATTTAATATTTTTCTCATAAATCAGATTTATTCTTTTGGTGTGTTTATTGCCACCTTAACGTGGTGGAGTGGTTTGGGTGTCTCAGTGATCCTGGGAGCTGTGTTGTCAAGGGCAATAGCTCCTGATAGGATCTCCAAAGGTAAATTGGTCCCAGGGGAGGGGCCAGACTAAGAGCGATTCCCAAGAAACGCAATGAAAGTACACCAGCAGAGCTACAGCACCTCGCCCGGAAAAGGGAAACCAGGGCCCCCTCCTGGAGCCAGACCTGGGAAGGGAGCTTGCATGGCCTTGGCCCATGGAGCCCAGTCAGTGCCAGCCTGAAAAAACAACATGGAGCCACCACCCCGTGGACCCACCACAAGCGGGGATGAGCATTGGAGTAGGGTGCAATGCAGGCCAGGTGACAGGCAAAGGCAGGGACTGGGGATTGGTCCTCAGGACGTGGAATGTCACCTCTCTGGCAGGGAAGGAGCCTGAGCTGGTGAGGGAGGTGGAGCGGTACCAACTAGATATAGGTGGGCTCACCTTCACACATAGCATGGGCTCTGGTACCAAATGGAAAGGGGCTGGACTCTTTACTTTTCCAGAGTTGGCCAAGGTGACAGGCGTCCGGCAGGTGTGGGGATACTCACACATCCCCGGTTGAGGACCGCTACATTGGCGTTCTCCCCAGGGAATGAGAGGGTCGCCTCTATACAACTGCGAGTCACTGGGGGGAAGGCTCTGACTGTTTGCTTATGCACTGAATAGCAGTTTAGGGTATCCGGCCTTCTTGGAGTCTCTGGGTGGTGTCCTGGATAGTCCCTTCCTGGGGACTCTATAGTTCTGCTGGGGGACTTCAACGCTCACGTGAGCAATGATGGAGAAATCTGGAGGGGCTCGATTGGGAGGAACGGCCTCCTTGATTGGAACCCAAGCAGTGCCTTGTTATTGGACTTCTGTGCGAGTCATGGATTGGCCATAACAAACGCCATGTTTGAAGATAAGGTGTTCTGGTAGGCCGAAGATGGATGATAGACTTTGTGGTCGCATCATCAGATCTGTGGCCATATGTTTTGGACACTCGGGTGAAGAGAGGAGCAGAGCTGTCAGCTGATCACCACCTGGTGGTGAGTTGAATCAGATGGCGGGGAAGGCTGCCCGATAGACCTGGCAAACCCAAATATGTAGTGACGGTGAACTGGGAACATCTGGCGGAGGCCCCTGTCCATTACTTCTTCAACTCTCACCTCCGGAAGTTCTCGTGTATCCCGAGGGAGGCTGGGGACATGGAGTCTGAGTGGGCCATGTTCAAAGCCTCTATTGCAGATGCAGCAAGTAGAAGTTTTGGTCAAGGTCATCGGTGCCTGTTTAAGTGGCAACCTAAGGATCTGCTGATGGACACCAGCAGTGAGGGAAGCTGTCAGGCTGAAGAAGGAGGCCTTTTGGGCTTGGTTGGCCCAGGGCTCTCCTGAAGCAGCAGACAGGTATCGGAAGTCCAGAAGGGCTGCAGCTTCGGTGGTCATGGAGGCAAAAACTCGGGTGTGTGAGGAGTTTAGTGAGGCTGTGGAGGAGGACTTTTGGTTAGCCTCAGGAAGTTCTAGCAAACCATCCGGTGACTCAGGAAGGGGAAGCAGGGCTTCACTCAGGCTGTGTTCAGCTGGGGAGGGGAACTGCTGACCCGGACAGGGGATGTTGTCAGGCGGTGGAAAGAACACTTTGAGGGGCTCCTGAACCTGGCTAACATGTCCTCAGTGGAGGAGGTAGAGTCTGAAGACTCGGGGGAAGCCCCACCCATATCCCTGGCAGAGGTCTCTGAGGTAGTTAAGAAGCTCCTCGGTGGCAAGGCGTCGGGTGTGGATGAGATTCGCCCTTAGATGCTGAAGGCTCTGGACAGTGTTGGGCTGTCTTGCTGACATGTCTCTTCAGTGTTGCATGGAGGTCTGGGACAGTACCTGTGGAGTGGCAGACTGGGGTGGTGGTTCCCATATCTAAGGAAGGGGACCGAATGGTGTGTTCCAATTATCAGGGCATCACATTGCTCAGCCTCCCTGGGAAAGTCTACTCTAAGGTACTGGAAAGGATGCTGCAACCGATTGTCGAACCTCGGATCCAGTAGGAACAATGCGGATTCCGTTCTGGCCATGGTACAACGGACCAACTCTTTACCCTTGCATAAGTGATGAGGGAGGCATGGAAGTTTGACCAGCCAGTCTACATGTGTTTTGTGGACTTGGAGAAGGCTTACAACCATGTACCGCGGGGCACTCTGTGGGATACTACAGGAGTTAGGGTACCAGGGCAGTTGCTAGCTGGCTGAGCCAGCCAGTCCTTGTATAGCCAAAGTGAGAGCAGTGTCCGTATTCTCGGCACAAAGTCAAACACGTTTTCAGTGGGTGTCGTACTCCGCTAAGGTTGTCCCTTGTCTCCGATTCTGTTTGTGATATTCATGGACAGGATCTCAAGGCGCAGCCAAGGTGAGGAGTGTGTCCATTTTTGGAACCTCAAAATTGTATCTCTGCTCTTCGCAGATGATGTGGTTTTGTTGGCTTCATCAGAACACGACCTCCAGCATGCACTGGGGCAGTTTGCAGCTGAGTGCGAAATGGCCAAGATGAGAGTCAGCACCTCCAAGTCTGAGGCCATGGTTCTCTACTGGAAAATGGTGGCTTGCTGCATCCGGGTTGGGGATGAGTTGTTGCCTTGAAGGAGTTCAAGTATCTTGGGGTCTTGTTCAAGAGTGAAGTGAAGGATGGAGTGGGAGATTGACAGGTGGATTGCAGCATCAGCAGTAATGCGGATGTTGTACCGGACCATTGTGGTGAAGAGGGAGCTGAGCTGGAAGGCAAAGCTCTCAATTTACCAGTCAATCTTCATTCCAACCCTCACCTATGGTCATGAGCTTTGGGTAGTGACCGAAAGGGTGAGATCGCGGATACAATCGGCTGAAATGAGTTTCCCCTGTAGGGTGTCTGGGATCAGCCTTAGAGATAGGGTGATGAGCTCAGACATCTGGAGAGAGCTCGGAGTAGAGCCACTGCTCCTTTGCGTCGAAAGGAGCCAGTTGAGGTGGTTCGGGCATCTGATTAGGATGCCTCCCTTTGGAAGTTTTCCGGGCACGCCCAACAGGGAGGAGATCCTAGGGTAAACCCAGAACTCGCTGGAGGTACTGTATGTCCAGTCTGGCCTGGGAACGCCTTGGGATCCCCCAGGAGGAGCTGGAGGGCATTGATAAGATGAGATTTCATTTCATTTCATTCCTATAAATGTTGCTATTTATAATTTGTTTGTGTTGAAAAATTAATTCATATAATGATTAGTACATCTTATTCATCTCATTTTTATTTAATATTTTCCTTCTTCTATTTCCTGTTTTCATGCTCCAATATTATATTTGAGAATGTGATACAACCAGGCCGGTTATTATAATGCAGTGATGAGGTCTGTCAATCAATCAGTTTCTGTAGACAGGCGGGGCAAATAAATACAGATTGCACTACGGTATCTTAGAATAGGTAGAAGACAGGACAATGGTTCATTCTGAGACTTATCCCACAACTCCGATAGTGATATTGAACTAATTAGTTCATCATTGATGCAAGTCAAATTAAATCCAGACAAAGTGGGTCATAGCACCCTTGGCACTGCTTCCCCTTTTAATTCAATTTTTCATTTGAATGGACCATTTTAACATGAACTGACAAATACAGGATTTTTGTGAACAAATATGTTTGTAAAAAATTGAACTGTAAAGGTACAAATGATTGTGCTGTGCTATTTCATATTACCCACATACTGAGCGTGAAATGTATAACAGTTAGCTGTGGTTTGTTTCTTGATGGAGCAGTTGTTCTTCAGGAGTTCAGTGTAGTAAACATGCACTTTTTTAATTAATGTTTTTTAATTACTAGAAGTATTTTCATTCTTTATCACTGAAATTATTACTTTGTTTGACTTGAAGTCTTGTGGATTAAACGATCAAGCAACCGACATAACCTTATTGGTGCAGATGTAAAAGGTTTAAAAGATGGTTATACCATAATCTTGATGAGTTTATCAGCTAATGTTTAATTTTCAGGAAGAAACCCCAGCCTTTGAAAGCAGAGGCAGCTACCAAAGATGCCTTTCAAGAACAAACTGAGGAAGCCGAAAGTAAACGTGGGGAGGATGTTTGTGTCTCAGTGCCAAAAGGAAAGCATGATCAAGTTGCCTCAGATATTGAAGACCTCCTCCAGCAGGACAGTCATCAACTCCCCCCAGCTAATCTTCAGTCACCACCTGTTCCTCGTCCCCTCTCTCCATCACATTACATGAGACGCCTGCCTCCTCCTCCAGGATTCTACTTGGGGAAAGAGCACAGCTATGCCCAGCTCTGCCCCTTGCTGTGGAGGAGACGTTATGACCGAGTTATTGACTGCTTGGAGAAGGCCTTACGACAGCTGAACGCAGCCAGGAGGAGGGAGAGCCGGTTACGTAGTGCCCTCTTGCAGCTACGTGAAAAACATTTGAAGCAGGTCATGTTTCTCTCAAAAGATGGATGTAAAAGTAATGGAAGTTGGATGCCAGGTGCTGAGACTGGACGGTGTAGAGCAAGTAGACACAGAGGAGGTAGAGGTTTTTATCTGGCTAACAAGGATGAGAGAGAGCTTGATGAAGAGACTGAGGACACAGGGCTGTATGATAACAGAACTGGGGAGGAGGTGGATCGGGGTGGGCATTTGACTCAAACAGATACAAACCACAGGCCTGAAGAGGAGAGGGGATACTGCTTATACTGTGGGAGAGGTGGGGAGGACAAAAGGGGCCAAGTCATATGCAGAATTTCAGAAACGAGGAAAGCTGGACAGCTGACAATGCATGGCGTCTCATTGAGGTGTCAGGTAAATGAGAGAGTTGAAGAATTTGACAAACATCTTCGAGAACAACTTAATGATAAAGAAAAAGAAGTATTGGCTGGAAGAGCAGAAGCATCAAAGGGGGGATCTGAAAACTACCATTGTTATGCTGATGTGACTGATGATGTTAAAGGCCTACAGTTAATGAGGCTGGAAAGACCACTTGGTACATGTGTAGATACAGCTCCAAACTTCCACAGAGGCACAACGCCACCTGTTCCCCAAGCCCTGCTGCAAATCCAAGTGCAGTCTGGCCTGAATCCAATGACTTCTGCTGAGGTACTACAGCGTGACAATCATGCTCAGTCCCTGTCGTCTGACCTAGGCTCTCAGCAAGGTGTGCTGCTCACAGACTTGTGTGCCAGGGAAAGTGAGCACGCTGGTCCAGAAGATCATGGAGGACTGGAGCGACATGAGTTCCGGATAGAGGAAACTAATGAAGGTGAACTTTGTCTTGTGTCTGTTCCTACTGAGGATGAGTTAGAAAGTATAATTTGGATGCAAAGAGTGGCTGAAGATTCACAAAACATGCTTGTTTCAGAAGTGGGTCATCAGAGAGACTTTGGACAGATGACAGGGGATAATGGTAGGCAGAGGTTAGAGAACATACCCAGAGAAGCTAGAGTTGAAAATGCCTCTTCTTATGGGAATGGTGGGCAGCAATCCATTTTATACAAACCTGTTGTGGTAATGAAAGAGGATGTGAGACAGAAACTGAAAGAACATCTTGAGGGGTTTCATCTTCAGTTGAGTAATGAATTTGCCAGTTGAAGTTATGTTGTAAACTATGACATTGTGATACAACAAAAACCATCCTGATCCCTACAATGAGACAACTGTATTGTTTTACAGAATGACTACAAAACATGTTTTCATTGACCCACAAAATCATTTTATAGAACACAGACACACACACAGACACACACACACACACACACACACACACACACACACACACACACACACACACACACACACACCATATGTATAGATAGATATTTGTTGTACTCCTTTGGCAAAACTAGTCAGAATTTCCAAAGTGAATTCTGAAGAAGAAACACAGCTTGATAACCATCTGTGTCCTCTAAGATGATTCTAGGCCTGTGAGCTCCAGCACAGCAGAGAGGCCATGTGACATGATGATGTGTTGAACTTCTAGGGGACATCATCTGCAATAAAGATTTCTTTAACCAACAGATCAACACAACAGTTTTTCCCCCAATGACAAGACACTGTTTCCATTTTTTTTTACTGTTTGAAAACAATGAAGAAACGTGTCATACACCCACATTTAATTTGTGCTCCAGTAATTCAGTATCAAGCTCTGACTCTTCTAATGGTAGGCTGGTGTGGTCCATGTGGCTGCAGATGACAGGCATGTAGGAGGAGAGTAGAAAGACTGTTTTGTCAAACATGATGGCCTACTGTGTTCTTTTCATTTAATCATTATAATTGGACAAAGGGGTGTTGTGAAATATGCATACCTACCTTTACTATGCTAAGATGTTCTCTGGAAGTGACACTGACACCTCAGGGGAAGACCAGAAACCAGCAGTGGGTTATCTGAGGACAATAACAAGAAGGATGATTTAAATCTGAGCTTAAATAAATTATCCCACTCAACTATGCTGTACCTCTGTAGGCAGCGAGGGTTCCCGATCTTCACTCTGTACCACAAAATGGGCCATCAAACATTAATATGTACAAATCTGTTCTTATACATCCATGGACTTTTTTAGCTCTCGAGAGTCACAAGCAGAGGCAAAGCCTGATGGTCATTTGTAATTCTCCCCCCTAACATCTGTTGTCTACCTCTTGCAACGAGCCATCACCCAGGCTCACAAAGACATCAGTGTCAGCCAGCTGATGTCTGAGTTCAGGGGTTACCCAGGTTCTACACTGGTCTGAATTGAGGGTTACTCGGGTTCTACACTGGTCTGAGTTCCAGATTACCCAGGTCTACATGGGTCTGAGTTCAGGGTTACCCGGGTTCTACACTGGTCTCAATTCAGGGTTACCCGGGTTCTACACAGATTTGAGTTCAGGGTTACCTGGGTTCTACACTGGTCTCAATTTGGGGTTACCTGGGTTCTACATGGGTCTGAGTTGAGGGTTACCTGGGTTTTACACTGTCTGAGACAAATGTGTAAGAACAAATGTGTACATACAGTGGCTTGTGAAAGTATTCATACCCCTTGAACTTTTCCACATTTTGTCACGTTAGGACCACAAACAAATATGTTTTATTGGAATTTTATGTGAAAGACCAACACAAAGTGGCACACAAGTGTGAAGTACAAAGAAAATGATAGATGATTTTACATTTTTTTTACAAATAAAAAACTGAAAAGTGCGGTGTGCAAAAGTATTAAGCCCCCTTTTCTCTGAGTGTAACCCATTGCCTTCAGAAGTTGCCTGATGATTGCTGAATGATCGAATGTTGACCTAATGACTAAATAGAGTCAACCTGTGTGTAATCTAATCTCAGTACAAATACAGTTGTTCTGTGACGGCCTCAGAGGTTTGTTAAGAGAATATTGGGGAGCAAACAGCATCATGAAGTCCAAGGAACACACCAGACGGGTCAGGGATAAAGTTGTGGAGAAGTTTAAAGCTGGGTTAGGCTATAAAAAGATTTCCCAAGCTTTGAATATCTCACGGAGCACTGTTCAATCCATCATCCGGAAATGGAAAGAATATGGCACAACTGCAAACCTACCAAGACACGGCTGTCCACCTAAACTTACAGGCCGAACAAGGAGAGCACTGATCAGAGATGCAGCCAAGAGGCCCATGGTGACTCTGGACGAACTTCAGAGTTCCACAGCTCAGGTGGGGGAGTCCGTCCACAGGACAACTATTGGTCATGCACTGCACAAATCTGGCCTTTATGGAAGAGTGGCAAGAAGAAAGCCATTGTTAAAAGAAAACCATAAGAAGTCCCGTTTGCAGTTTGCCAGAAGCCATGTGGGGGACACAGCAAACATGTGGAAGAAGGTGCTCTGGTCAGATGAGACCAAAATTGAACTTTTTGGCCTAAATGTAAAACGCTATGTGTGGCGGAAAACTAACACTGCACATCACTCTGAACACAGCATCCCCACTGTCAAACATGGTGGTGGCAGTATCATGCTCTGGGGGTGCTTCTCTTCAGCAGGGACAGGGAAGATGGTCAGAGTTGATGGGAAGATGGATGGAGCCAAATACAGGGCAATCTTGGAAGAAAACCTGTTGGAGTCTGCAAAAGACGAGACTGGGGTGGAGGTTCACCTTCCAGCAGGACAATGACCCTAAACATAAAGCCAGGGCTCCAATGGACTGGTTTAAAACAAAACATATTCATATGTTAGAATGGCTCAGTCAAAGTCCAGACCTAAATCCAATTGAGAATCTGTGGCAAGATCTGAAAACTGCCGTTCACAAACGCTCTCCATCTAATCTGACTGAGCTTGAGCTGTTTTGCACAGAAAAATGGGCAAACATTTCAGTCTCTAGATGTGCAAAGGTGGTAGAGACATACCCCAAAAGACTTGCAGCTGTAATTGCAGCAAAAGGCGGTTCCACCAAGTATTGACTCAGGGGGGCTGAATACTTTTGCACACCGCACTTTTCAGTTTTTTATTTGTAAAAAATTTTTAAAATCATGTATAATTTTCTTTGTACTTCACAATTGTGTGCCACTTTGTGTTGGTCTTTCACATAAAATTCCAATAAAATATATTTATGTTTGTGGTTGTAATGTGACAAAATGTGGAAAAGATCAAGGGGTATGAATACTTTTGCAAGCCACTGTACAAACGGCTGATGAATGAGGGCCAGTGTTTCAGACGAGGATGCCAAACCCTGATAGACCATGAAGTGTTCTGACTGCCAGCTCTTCAGCCTGGTTAATGGTGGTGTTGGGACCCCCAGCCAGTTTACAGGCCTTAGACTGCTTCCTGCTGGCTACAAGAGTGGAACCCGACTATAAACTCTGGCCTACATTTACATTGAAGGAAACAGATTAACTGTAAAACTTGAAAAAAATACCAGTTTGAATTTCGTTTTTGGCGTTTGTTTGCCAAGTGTGTTCATGACAGTTTATAAAAAAAAACGCATAAAAAGTGGGTTGCTAGGTCGGTAAAAGTACTGTGTACAATACAGTACATCCATCTTCCTAAAAATTAGCTCACGTATAAAATGTAATATTGTGGGAGAGCAGGAATGAGGAGACGGAGAGATCGAGTCGAGTCAATCCCGTTTACTCGCCACACAAAACGACACCGATACAGCACAATTTCTCCTGGCAACCAGCTAACCAACCGCTAGGCTGCTCAAACATGGCGCCACCCCGGAAACTCTAAGCAGTGCCTACGTCATCACTCTGAACGTCTGCCTTAAAGGAGCAGCAGCCCCTGCTGAATCTACCCTCATTTGTGTCTGTGACTGTTCTCATTCATCCAGGTCATGGTTATCCAAAGGAGTTGAATCAAGTGCAACTGGACTTGATTCAAAATGTGTACGTTGCTGCAGCAACGTACACATTTTGGACAGAGAAGATAGATGGTTTGAAAGAGGGGTGAAGGAAGCCATCTATGCGAAACTGGAAAAACCATCCCTCAACCGAGGAGGAGGTCTGCAACACCACCTATCTCCCACTTACAACGCCGTCCTTTCATCTCTACCCAGGAGACTCAAGAAGCTTAGCCTCCAAGAACTACAGTCGGTCACTAACGGCTCCAACGACTCTCATGACCACTGACCAATGAAATCGAAACTAACAGCCCCAACGACCGTCGCTGCTAAACAAATGCAAATCAATAGCTCCGATGGCGACGGGCGCGGCTGGACATCGGAGCACAGGAGAGCCAAGCATATCAATAGCTCCGATAACGACGGGGGCGGCCAAACATCGGTACACAAAAGAGCCACTCATATCTATGGCTCTGTTAGCGACGGGCGTTGGTAAACATCGGGACACAAAGAGCCATGGACATCTATAGCTCTGACAACGACTCCAAGAGGATAAATTCTGAGTCTCATCACCAGCCAGTCAGACTAGCTTCGTCTATTCAGGAAGGCACGAACTGAGGAAGCCTCTTGGATGAGAGGCGAAACGTTTTCACGGATATATACCAAGACCAGTTGCACTTGATTCAACTCCTTTGGATACCCTCATTTGTGTATCACCACACAGGCCCCCCCAGAATTCACCATCACGAAAAAATGCAACACAAAAGTACTCAGCAAAACACAAACAGACAACAGGCGAAATGTCCTCAGTGAAACAGTCAGCGTCTGGGGGGGCGGACCAGGCGGCCAAAACGGCTGTGCTGAATGGGTATGGGGGCGGGGGCAGGGGCAGGGGACAGAGCCGGAACCGGGAAGGGGCCGAGGCTGGACCAGGGGCCTGAGAAGGGGGGCGTCCACGCCGCGAGGGCAGGGCAAGTTCGACCGGCCCGTGCAGGTCCAAATGGGCAAGCTTGAGACGGTCCACCGAGACCCACTCCGGCTTGCCCCCCATGTCCACCACAAAGGTCTTAGGCCCCGCTTCCAGGATGCGGAAGGGCCCGTCGAAGGGGGGCTGCAGGGGGGTACGGTGGCTGTCGTGGCGGATGAAGACATACCTGGCCGACAGCAGATCCTTGGGGATGTAGGACTTAGGGAGGCAGTGGTTAGATGTAGGGATCAGAGCGAAAGCGTTGGCACTGTCCCAGGCCACAGCCTGATCAGAAGCTCCTGACCAGGGGGCCACAGCGTCCGGGAGAAACTCACCCGGGACACGCAGCGGCTGGCCGTAAACCAGCTCGGCAGACGAGGACTGGAGGTCTTCCTTGGGGGCAGAGCGAAGACCGAGCATGACCCACGGGAGGTGATCGACCCAGTTGCTGTCCGTGAGGCTGGCACGAAGAGCAGCCTTCATAGACCGATGAAACCACTCACAAAGTCCGTTGCCCTGCGGTTTGTACACTGTTGTGTGATGGAGCTTCCCCCCCAGTCAGTCCAGAGCTCCGGCGTGAACTGCGGGCCCCTGTCAGAGGTGAGGTCAGCCGGCGTGCCAAAACGGGCCACCCAGGACCCAATGAACGCCTAGGCCACCTCAGTAGATGTGGTCGATGACAGGGGAACAGCTTCCGGCCACCTGGTGGTCCTGTCCACCATGGTGAGAAGGTGAGGGGAGGGAGGCAGGGGGCCCACCAAGTCCACATTCACATGGTCACATGGTCAAAACGCCTCTCAGGCACCAGCAATGGTGCCAAGGGGGCTTTGGTATGACGGTGTACTTTGGAACGCTGGCACACCACGCAGGAGTCAGCCCAGGCCTTGACGTCTTTCCTGAAGCCGGGCTAGATGAACTTGGCCCCCACCAGCTTAGTGGACGCCTTCACACCCGGGTCGGAAAGACCATGGATAACGTCAAAAACACGGCGCTGCCAGCCGGTGGGCACCATGGGGCGGGGCTGGCCCGTGGAAACGTCACAGAGGAGCGTGGCTTTGGCACTGTCAAACACCACATCCTCCAACCGTAGCCCCGTAGCGGCCGTCCGATAGGCCTGGATGTCCACGTCAGCGGCTTGGACTGCAGCCATGGCAGCGTAATCGAGTCCCAAGTGAACGGACCCTGCCACCGCCCGGGAGAGGCAGTCAGCGACCAAGTTGTCCTTGCCAGCCACGTGCCGGATGTCCGTGGTAAACTCCGAGATGGCCGAGAGCTGACGCTGTTGGCGCCCGGACCACGGCTCGGAGGTCTTGGCCATGGCAAAAGTCAGTGGCTTGTGGTAGACAAAGGCAGTGAAACGGCGGCCTTCCAACAGGAACCTGAAGTGCCGGGGGGCGAGGAAGAGACCCAGGAGCTCCAGGTCGAAGGTGCTGTACTTCCGCTCGTTGTCCTTAAGTTGTTTGCTAACGAAGGCAAGGGGCTGCCAGGCGCCGCCCACGGGTGCGCCATCAAAGCGGCATTGGCCAGCGCAGCCTTGGCGTCGTCGAAAGCTTCGTCCATCCCGGGGACCAGTCTACCTCGCCCTTAGACTGGTCCGCATTGGCGAGTAGACTGGTCCGCACTCAAGAGTGCGCCGTATTTTCCCACAGCCGGGGGGGCTTCCAGTAGCCCCATAGCTCGGGCCGTCGTCTCGGCATCCAACGCTGCCACCACATGGAAATACCTCGTAACGTCCCGCGTTATTCCTCCCAGCTCGACCTGGGCTTCAATGTGCTGAAACCATGGCCGGGGGACTGTGCTGCCAAAACTCGGGCAACTTCACCGTTGCTGCTGAGATGCTAGCGCTAACACGAACCATACCGTTAGCATCACTCAGAGCCGGAGCGGTGTCGTCATCGCTTTGGGTCGACATGTTCGTTGTCAACGTGCGGGGTCACCGAGTGCAGGAATGAGGATACGGTGAGATCGAGTGGAGTCCATTCCGTTTACTCGCCACACAACACGACACCGATACAGCACAATCTCTCGTGGCAACCAGCTAACCGCTAGCTGCTGCAAACATGGCTCCCCCCGGAAACCCTAAGCAGTGCCTACGTCAGCACTCTGAATGTCTGCCTTAAAGGAGCAGCAGCTCCTGGTGAATCTACCCTCATTTGTCTATCACCACAACATAACGAATTCGGGGGGGGGGGAGTAGGACGGAGCGGGGGATTGACAGGCGGATTGGTGCAGCATCAGCAGTAATGCGGACGTTGTACCGGACCGTTGTGGTGAAGAAGGAGCTGAGCCGGAAGGCAAAGCTCTCAATTTACCAGTCAATCTTCGTTCCACCTTAACATATGGTCATGAGCTCTGGGTAGTGACCGAAAGGGTGACATCGCGGATACAAGCGGCTGAAATGAGTTTTCTCCGTAGGGTGTCTGGGCTCAGCCTTAGAGATAGGGTGAGGAGCTCGGACATCCGGAGGGAGCTCGGAGTAGAGCCGCTGCTCTACGAAAGGAGGCAGGTGGTTCGGGCATCTGATTAGGATGTCTCCTGGGCGCCTTCCTTTGCGGGTTTACCGGGAACGGCCAACTGGGAGGAGACCCAGGGGTAGACCCAGAACTCGCTGGAGGGACTACATGTCCAATCTGGCCTGGTAACGCCTTGGGATCCCCCAGGAGGAGCTGGAGGGCGTTGCTGGGGAGAGGGATGTCTGGAGTGCCCTACTTAGCTTGCTGCCAACGCGACCCGACCCCGGAAAAGCGGCTGATAATGAATGAATGAATGAATTAATTAATTAATTTTAATAGGATTTGTGTATGTAACCCAGGTTTGATAACCTGATGCATTAACTATCAATGTTTTTATGACAGACCCTTTCCTGCTGGCGACGTATGACTATACTGAAAATATGCAATCATATTTTCATGGTGGACACACGTGGTAGTGACAGCCTATCTGGAGCTTGATAACTGAAGTGGGAATAAGCAGAGTCTCTGGGACCCAGACCCACGCCAGGCCAAACTGATTGTATGGTGCCCCAACCTCCCACCAGCTACTTTCCTTACAAAATCACATGTTTGCATTTTCTGGCTGCAAGTCGTCAGTGGTGTTCACTGCTTCACCACCTCTGCACTGATGTTGGTGAGTCAGGTGTGTGGTGTCTTGGCATATGGAAATTAATGGCGAATAGGGATGGGGTCACCTTAGGCTCTACCACTCCTATTGCTACTGCTACTACTACTACTGCTACTGCTACTACTACTACTATGATGACTGCTACCACTACTAGTAGTAGTACTACTACTGCTGCTGCTGCTACTACTACTGCTACTACTGGTACCACTGCTACTACTGCTACTACTGATACTACTACTTGCTACTTCTACTGCTGCTGCTACTACTACTACTACTACTAGTACAACCTACTGCTACTACCACCACTACTACTACTGCTACTACTACTACTACTACTTCTGCTACTACTACTACTGCTACTACTGCTGCTGCTGCTACTACTACTACTAGTACTACTACTATGGGATGCTCCCATTAGGGGTCGCCACAGCGGATCATCCATTTCCATCGCTTCCTGTCCTCTGCATCTTCCTCTGTCACACCAGCCACCTGCATGTCCTCCCTCACCACGTCCATAAAAATAGCTGAGAAAGCACAAACAGAGTGCCTGCACTGCAAGAGAAATCATGATGTGTGGTCTGCACAGTGTCCAAAAAGAATCAAGGAAGAGAAGGTGAAACAGATGATGCTGAAGCTGCTAAGAGAATGAAGAGAAACGATAATGATGTGAGACAAGAAGCTAAGGAGGACCAGTCAGTCAGGAAGCATGCTCAGTTTTGCTTTTTAATTCAATTCAAATCAATTCAATTTATTGCCATTAAAAACAATGTCCGGGCACATAAAAATGAAATAAGAGCTGTGGCTTTGACAAGGAGTGCAAGACAGACACAGACAAACACAGTATAAGATAGACACAGATGAAGACTAAAAGCTAAAAATACATTAAAAAAGAGCACGAGTACAAAATATTTAAAAATATCTACAGACATTCAGTGGATAGCCGGGTTCAGGTGGGTAACAGCTTGGAGAAAGAAGCTGTTTTTGAGCCTGGTAGTGCGGGCTCTGAGGCTCCTGTAACACCTCCCAGAGTGCAGGGGGGAGAACAGTCCATGGTTGGGGTGGTTGGGATCTTTGCTGATGCTGAGACCCCTTTGAACGCAGAGTTTGTGATAAATGTCTTTTATGGAGCTGGGGACCAGTGATATCCTGGGCCGCCTTGATGACCTGCTGCAGAGCTTTGTGGCCTACTGATGTACAGTTGGTATACCACACTGAGATGCAGCCGGTCAGGATGCTCTCTGTGGTGCAGTGGTAGAAGTTGGTGAGAATTTTGGGGGATAGACGGGCGCTCCTCAGCCTCTTCAGGAAATGCAGGCATTGTTGGGTCTTTCTCACAAGGGCCTGGGTGTTTGATGTCCAGGAAAGTTCCTTGCTGGTGTGGACTCCAAGGAATTTAAAGCTGGAGACATACTCCACTTCCACCCCATTGATGTGTATGGGGGAGTGGCTGCAGCTTCTAGACCTCCTGAAGTCCGCAATTGGCTCCTTCATCTTCTGCACATTGAGGGCAAGATTTTTGGTTGTGCACCATGATGTGAGGTGCTGAATCTCATCCCTATAGGCCGTCTCATCATTGTTGGTGATACGGCCAATGACTGTGGTCTCATCCGCAAACTTAACGATAACATTTGAAGGGTGAGTTGGCAAGCAGTCATGGGTAAAGAGGGAGAAAAGGAGAGGGCTCAGAACACAGCCTTGAGGGTCACCTGTGCTGAGGGTTAGGGTGGAGGAGGTGTGGTCACCTAACCTAACAGACTGAGGTCTGTTGGTCAGGAAGTCCGGGGTCCAGTTACAGAGGGAGGGATTGAGGCCAAGGGGGAGGAGTTTGTTGGTTAGTTTGGTAGGGTTGATAGTGTTGAAGGCAGAGCTATAATCTATGAAGAGCACCCGGATGTATGTGTTGTTAAGTTCAAGGTGGGTCCAAGCAAAGTGCAGGTCAGTGGCAATGGCATCCTCCATAGATGTTGTGTGATGGTAGGCGAACTGATGTGGGTCGAATGTGGGGGGGATAATGTTTCTGATGTGAGCCGGAACCAGTCTCTCAAGAACCAGTCTCTCAACCAGTCTCTCTTTTGATGTGAGCCAGAACCAGTCTCTCTTCATGGCAATGGGGGTGAGTGCTATGGGTCGGTAGTCATTCAGACATGTGGCTGTTGGTTTCTTGGGGACAGGAATGATAGAGGTGGTCTTGAAGCATGCAGGGACTATGCATTGGGCCAGTGAGAGGTTAAATATAGTTGTGAAGACCTCAGCCAACTGGTCGGAGCATTCCAAGAGGACCCGACCCGGTATGTCTTCCGGTCCGCCGGCCTTCCGCGTGTTCACTCTGTGCAGTGATTCTCTGACCTCTGCGATCGATAGAGTGAGCACCTGGTTTTCTGGATGGGTGGGGATTTTTGTGGCTGGGTCAGTATAGTCCTTGTCAAAGCGGGCATAGAAATGATTGAGCTCGTCTGGCAGGGAGGAATCATGGACAGTGGGACCTCTATTGGAGGTTTTGTAGTCTGTGATAGACTGAATGCCTTGCTACGTTCGCCGGGGATCGGATTTATTGTGAAAGTGGTCCTCTATTCATAGGGCATAGTTATGTTTTACTGTTCTGATGCCCTTTTTGAGGTTGGATCCAGTGGTGGCTGGTGCTATAAATGTTACAGGGGGGGGCGCAATTTACCTTGGCGGAGCACACCTGACAGCTGCTTTAATGTCCACAAAGCCACAGAGTTATTAAGAAGGACAATGTAGCCTATAGATTTTATCAGGGTTTTGTCGACGGTGGATGATTGACAGTCGAGACGAGGCGTTGTGGTGGGTGTTAACATGATTGACAGCCATGAGAACTGTCCAATCACATTAGGTCAAAAAACATTAAAACAATAACAGTTCGCTGTCAATAAAAGTGGGAGTGTCTGGGGCGCACAGAACTGCGCCCCCTGGAAAATCTGAAGAAACCAATCACATGGCCACCTCAGGTCACTTGCTCGCCAAATGTTTGAGGGCTTACATAAGGTATTGTAACGTGCATGGATAAGTAGACACGTTGGTCCTTGACTAACGGGTCGGACCCTTTAGTCGACTGGTTAACATCGTCGCTTGCTGAGTGAGAGATACGGGTTCGCGTCCCGGCTGTGGCGGCGTCCCGGCTGTGGCGGCGTCCCGAGCTGCCCCCCGAATTCGCTACAGTATCGCTTGGCCGGCGCCCATCACCCAGGAAGTATATGTATTCAGACAGTCAAATTTATTTATATAGCACATTTGAAACAACCACAGTTGAACCAAAGTGCTGCACAAGCTTAAAATACAATATAAAATAAGTAACACGTATGAATATAAAAATATATGTAAAGAAAACATTATAAAAAACACTATAAAAATATCAAATCAATTTTATTTGTATAGCCCAATATCACAAATTACAAATGTGCCTCAGTGGGCTTAACAGCAACACAACATCCTGTCCTTAGACCCTCTCATCGGATAAGGAACAACTCCCTAAAAAAACCCTTAACAGGGAGAAACAACATGAAGAAACCTCAGGGAGAGCAACAGAGGAGGGATGTCTCTCCCAAGATGGACAGCGTGCAATGGATGTTGTGTTCACGCAATTTATATGATACAACATTGAAAGAGGAGAACAGAATTATAATGGACATAAAATGTATGAAGAACATGATGCACAGGATGCCAAGCAGTGTCCACATGCCAACGGAACAGTCCAGGACCCAAGCCACGCGACCAGCATCATCATGTAAAAACAAAAACTTATATGAGGAGAGGAAGGGTAGGTAGCATCCAAATGGCGACCACCATCACCACGGAGACCTGGGGGGAGAACCGACTGCACATGCATGCAAGAGAGACTCACATGACACCATTCACACACAGAAAAAGAGAAAGGAGAAGACATCATTCTGAGAGAGAGAAAAGACATGTTAGAGAAGAGAACAGTTTTCAATAGTCATTAGCCATAATCAATTAAGTCATCAATTAGTCATAATCTATACACTGTAATCTATACTCGATAATCTCGTTGGCAGAACAGTGGTTGGTAAATTCATTGAGACAGAAAACCAACCCACCATGCAGTACAGGTTGTGAAGCACTCAACTTAAAGGCAACTAATTGTAAACTAAGGCAAAAAGATGAGTTTTAAGTTTGGATTTAAAGACTCAACAGACTTGGATGGTCTGATGGCAGCAGGCAGGTTATTCCACAACAGTGGAGCCTGATAGGAAAAGGCCCTGCTGCCACCAGCTGATTTCTTTTTAACTTTGGGTACACACAGGAGCCCTGTATTTTGAGAACGAAGAGCTTGAGATGGCATGTAAGGTTTAAGGAGATCAGACAGGTAGGATGGGGCAAGTCCATTTAGGATTTTATAAGTCAGCAGAAGCACCTTGTATTCTGATCTAACATGGACATGAAGCCAATGAAGGGAGGCAAGAATTGGTGTAATATGGTCAAATTTCCAAGTTTTAGTTAGGATTCTAGCAGCAGCATTCTGAACCATCTGAAGACTTTTAGTACTAGAATGTGACAGACCTGAGAACACAACATTACAGTAATCAAGTCTGGATGAAACAAATGCATGTATTGGAGTCTCTGCATCAGCCATGGAGAGAAAAGACCGAATTTTAGCTCTGTTACGTAACTGGAAAAGGGCAGTCTTGGTTATTTCTTTAATGTAAATAATATAACATAAACAATAAAACATAAGAGTAACACAATAAAATCATTGTATCAAGCTCAACTTGAATTAAATGCCAGCGAGAATAGGTTTAACAAAGATTTAAACTTTAACAAAGATGTAAAAGTCTCTAGGGTCTGAGCAGATCTGATGTGTACTGGTAAGTTGTTCCAGAGATCAGGGACAGCAACTGCAAAGGCTCTGTTGCCCCTATTCTTAAGCCTGGATCTGGGAACATGTAAGAGCATCTGGTTTGTTGACCTGAGTGCTCTGACTGATGTATGATAATATGTTAGCTCAGATAAATAAGATGGTGCCAGCCCATTTAAAGTCTTAAAAACAAGTAATAAAATCTTAAACTGGATCCTAAAACAGACAGGAAGCCAATGAAGGGAGGCCAGTACAGGCGTTATGTGATCACGTCGCTTCTTTCCTGTCAGCAGGCAAGCAACTGCATTTTGTACAAGCTGCAGGCGACGAAGTGACAACTGAGCTACACCAACATACAATGAGTTACAATAATCCAAATGAGACGTAAAGACAGAAATCAACTAAATACCCTTTGGAATCAATATTAAATGGCTGCTGACAGGCGCTCACAGACTGAAAAACACCTTTATTTCATAATTATTTGCATTATACAACTAAATTATATTTAACATGTTTAAGTAGATTTCCATCTCTTGATATGTGAATGGGGCGGCGCCCCGGCGCCCTGTACTGGCCAGCCGCCACTGGTTGGATCTGGCTGCGCTGTAGGCCTCGCAGTTACCTGACTTGAACGCTGCATCTTGGGCTTTCAGCAGCTGCCAGACCTCACTGGTCATCCAGGGTTTCTGGTTTGGAAAGGTGCAGATTAATTTTGTTGTTGTTACACTCACAGTGCAAAAGTTAATGTAAGGATTAGATGAAGTTTTTTGGGGGGGCTGGGCTTTTTGGCAATGGTAATCAACTGTACTGCTGGAGTAGAAAGAAAGCCTGAGAGGATTGACATAATAGTAGATGCAGCAAGGACATTCTGGGTGTTATGGAAATTTCTGTAGAAAGTGTGAAGCAGCTGCTGGGAGAGGCTTTTAGTCCCTCTCAGAAACATGAGAAATAGAAAAGTTATAGCAGAGTGGGAAATGGGTGGGAGGCCTTATTTTATTTTGTCAGTGGACATTTTCATATAAATTCAGTAGATGGCGGTAATGCAACATTTCGGATGCTAACCGCCGCGCTGCTGTGCAACGTATGGCCCCCAGCCCCCTCAGCTTGGACCCCGTATAATAACTAGAACTACAGGCAGTGGTACACTCATGTGGACCTGCAGGCCCAGAGTACACTCATGTGGACCTACACTCATGTGCAAGGAGTAGAGGTGACCAAGGTGGGTGAGTTTAAATACTTGGGGTCAACTGTTAAAAGTAACGGGGAGTGCAGAAGAGAGGTGAAGAAGAGAGTGCAGGCAGGGTGGAGTGGGTGGAGAAGAGTGTCAGGAGTGATGTGTGACAGAAGGGTACCAGCAAGAGTTAAAAGGGAAGGTTTACAAGATGGTAGTGAGACCAGCTATGTTGTATGGTTTGGAGACAGTGGTACTGATGAAAAGACAGGAGGTGGAGCTGGAGGTGGCAGAGATGAAGATGATAAGATTTTCATTGGGAGTGATGAAGAAAGACAGGATGAGCAACGAGTATATTAGAGGGACAGCTCAGGTTGGACGGTTTGGAGACAAAGCAAGAGAGGCCAGATGGAGATGGTTTGGACATGTGTGGAGGAGAGATGCTGGGTATACTGGGAGAAGGATGCTGAATATGGAGCTGCCAGGGAAGAGGAGAAGAGGAAGGCCAAAGAGGAGGTTTATGGATGTGGTGAGGGAGGACATGCAGGTGGCTGGTGTGACAGAGGAAGATGCAGAGGAAAGGGAGAGATGGAAACAAATGATCCGCTATGGCGCCCCCTAACGGGAGCAGCTGATAGAGGAAGGAGAAAGCGGGTGGTTCCACAGACGTGGTTACAGGACACACAGGAGCTGCAATATTCGTTCCTGAAAATGAAAACTATTTGGACTGTAAGAAAAGATAACCAAATCCCCAGAGTTGGCCTTACGTATAGGCAGTATAGGCGAATGCTAAGGGCGCCCTGACGCGGTCGATCCACAGGGGCGCACTGAGGGAAAGGCAGTTTTTGTTTTTGTTTTAACTAAGAGCCTACTACTAATACTACTCATAATACTATACTATTATTTCGAAATATTACAAAAACCCACAACAACTTCACTAAAGCCTAGTGTAATGTTACATTCTGTTAAGTCTTATCTTTTGCAAAAGACTCGCCCGGTTCTTTGATTCAGGTCGACATAGGTAAATAAGAAGTCAGACGACTTCTTGCTGGTTCGTGTCATTTTATTGGCACACAACAAATAGTTCACAAGTAATGCTGCAGCACTGGAGACGTACCCTCGGTGCAACCGGGAGTCGTCTGCCAAATAACAGAAACACATAGTGATATATACTAAAACAACAAGGCGTGGGTCTTTTTCAGAGACAGGCTTGATCTTCTTTTTTGGTTTCCTTTCGTCACTGTTGATCCCGTTTCCCTCATGTTGTCTTGCAGGTGTAGCGCGTGTCCTAATCAGGTTTATGTGCATGGCGGTCCTGCTCCAAGGCCGTCCTAATGAGGTGGGTGCACATAGTGTTTCTACTCCAAGGCTGTCTCTATCAGGCCGGCGTACAATGTTCCTACTCTCAGGCCCAGCTCCTTTAGTCCCCCTGTTGAGGTGATTTATCACCTCATATAATATTTTAAGTGTGGTGCGTGGGTATCTATATCAGTATTCGGTCATTGATTCTGCCCCAGGGTGGGATGTCCCCCAGGCATCCTTGCAAGGCACCGCTGTGGCTTCCCAAATGACATGCGAGGCCTATGTGTAGCGTGTGGGTACATCGGTGCTAAATACAAGCAGCAAGCGTTTCTTCATTGCACACAGCAGAGATGTATATAAGTAATACAAAGTGTAGTTAACTGAGGGAGGCTAGGCCGTTTCTACAAGCATAGAGACATAAACGTAGAATGCATGCTTTATGGATCCTCCTTGAGACACGGCTGTCCAGGGGGCTGTCTGGGTCATCCGAATCCAGCTCGCTGAGGTCCGGTCCCTCTAGGCCCCCTTCGTCTCGTGGGGGATGGTCCATACAGAACATCCCAGAATGGTATCTGTTGAGAGAGTGGTTATCCTCCCTAAAAGACCCTGTCTCACCTTTTAACAGGCTTTCTCCATCTGGGTTGAGAGGCCTGAGCAATTCTACTTCTGTCATCTGGTAGGGCAGGGGGAGGGACATTACACTAGATTTCATGTGTTTGTCCATGCATCGAATGCATAAGGCCTTGGACATAGGTATACAGAAGCAAATTCCAATAATCAATACTATTATTATGACCATTATGGGCCCGGCTAAGGAGGACAGCCAGTTCCCCCATTTACCGAACCACCTTGTCATCCAGTTTCCAAATGGGTCATTTACCCCTGAATGTTCCTGGAGCTCGTCTGAGAGCATCTTTAGACCTGTTAATGCCCTGGTAAGTGTGCCATCAGGCGCGGTATTATTTGGGATAAAAGTACAACACTGAGAGCCGAACATTGCACAGACACCTCCTTTTTCAGCCAGCAGGGCGTCCAACGCTAATCGATTCTGGTATGTAACCAGAGGTGGCCTGTAATTGACCATGGATGGTTTCTAGGCCATCCCTCGTGAAATTGCTCAGTCGTTGAACATTAAAATGGATATAATTTATCCTTTCTACATTCTTAGCGGAGGTGGAGATTCCCGAGGTGAAGAACGCTTCGAACCCGCTGGCTATAGGGTTTGCTAGTTTGTATTCATCCGGGATCCCTCGTGGTACACCTATTGCATCTATATATATTGGGGTTTTATAATTGAATTCTCTCAGGAACTCTCGTTTAGATTTCTTGTTAACGGGAACCCTGACGTACAGTGGTGACTTAGGGTGGACAACCTCAGGTCCCATGATGGCTATTGGGCTGATGAGAGAGATAAGGGTGCGTTGGCCTTCCCAGTTAGGTGATAGGTACCCGAATAATGCTCTCCCACCACAGAACCACCAAACATCTGCGCGTGCAACCATTAGCTGGCTGCCATTCTGCCAACTACTAACATTATGTGTTACTCGGCAATATTTGCTGTTTAGGGTTCCATATATAGCAGAGGATGTGCTACTGTTATGGCGAGTCAGGCATGTGAGGTTATAGGGAATTATGAGTGGATTAAACACGGGGGCAATGGCTTCTCTAGGGGTGACCGTATAAATGGAGTCCAGGGGTAGACAATCTGAACTAGGGTTATCTTTTCCCATTATTTCGATCAAGCAGTCCTGATATGTTGAATTGGTGTCAATAGCGGTGGGAACCATCAATAAGTTTGGTCTTGGTTCTGAGCACACTACACATTTTGTTTTTTGAGCTAATTTTGCCGCCTACCCCATCAAATTAATCCACCTGTTTTCTTGGGCATAACCTGTTTCCACGGTCATAACTTTCCTAGCGGAGATTTTGGTACTGTCAAACACGGATACTTCTTGGATTTGGCTGGGTAGGGCATTGGGGCCTGATGTGTTTCCTATGGAGGGTTTAGGTAACATATTTATTCTAACTAGCCCCATGGGGTCTCTTCCTGCTACGCCCACTCCTATTATAACGTAGAAGAAACCTTCAGTCGTACCTCGGCAGCCGGTCCCCCCGGATGGTGGTGGGAAGGGGTTTTGGTGTAACCCTCCTATGCTAAGCAGGAGAGGGTTGTTCTTTTTTGGGTTTCCTCTATCTTGTAGCTGTCCCCTGACTAGGGCCGCCTTTAATTTCCCGTCTGAGGCTAATCGGGGTTGAGGTACATAGGAAGGACTTGTACTATACCAAACATAAACCCAAGTTGGGCACCACCAACCCGAAAGCCTATCGGGGTGTTGCCCCGGTATTACACAGAGGTATATATCATAGCCTCTCCATGCCTGGGGATTCCTCCCACAGTTAATTACATCACATAGGTCGAATTGGAAAGTGTAGCTTTTCCCTGTAGTATAATTTAGTTCCATTCCCCCGTAAATTGATAAACATTTGTCCCTGAGAGCTGTGTTGACTGCTCTTTTAGTTATGTGTTGGTGTAATTGGGTCAGATTGGTATCATTAGCGATATCAGTTAGTGGGGTTCCAGGTCTCTTAATATGAATTGACTCTAGGTTAGATCGTTCTCGTAAGGCCTGAGCCATTTTCCTCCACAACAGTGGTCCTGCTATCATCAGTGAGAGACACCATAGGGTAATCAGTCCTTGGAGTCTGTCACATCCGAGTAGCCTAAATGGATTTCCTGTGTCATGTCTAGGTCTCGTCGGGGTTGTCATAGTCACTGTCGAGGTCCTTCAGGTTTTTCCTGATGTCAGTCGGTGTCCGCTCGGTCGGAGCGTCTGTCTTGCAGCACTGAGTCTTCTGCCACCAGTTGCTTAGTCTGCCTGTTTGCAACCAGACTTTCAGGGAGTAGTCTGTAGCTCGGGCCACTTGGAATGGTCCGAGCCAATGTGGTTCACTCCAATTTCCTCGGTGTTGTTCCCTCAACACCCATTCCCCTATTTCCACCGGTGGTGGGACGACGTCGTCTGGATCATGCAGAAGTGCTTCCTGTACCTGTGAGGACAAACACTTCACCGCTATGTTAAGCATTGTTACATAATCACCAATCTGTTCTCTTTTGTCCTATAAGAGTGTGTCCGTCTGTGGTAGGGCAAGTGTTGAATGGACATGGCATTTTTCTACCCGTTAGCACCTCATGAGGGGTTAACCCATGTGCTGCATTTGGTTGAGATCTCATGTTGAACAGTACCAATGGTATGGCGTCTAGCCATTTCAGGCTTAGTTCACTACATAATTTCCCCAATTGTTCCTTGATTGTCCTATTTGCTCTTTCCACCAGTCCCTGGGAGGCAGGGTGATAGACTGAGCCGGATTTGTGTTTGATCCCAAACATTTCCTCAACCTTCTGAAGGTCCTCACTTGTGAAGTGGGTACCATTATCTGATCTGATTGTTCTTGACAACCCATATCTGGGTATGAGTTCTTTAACCAACCATTTAACTTCTTCCTGTGCTTTTCCCTTCTGAATCACTTGTATTATCCTCACTCTTACTGTCTACATTTTGTACAACTTTCTTTTTCCCAGTCTTAGCTTTAGTTGCTGCTTCTTGCTTTATCTTCTTTCCCTCATCCATCTCTTTTCACTCTTCGTCCCCTCTATTCCTACTGTCTGGTTTTTGCATTACGTTCTCGTTCCCTTCTTCTGACTCTTCAGTATGTCTTTCTAAGCTACTTGCATACGACATTCCTCGTCTCTCTTGTTCTTGGGCGGTCATTCCCCATAGCTCTATTATTCTTTTTTTTGTTTTTTTCTCCTCTACCTCGTTCATGCGTTTGCTTATAAGCGCGAGTTTCTGCTCCAGGTCTGCTTGAGTGACGGGAGCGTCTTCTGCGTTGTCTGGGGCGATGCTTACACCTATGACCCCGCTTTTAACAGTCATTAGAGGGGCCTGTATATCTTGTACTGTGCCCTGGGGTCGCGTTTTTGACGCCGAGAGTGTTTCTAAGAACGGGTTGTGGCTATATGGTGGAGGGGCAGTGGGTTGGGTTGCTATAGTCGGGTAAAGATGTTCTCCTAGTTTTGCCCCACTTTTTCAGCTTCTTCCTCCTTTACTTTGGTTGCTTTATCCTGCTCTTTTCTGCTTTTCTGCTTTGTTTCTGGCTGAGTTGGTTTCGGCGTTTTCGGCATAGTCTGTAACATTTCGAAAAACCAGAGGGCCATGGTGGCCTGTCTGTCTGCCTCTCATTCTGCTTTTCGTATCTGTGATTTCTTTGTTAGACATCCCGTCTGTTCAACTTTTCCTTCCGCCTTAGCCGCTTTAACGCGGGCTTGTGCCTCATATTGTTCTAGTTGTTGTGCGCTGGGTGGTGGATCAGTCCATGCCCCTAGTGGGCCTTCTTCCTGCATTTCATGTGCCCAAATCACTAATTATTATTATTTTTTATTTTTTTTGCCAATTTCTTTCTTTCTCCGGGCAGAGTCCTGTATGCTCTTAACATTAGGGCTTTGTGCAGGACCCTGCCTAATGTCTCTTGAGGTAGTTTTTGCTAGCCATCTAGCACTGCTTTAATTTTATCAGACAATTTTAAGACACACTTTGTTCACATACACTGACGCGCCAACCAAGTGGACTCTAGGTCCGGGGGAGGGCGGGGAACTCAGCCACGGAAGAGGTTGGGGCCCCGTTGGGTCACCAAATGTCAACTGCCGGTTCTTTGATCACTCGAGCGAGAACGATACAGCAGGCTTCTACCCACACGGGGCGGCTGTACCTTCACTTCAAATCTCGCTCAGGTATCACTCCCCGAGTGTCCCCTTTTACTCTGGAGGCGCCATACAGTGTTCTAGGTCCCTGACCTTATCTCTTGTCCCTTATATTCTGCTAGGCCTTCCCCATTTGACAAGCAAACACACTGGTTTCGGAGCCTGGTATGTGTTTTAAACTTCCACACAGGCAAAAAAGTCTCGTAAACCAGGAAACCACCCCACAGTTTGTGAAAAACAACAAATCTTTCCCTGTGTCCTTATTCTTTCTCTTACTTATTTCTTCCTAAATTTGCGACAACTCTCCGTTTTTACAGGAGAGAAAAAGACGGTCCCAGAC